>NC_065922.1:9470915-9785292 GCF_024586455.1 Bactrocera neohumeralis | reverse complement strand
TGGATGAAATGGCAACTCTTGAATTTCTTCAGTTTTCTCTTCGTCCCAATTGCGGCAATTTTACTTATTTATATACCCATGAAGTCAGAAATAGGCTTGCTCGCTGAACAAAATTTGGCTCGAAAACGTCAGATATTCTTGGAACTTTTCAAGAGTCAATAAAGCGAAACTATGTCGCTTGGGAAGGTCGAGCGGCTTCAGTTCTTGCACAAGTTGTACTTTGTATGCTTTCAATTTCAGATCTTGGAGTAAAATGTTACAAGTCGTTCCATGCGTCAATCCGAGTTGCTGCGAACGGGACCTATTCGACCCTTCACGGTCTTCGTTTACACACTCAGATACGACTGCTATATTTACTTCACTATGTACTGAACGTGGTCTATTCGCTCGAATATTATCCAATAATGAATGTTGGATCTCAATATGGGCGATGAACGCTCAGTAGGCCAATTATGTTGACCATAAGTTGACACATTCTTTACAGAACGTGATTTTCGCAATAAAGTTGAACGATTTGTGAACGTTGTTCAGACGTAAGTCTTTCCATAATGAAATGCCAAACAATACTGAACAAAAATAACATGACAGCTTGACAAGACTCTCGCGTGATCTGTCAAAAAAAGGCTATTGAAAAAAGTACCTCTACTTGGATCTCACCTTACTTTAAAAAAACGCCACCGTTTGTAAGTTTTTAGGTTTTATATACGAAGGAGGCCGGAACCACTGGAACAATTACGAAAATGTTCTTTAATGCCCTCAGAAAAAGATATAACTTGATTGTTATTTCTATTTTATTATCCCAGTCCATATGAATTATAGCAGTTAATTGATCGATTTGTTTCTCTACAAGGAAGATAGATTTGTGATGCACTCAATATATGAGCGCTTCCGACAATAAATGAGGCGCTATTGACCAATACCTAGAGGTTTTTAGTATCACAAAAGTCCGGGGTTTCAAGTAAAGTATAAAAGGAGGATCATTTTATGAGTGCAATATTTAATCTGCAAATGTTTGTGTAATGATTTTATGACAGCACTTAACGGTTGTGTCCTGTAATCGCACAAGCACATATAGAATTATATAAGCGCACGGTAGGCAACTTGACAATGGCAGTGAAATTACATTGATTAACTTTTTCCCATTTCATTTTGAACAGAGTGTGGAATTAAAATTAATCGCATCAATTAAGCGGAGAAAACGTCAAAAATTCAAGTAGCGATAATAACAACAAATAAATAACTGGCATGCTGACAATGCGATTCTCATTCTTTTTGTTATTGTACACACTCCGATATACATATAGTATGCATATAAATTATATGAAACAAAGTGGCAACAACAATGGATGTAAAGCACAACGTTGTAAATAGAAAGTTTGTGCAAATAAATAACGATATAATCGTAATACCGTTGCGCATTGTGCGATAATCGCGGCTAAGTAATAGTTAATAAGGTAAAAGTGAGATAATATTTGCCATGAACAGTGCCAGATCTAAATATACATACATACATACATATGTATGTACTATATGGCATCAACTGCGCATCTCCATTATGTTCTTGTTCTTGTTTGCTTATTGTTTTTGTTTTTAGAACAATTAGGTGTTCGCCTATTCTATGGGACTCACTAGCCTGTTTCCGGTTTGTTTATACGTTTTCAAGTCTTTTCACCAATACAGAAGCTAACCGGTATTATTTAATTTACCTTACGCCAATCTCTACTTTTCTCATCTATTGTTTTTGGAACAGTTGAAATCAAGCTATTGTTGATCAACGTTTTCAAAAATAGGATAAAAAATAGTAGACTTATTGGCGAATACTTCGTTATGACATAAAGTTTTTTTATAGAACCTCCTGTCAATTGTCATATCCATCGAAAGATGGTTGTCAACCTTCTTCTTAATTGCCGTAGACACCGCTTACGCGATTATAGCCGAGTTAACAACAGCGCGCCAGTCGTTTCTTCTTTTCGCTACGTGGCGCGAATTGGATATTCCAAGCGTAGTCAGGTCCTTCTCCACTTGGTCCTTCCAACGGAGTGAAGATCTTCCTCTTCCTCTGCTTCCCCCGGCGGGTATGGCGTCGAATACTCTCAGAGCTGGAGTGTTTCCGTCCATTCGGACAACATCACCTAGCCAGCGTAGCCGCTGTCTTTAAATTCGCTGAACTATGTCAATGTCGTCGTATATCTCATACAGCTCATCGTTCCATCGAATGCGATATTGGCCGTGGCCAACGCGCAAAGGACCGTAAATCTTTTGCAGAACTTTTCTCTCGAAAACTCGCAACGTCAACTCATCCGTTGTTGTCATCGTCCAAGCCTCTGCACCATATAGTAGGACGGGAATTATGAGTGACTTATAGAGTTTGGCTTTTGTTCGTCGAGAGAGGACTTTGCTTCTCAATTGCCTACTCAGTCCGAAGTAGCACCTGTTGGCAATAGTTATTCTGCGTTGGATTTCTAGGCTGACATTGTTGGTGGTGTTAATGCTGGTTCCAAGATAGACGAAATGATCTACGACTTCAAAGTTTTGACTGTCAACCATGACGTGAGGGCCAAGCCGCGAGTGCGACAACTGTTTGTTTGATGACAGGAGATACATTTCATCATGCCCTCGTTCACTACCGGACCCATTTGCTTTGCTTCCTTGTCCAGTCTGGAGAAAGCAGAACTAACGGCGAGTTGAGGTGTTGTGCAGCAGCTGTACACTCTTATAAAAGATTGTACCTGTTCGATTAAGTTCTGCAGCTCGAATTATTTTCTCCAGCAGTAGATTGAAGAAGTCGCACGATAGGGAGTCGCCTTGTCTGAAACCTCGTTTGGTATCGAACGGCTCGGAGAGGTCCTTCCCGATCCTGACGGAGCTTTTGGTGTTGCTCAACGTCAGTTTGCACAGCCGTATTAGTTTTGCGAGGATACCAAATTCAGACATCGTGGCATAGAGGCAACTCCTTTTCGTGCTGTCGAAAGCAGCTTTGAAATCGACGAAGAGGTGGTGTGTGTCGATTCTCCTTTCACGGGTCTTTTCCAAAATTTGACGTATGTATGGTGAATATCTGGTCGGTTGCTGGTTTTCCCAAAGCCACACAGGTCCAATCAGTTTGTTGACGGTGGGCTTTAATCTTTCTAACAATACGCTCGATAGAACCTTATACGCGATGTTAAGGTGGCTTATCCCACGGTGGCGCAGATTGTGTGGTCTCCCTTTTTGTGGATTGGTCATAGCACACTTAAATTCCAAACGTTGGGCGTGCTTTCGTCCGACCATATTTTACAAAGACCGTGTTTGAATAGTTCGGCCGGCAATCCATCGGCCCCCGCCGCTTTGTTGTTCTTCAGGCGGGTAATTGCCATTCGCACTTCTTCTTGGTCGGGCAATGGAACGTCTGCTCCATCGGGGACCATTAACTAACAAAAAAAATATATATATATATATATAAATATATCGCTTATAATTACAATTTACAACTCAACTCAGTTGAATGGAAATTGAAATAACTTTGTTTTTACATTACAACTGATAACCTTGACGTTTTGTTGATGTTTCTTGTAGCATTGACAGACGGCAGCGTAAATTCGGATTAACTGGTACAAATATGGGTTATCTGCAATAACCCGGATTAATGGCCAACTTTAATCTATTATGAATGAAAAATAAGCAACACTGACAGCCGATTTTTCAAATTTTCAATAATAAAACAAGAATTTTTATGTTATTATGCAATTAATATTTAAAAATAACGTGTTGATATGTTGGTTTTGTAAAAATTGGTCGGCTAACAACTGCAATCAACCGCAATGTTTATCTTATATCCATTTTCATTGAAAATTTTATAAAAATGACAATCAGCTGTTTACGAGAATTTCAAACTCGCATAGCTGCCGTCTGTCACCTACAAATTTGGATCTGATTAAGTGCACAGTTAATCCGGATTAACGCTGCCGTCTGTCAAGGCTATAAGCTAAAATAGCCGTTTGGTAAATGTTTGCGGAGGAATGAATAAATATAAAACTTAAAATTGACTCATTAGAAAAAAGCTTTAGGATCTCTAAGTTATCAGTTTCCAATTTTTGCTGCTGTTGATAACCACACTAACACAGGGTTGTAAACGTTAGTATCAAAGTTGAAAGTGAAAATTTGTGACCACTTGAGTTGTTATCTCTAATACCAAACTATGAGACTTCAACTGAAATGAGAATGTTAATTAATAATAAAAAATATGGGTTTTTGTGTTGTATTTTTGTATGTTCTGAAGTGTCAAAAACTAAAAAAAAATCTTTTTTTGCAATAACATTTTACATTATTTCTGTTTCTTATAACAAAAATTACCTCAATTTCCTTCAGATCTTCTTTATTATAAATGCTGTCCTATAATAGTTTAGAAATTGAACTTAAAGGGTTTTAATATCTTCTTCGAATAATTCAACCCATCTTAATAAAATTTTGTGAGTGTGTAGTCGATAAAATTGTACGTATTCCTATTCTTGTTAAGCTATCGAGTCTTGTTCAAGTTATAACTCAATTGAAGGTTGTCCAATCGAGACCTATAACATATTCATAGTGTAAATCTTTTGAAAATTTGTATACACCTTTAAATATCTCACTTTGAATGCTATAATAATTAATTATCTCTGAAAAGCGAAGCTATTTACCATACACTGTGCATAACGCGATTTATTTAAGGGGCTATACCAGCGTGGCACTTTCTAAGAAATTTTTGTTTTTACCTTTTCGACAGCTTCTATTTCCAAAAATATCCTGTGAAATCGGCAAGGTCAAATAGTTTTTGAAGCGTTCTAAAGAGCGACCGCACGCAGGTATAAACGTATTTATATAATTGAAACTTTAAACGCGTTTTTCTCGAAATAAAATTTTTCAAAATTGCTGACATCATAACTCAACGAAAAATGGACCGATCGACTTCAAATTAAAATGTAATGTAAGTAATGTTGAAAAATTTACTATGCAATGACCTACGATCTTTTGATTTTTGTCAATTTGGCATTAAAAAAACGAACATTTTTTACCTAAAAAAACATTTTTTTTTCAAAACTACGCCATTTTGTTAATTTTTTATTTTTTTCGAAAATCGTAAGCCATTGTATAGGAAATACCTTTAGCTTTAATAACCTTTTTGAATTTATATGTTTCAGCTACCCATTCGGCCGGAATCATGTCAGCAGTTGAGTCCATTTAGTCTATACATACGAGCACGAGACCCTCAGTTTTTAAGATAACAATCTGAAATTTTGCCTAGATCTTCCGCTCCCGGCAAACCTGCTCATTTGTTTGGAAACGCCAATAACGTACCACCAAAGATATAACTGCCATATAAATTGACCAATCAAATTCGAATCTTTGCGTGGAAAACTTCCTCATTTGTGAAGGGTATTTCAGCTTGAGTTTTTTGTTAAGTAAATTGCGTTGATGCCATTTAATTTGTTTATAGTTTAGTTGCAAATAAATAATAGAGCAAATGTGTTTACAAAAATGCTCAGGAATACATACATACATACATACATTTGTGTATACTGTATTATGAAATACCCAATTTAACAAAGAATCGTCAGCGGAGATTACACCGGAACCGTTGGCTAGAACTTTCTATATACCACAGTACATATATATGTACCTATTAATAAGAATTGCAATCGAGTTCACAGCCAGGCCCCTCTAATTACAGCCAAAGCGGTATTTTATGAGAAAATTGTTTTAGGGTGGTACTTAAAAAGTCAAACGACTTGTTATACTCTCGCAACAAAGTTACTAAGGAGAGTATTATAGTTTTGTTCACATAACGGTTGTTTGTAAGTCCTAAAACTAAAGAGTCAGATATAGGGTTAATATACCAAAGTGATCAGGGTGATATCTAAATCCGGATGTCTGTCTGTCCGTCCGTCCGTCCGTGCAAGCTGTAACTTGAGTGAGATATATATGAAACTTATACACGTATTCCCTGGCTCCATAAGAAGGTTAAGTTCGAAGATGGGCAAATTGCCACGCCCACAAAATGGCGGAAACCGAAAACCTATAAAGTGTCATAACTAAGCCATAAATAAAGATATTAAAGTGAAATTTAATTAAAGGATCGCATTAGGGAGGGCATATTTGAACGCAATTTTTTTGGAAAAGTGGGCGTGGCCCCGCCCCCTACTAAGTTTTTTATACATATCTCAGAAACTACTATAGCTATGTAGAGTCGTTTCCTTCAGGCATTTCCATATACAGTTCAAAAATGGAAGAAATCGGATAATAACCACGCCCACCTCCCATACAAAGGTTATGTTGAAAATCACTAAAAGTGCGTTAACCGACTAACCAAAAGGAATGGAAGAAATGGCAAAAGCTGCACCCAGGCTTTTTTTAAAAATTGAAAATGGACATGGCGTCGCCCACTTATGGACTAAAAACCATCAGGAACTACTAGACCGATTTCAATGAAATTCGGTATATAATATTTTCTTAACACCCTGATGACATGTACGAAATATGGGTGAAATCGGTTCACAACCACGCCTTCTTCCAATATAACGCTATTTTGAATTCCATCTGATGCCTTCTCTGTATAATATATATACATTAGTAACCAATGATGATAGCGGAATAAAACTTTACAAAAATACGGTATTTGAAAAATATGTAAATGACGTATAATGAAATCTCGATTATCACTTTATCATGCGAGAGTATAAAATGTTCGGTGACACCCGAACTTAGCCCTTCCTTACTTGATTTTCTCATTCTTTCATTCGATTAGAAAAATACTCTTAAAGATGAGGCCACTGACTCCGTATTTCTGTAGTAAGTTTTAATCATTCGTTGTTGGATCGTACATCTTTCCATGATGAAATGGCAAACTTTACTGAAGGGAAATGCCAAAAGAGCGGGAAATTGAAAAACCCTATATAAGTAAATTAGTTAAAGATAAGTGGGCACCTTACATGGTTAAAGATCTTATTATTATAAGGATACAAGCAAAGTTAAATTATTGTATATTTTAGACTTTGTATTCATTATAATTATAACAAATATATTGCTATTTCATACAGTATATGAAAAATATAATATGTTTTATTCTACAGTAGCGGACAATGAAATCGGGACAACTAAAAAATCATAGTTTTTCCTAATTATTTTAGTGGAATGTTTAAATTTTTTATTTTAAAACAATAATATATATTTACTACATTAGTATTAAGCGTATTTTTTTGTTTGCATTAGAGAAATTCACAGTTTTAGTTTAAGGAAACATTAATCTATACAAAAACACTCTTTTTAGTATTTTGTCAAACCTCATTTGCTCTTCATAGCGGCTTTTAAGCGCTCGGGCATTGAATTTATGAGTCTTTCTCCAATACCGTTATAGCACGCTTCTTCGAGAATTCCATCCAATTCTGCTAAATTCTTTGGTCTCTTCTGTGATACCTAAGCCCTCATTATAAACCAAGGGTACTCAATGGAATTGAGATCCGGACGGTTACCTAGCCACACCAAAGGCGAGACCACGATTTTTGATAAATAATTTTTCACCTTAATGAAATAAAAAAGGAAAAGTATAAGATGTGTAATTAAAATTATAGTAATACGAGTATACTCTAGTTGTACAAAAGAATTGATAATTACTATTTTGGCATGATGGCAGGGCGCAGAGTCATCTTGAAAAATAAGGACATCTGCTTGTGAAAAATGATTTTCCATTGAGGGTTTTAATTTTATCACAATTATCTCCTGATACTTAGTCCCATTGATGGTTCCTTCTATTAGGGCTAGTTGCCTAAGGTCATAGCAGGAAAAGCAATCCCAGATCATTCGGCTGCCTCTCTGCTTAACAGTTCTTTGAACACATTCGTCCTTGAACCGCTCGCCAGTTCTCTTTCTCACGTAGGACATACCGTCGCTGCAAAAAGGTCAAATTTGGACTCATCTGAGAAGATTGATATTTCGCCAATCAATTTGAGTCCAATTTTGTTGTTCTTTCCCCATCGTAAATGATTTTGACGCATTTTTGAGGTAAAAAGTGGCTTTTTGGCGGCCCGATGAGCGTTCAAAGCAACCTCTTAAAGCCTTCGACGAACAGTTCTTGCGCTAACTTCCATACCGACATCTTCAAATAACTCCACTTTAATGTCCTCAGCACTTTTGAAACGATCCCTCAAGCTGATACGTTCTATCACCCGATCTTTTCTAGAACTTCTTTGCTCCTAAGCCAGTTTTTCTCTTAAGAGCCCTGGTTTTAACGCAATTTTTTAGAAATTCTCCGATGGGAGACTTGTCCCAACCCTATCACTAATTTCCCGAAAGGTCAGATTTTCTTTTCGCAAAATCAAAATATTACATTTTTGCAATTCGGACATTTTTTTTTAAATTTGGCATATTTAAGCTTTAACGAAGCACGAAATAAACTTTGAATTTATTAAAAAAAAAATTAAAAGTTGTTATAAAACGTGTACAGAGCAAAAATTTATGTGAAAAAATTACGCTTGTCGGTTACAATCGTGCTTTAAATACAAACCGACAGGTTGTCCGGATTTCACTGTCCGCTACTGTACTACGCAAAACGAACTAATAAGAGATATTAAATTGTCTTTAATATAAAATACAGTTGAACTTCCATAACACGAACTACATTAACTGTAAGTTCTCCACAACTCGAACTCTTGAATTGGCAACAGAAGTCAAATTGCATTCAAATTTCCTTGCATCACTCGAAGTCTCTCTAAATCGGAGTTTATTATGGATTATGGTGATTCGATAGAATTTGAACTGTATTTAAAAAACATGTTAATACTTCTAGTATTTAGTTATTTAGTTAGTAATTTTTCCTTTGCTGATAAAAAATATTGTTGGAATTCTGTTCATTGGATGGAAACAAATACTTTTTCATTCCTTATAAAGAAATTTGAATTTTATATAACACGGCGTTATCACCCTCAAAACTCTCTGAAATATTTTCGTTAAGCATAGTTATGTTTTTGTTTTAAATTTGCTTTAAAATAGTTTAAGTACCACCCTAATGTCTATACATACATTTTTCTATTGTTCTAGAAGCTGCTATCAAGTAAGCCGCTAGTATCATCATTTATAATCCAACTAGGCGGTGGTCAATTGTGTGCATGCAGGTGTGTTTGTATGTGTGTACCTAAAAATATGTGTACGTATGTATGTGTATCTATGAATGGTTCCCTGCATAATAAGCCGGCGGCGGCGTATTGCATAAATTGTTGGTAATAATTACCGCATAACTGTCGTAACTCGCATTTTAAATTATGCAAAATATTTAAATGCACCTGATGTTAGCGCATACATATGTACTTTATTAGGTAAAAATGTGTACAGCTAAGTGCGGCGAGCAATAAAATTCGCCGGCCATTGCGCAGAAGCAAACATTTTTAATCGTTTTTGTATGAAACGTTTTGTTGTGTTGTTATAAAGAATATTACATTATTCTGTCGTCACGACTTTTGCACGTGAATACGCGAGAGCGAATGTTACAGCACAGACCCTCGTATACAAGTATATGTACATACATATGTATGTGCAGGTGAATGTGTCTATGTGTAGTTGTGCTGTGTTGTGGCGCTGTTTTATTGCGTTATTTGCCGGTGGTTACTTAGGAATGCGAGTCGTGTGGTTTGCGGCTGAATTGAGCTGGGATTTCCGATAATTTCAAAACTATTTACAGACAATAAAGTTGGGTTTGTAAACCGCGCTCATCTTGATTTTACATTTAATGCCGATTTAATTGACACTAATGGCTTAAACAAAGATTCGCAACGTACCAACGGTATGTATGTAGGCTTGGATTTCTATACTTGAAGCTTGCGCGCGTATTTAAGTAGACTCTATTTAAATTTTATTTGCTAAATTTGAGCAAAATATATTAGTTTATACTTCTGTTTAAGTAAGTACCTATTATTGAGTACCTTATTGCAGTCAATAAGCCCTTAAAAACAATTTTTATTTCCACCTTAAAAAAAATTTCCTTCTCCATATAAACGAACTATTAAACAATTAGTTACTCATACGTAGCGTAACCCTTAAAAGATGAAAAAATCAGCAGCTGTTTGCATTCTTTCGCAGAATGGCTAACTTTCATATCTTGAACAGGGTCGATGCTGTTTGCCAAGGTGCAACATTCTGAAGGAAACGTGGAAGACCTTATAAAGTATATATATACTTTAGCTCACCTACAAGCGGAAGTTTTTTGGTTACTCAGAGGATACTGGAGCTAAAACGGGAAGTCGTCAGCCATATCTAAAAGAATCCTTTTTGGTCACTCCCAAGTGATTGCCGATCATAGAATTTTCCTCACTTGCGTGAGCTTCGACACATAACTCCATCCTCTAATCACCCGTCTGAAGAATAACAAAATGGCGCGAGCCGATGGATTGACGGCCGAACTATTCAACTATAGCAACAAAGAACTGATAAGAAGCATGCATCAGCTTCTTTGCTGAATATGGTGGGACGAAAGCGTTTACGATGATTAGAATCCACAAAAAGGGAGACCCCACAATCTGCGCCAACTACCGTGAAATAAGCCACCTCAACATCGCACGTAAGGTTTTATCGAACGAACTGTGTGAAAGATTAAAGCCCACCGTCAACAAACTGATTGGACCTTAACAATGTGGTTTCAGGCCTGGAAGATCTGACTACATATTCACCAAGCTCTAAATTTTGAAAAAGAACCGTGAAAATGGGATCGATACCAAATCTTCGTCGACTTTAAAGTTGCTTTTGACATCACTAATAGAGGCTGCCTTTACGCCGTAGTAGTCGACGCAGTACCCGCCGGGGGAAGCAAAGGAAGAGGAAGACTTTCACTCCGTTGGAAATACCAGGTGGAGAAGGACCTGGCTACACTTGAAATCTGCAATTGGCGCCAAACAGTGAAAAAGAAGAACGACTGGCGCGTTGTTATGAACTCGGCTATAACCGCGTAAGCATTGTTTTCGCCAGTAAAGAGAAGTTCTTGGACCGCTTGAAGGACGAAATCGACGAAAAACAGCCGTATTTGAAGAAAAAGAAAGTGCTGTTTCACCAAGACAATGCACCCTGTTTCAAGTCAATGAAAACATCATTCTTCAAATCTGGTCCCCAGCTACTATTTCCTGTTCTCAAATCTCACAAGAAACTTTAGACTAATGAAGAGGTGGTCGGCAAAACTGAGGCCTTTGAAGCAAAGAATTAATCGTACATTATACAAAAATGGTATCGAAAAGTTGAAGCGTCGCTGTCATCAGTGTATCAGCCTTGAAGGGATAAGAATTTTGAATAAGAAATCGAATTTTCTTCAAAAAAAATGTGTTTTACTATGGTAGGCCGGACATTTTTCATTTGACCTGTTATACGATTGCCTTCCAAGTGGCAGTCCCAAAGCTCTGAATACATTTCTGACAAGAAAGTCAAGTTATAAAAGTTCAAAACCAATTCTCACTCCATGTAACCATGTTGGAAACATTTATTTTAAAATTGAATTAAATGTTTATTAACTAAACCAACTAGAATTCTTTCTTAGCTCTAATTTACGTTTCCCCACTATTTTTCTTAGCATTTTTCTGCGGACTTTGATTTTGTTTTCTTTTCTGGTTTCTTTTCAGCTTTCTTTTCCGACTTTTTGTCCGGTTTTTTATCGGTCTTCTTCTCGGGTTTCTTTTCAGCCTTCTTGTCAGCCTTCTTGTCAGGTTTCTTTTCAGCTTTCTTGTCGGGCTTCTTTTCCGCTTTGCCTTTTTTAGCTGGTTTCGCTTGTTTCTTCTTATCCTTCGGCGCTTTCTTGGGTTTAGAACGGCGCGGTTTGTAATATCTAATATGAATTTACAAATACGTTAAACAGATGTTAGTTAATAAAGGTGTAACAGAATGCAGTGAAAATTTATAAAATACAAAGTTGTGCCGAATTAACCAAGTTAATTTTTTGACCGACTAATTTCAGGCAGAAAAGTTGAATGACAATTCGCTAAAGTGACGTCACCACTTTACAGCGCCACGATCAACATAAACCTTGTGTTCTATCATTCGCAAGCAAACTCACCTCTCCGACTTGGGTATCGCCTTGTGACACATACAGGCATTCATCAAATGAAATACGCCCGAGCAAACGCTTAAGGCACCAGCAATCACCAAAAGGAATTGTGCATAAAACCCACAAAACGAAATGATTACCATTATAAGACTTACACCAATCAAAATGCACAAGACACCTATAATAAAGTTGAACATAACACCCTGTATTAAGAAAGAAATAGCGAACACGACAAACGTTTCATTGAATTTGTGGAACAAAGAAGTTAACAATGTACCTTACCAACGGATCAATACCCAACGTATGCAGTTTCGGCGTAAGTAGATAATAGTACAAATCGGGTATGAAAGCGGGAAATATGAACAGCAAAAATATGTAAACGGGTCCACTAACTTCATTGCCAAGCACACAGCTGGCCATGAATGTGCAATATAAAACTAAGCCAGTCGCTAATCCTTCCGTGATCTAAAGCAAAAGCCGAAAGCAAAAATGAATGCAGAATTTCCGGAGCTTTAGAAATTCATTTTTGGCTTACAGCATTTAGGAGGAAGAAAAATCTGCTCTTCTTGCGTTTCTTCCTATT
Organism: Bactrocera neohumeralis; assembly: GCF_024586455.1. Lineage (NCBI taxonomy): Eukaryota > Metazoa > Arthropoda > Insecta > Diptera > Tephritidae > Bactrocera > Bactrocera neohumeralis. The sequence continues at coordinate 9,772,681 of NC_065922.1, read as the reverse complement.
TTGATCGATCCTTGTGGTTTTCATTATAAGTTATGTTTTGCAAATGCCGTTGAAATGTAAAGAACTCAAAGAACGTTTATGATTTGTTGAAAGGAAGTACTTTTTGAGTCTTTGGAATGTTTTGATATTTTTTACATTTCTAGTAATTCTATTTCTTTCCATGTGTCAAACCATGATTTATGCTTGAATCGATTTTACAACGAATTACCCGGTAGAAATTGCTTAGAAAAATGATCTGTGTGAATCTATATGATATATACATAGTATATCGTTACGTAAAATGCAAAATAATGTAACATCACTTTTCATAAGTTTAAAGGCGAATTAAAAACGATATAATAGAAACCACTAATATTGAAACAAAATTTGAGTTTTGGTTATAATATGGTTATATATTGGTTATTATATACTCATTTTGAAACAAAATTAGAGTATCTTCCAACATTATATGGTATGACAGAATGTGATGATGTGCAGCACTAGAGATATACGACTGCAACGACATCTATTGACAAAATACGAAAAGACCTTTTCGACTAACCAATATATTGGTTATTATATCTGACAACGATTTTCAATTTTTTTGTAATACGTTGTTTTGCATTTTAGGTGACGTGAACTATAGGATTTATATGATGAGCTTTTCGAACGGATTGATTGCATTATTACCAGCATTCATGGATCCAACCAACATGAACCGATTTGATATATAGACTTACATGAGCAAGTAATGCGAAGTGAAGAAGCAGTAATATACGAATTTGTTGTTCGAAATTTTCGCACCTTTTTTCTAAATTGGCTGCCAGAAACTAATTTTTGAATGAATCAGAATATACAAGAGACAATCGATTTGCTCAGTGTGAGTGCTAGAAAGTAGTTTCAATGGATCGGTTCAGCTTGAACGCCACTGATGTCGGGTTTCAACGAGAACCGTGAATTCTGTAAACCATTCAATAGGGTTACAACTAAGTAAAGACTTCTATAGGCTAGTCAAAAAAATCCAAAGTGGTTTAGGAACTGAAAATACCTTAAGGCAGGCATATATAGAATAAAGATTCCAACTTAACAAATAATGCAAATTAAGAACTCTCTTGGAATCGTGTGGAGCCGTGAATAACGACTACCTCCTATAAGTACTGCAAAATCTTTATAAAATTCAGTTTCTGGTCACTTCACTATCTATACATATAGTCTTACTTCCAACACACTAGAAACACTAATTAATTAAAAGCAATATTCTGCCCATTTTTCCACATATTATAATATGAAAGGCTCGTAGATTACATATATAAACATTAGTCGCCAACATTTGCTTTAAAAATTTTTACTAAATAAAACTTCGCCTTCATCGAGATTCTCCTTGATAAACCATATGAATACCAGATGTACTATGCCAGCAATAAGTTCAATTATACCAACTACTAAAACTGTCGTCTGTTTCGGATTTCCACAACCCGTAACCGAGAGAAAGGCAAATATGCAGGCCAATACGCACACACAGAACATCACAATGTTATAGCAGCCGCCCTAGGGCAAAGAAAAATCGGCATAAAAAAGGATAAGGAATATAACTGGCACTCACCAGTGCTGCATAGAATGGCTCCGATATTAGTATGCCCATGATGCAGTACAATATATCCGGTATAATGGGAATAAAGACTAAAAGACCTGACCACCACATGAATGTAGAGATCTCACGCGCTCCTATGCAGTCGGAGTCGGTCATGTCGTAGATGAGCGCACAAGCCACAATTTCAAGAATCTGCCGAGAAACGAAACAAATTATTTTTTGTTTGGAACTCGATAAAGTGCGCGTAATACCCACGAAGCACACAACATAAAATGCCGTCGAGATGATGCAGCGTTGCAAATGCGTTAGGTTTAACGGCATTTTGAATAACACAAACAAAAGTAAGTATTATCAATAATAAAAGTTTTCTTACTCGCAAATAATTTTTCTTTCAATTGTCAGTGTTTTTGTTTTGATTCAGAAATCCGGCGATATAGTGTATGTGAGTAGAAACAAGTTAGAAAACTCGAGTGAGTTTTCAGCAATGTGTTTTTGTACGCAAATTGTAATATGTTATCGAAAAAATAAATACTCCTTTTTACATGTAATATTCTGGGCAATGAGATAGTTTCAGTGGAAATAATACCTGTTTGCGTGAGATACTTCTATATCTGAAAAAGTCATTTCCGGCGTAAATAATGATCAATTATCGAACATCACTTCTGTCCATGCAGATATGCTAGGATCCCCTCTATGTCTATCTCGCTTTTTGAATGAAAGAATGGTTAAAGCTTTCCTCTATTCAGACGGCTAAGTAATACCAAACATCCCTAAAAGCTGCATTCAAAAACAATAAAGGTAGGTATTGCAATGTAAGGTTTCACTTGTCGGCCTCAGGAATCTGCATGGCAACAAGAAAACTCGCGAACTATTCTATATTTAGGTACTATCTGAGGTACTATGGTTATTTAAGCGACAGAACACATTCACCTGTAGTCCTTGATCTGACTAAAATCCAGATTCACTCCGCTTAGGTAATCTCGACTGTCGAGGTAACAATATCTAAGGCAATTGCGATACAGTTTGTACTAAGATCTATCCAAACGTAGCTACCAATGTTCGGATGTTGTTATTTGAGGATACCTATATTGTGAATATGGCCATAAATATATGGCCGTTTAATTACAACGACAGATTTTATTGAATTTTTTCGCATCCAACTTCGCACTTAGTCACTTTATCGTTAAATATTTGAACAGCTGATATAGTAAGACTTGTTTCTAAAAATATTTTTTAAATTTTTTGGAATAGTTTTTATTCGGTGCCCTGTCGATCATGGAATATAGAAAACAGCATTTTCACATATTGTACTGTTTTACTATCAAAAGGGTCAAAATGCAGTTCAAGCACGGCAAAAAAAAAATGCGATGTGTACGGAAGAGATATTTTAACCGAACGCCAGGTCTTATTGAAGCCGATGTGGATGAAATAAAGTCGATCATCGTATAACAACTCTAGAGATTGTCTAGAGATTAACTTTGTCTAATGCGACCGTTCACAAGCACATGAAACGTCTAGGATTAATTTCGCAGCTTGACATAAGGGTTCCTCATGTTCTTACGGAACGAAATTTGCTTTGTCTCATTAACAACTGTGACTAATCAAACGTCAAAGAAGATCCATTTATGAAACGCATTGTTACTGTCGATGAAAAGTGAGTTGTTTACAAGAATGTAAAGCGCAAAAGGGTTATGGATGAACCAGTTCAAACCACTTCAAAGGCCGATATTCACCAAAAACAGATTATTTTGTCTGTTTGGTAGGATTGCAAAGATATTGTTTATTTTGAGCTTTTGCGCAACAATACCACGATTAATTCTGAAGGGTATTATGAGCAGCTCGAGAAATTTAGTGATTCTTCTTCTTCTTCTTAATTGGCGTAGACACCGCTTACGCGATTATAGCCGAGTTAACAACAGCGCGCCAGTCGTTTCTTCTTTTCGCTACGTGGCGCCAATTGGATATTCCAAGCGAAGCCAGGTCCTTCTCCACTTGGTCCTTCCAACGGAGTGGAGGTCTTCCTCTTCCTCTGCTTCCCCCGGCGGGTACTGCGTCGAATACTTTCAGAGCTGGAGTGTTTTCATCCATCCGGACAACATGACCCAGCCAGCGTAGCCGCTGCCTTTTAATTCGCTGAACTATGTCGATGTCGTCGTATATCTCGTACAGCTCATCGTTCCATCGAATGCGATATTCGCCTTGGCCAATGCGCAAAGGACCATAAATCTTTCGCAGAATTTTTCTCTCGAAAACTCGTAACGTCGACTCATCGGTTGTTGTCATCGCCCAAGCCTCTGCACCATACAGCAGGACGGGAATTATGAGCGACTTATAGAGTTTAGCTTTTGTTCGTCGAGAGAGGACTTTACTTTTCAATTGCCTACTCAGTCCGAAGTAGCACCTGTTGGCAAGAGCAATCCTGCGTTGGATTTCCAGGCTGACATTGTTGGTGGTGTTAATGCTGGTTCCTAAATAGACGAAATTATCTACAACTTCAAAGTTATGACTGTCAACAGTGACGTGAGAGCCAAGTCGCGAGTGCGACGACTGTTTGTTTGATGACAGGAGATATTTCGTTTTGCCCTCGTTCACTGCAAGACCCATTTTCTTTGCTTCCTTGTCCAGCCTGGAGAAAGCAGAACTAACGGCGCGGGTGTTGAGGCCGATGATATCAATACCATCGGCATACGCCAGCAGCTGTACACTCTTATAGAAGATGGTACCTTCTCTATTTAGTTCTGCAGCTCGAACTATTTTCTCCAGAAGCAGGTTGAAGAAGTCGCACGATAGGGAGTCGCCTTGTCTGAAACCTCGTTTGGTATCGAACGGCTCGGAGAGGTCCTTCCCGATCCTGATGGAGCTTTTGGTGTTACTCAACGTCAGTTTACACAGCCGTATTAGTTTTGCGGGGATACCAAATTCAGACATCGTGGCATAGAGGCAGCTCCTTTTCGTGCTGTCGAAAGCATCTTTGAAATCGACGAAGAGGTGGTGTGTGTCGATTCTTCTTTCACGGGTCTTTTCCAAGATTTGGCGCATGGTGAATATCTGGTCGGTTGTTGATTTTCCAGGTCTGAAGCCACACTGATAAGGTCCAATAAGTTTGTTGACGGTGGGCTTTAATCTTTCACACAATACGCTCGATAGAACTTATATGCGATGTTGAGGAGGCTAATCCCACGGTAGTTGGCGCAGATTGTGGGGTCTCCTTTTTTATGGATTGGGCATAGCGCACTTAAATTCCAATCGTTGGGCATGCTTTCGTCCGACCATATTTTACAAAGAAGCAGATGCATGCTCCTTATCAGTTCTTCGCCGCCGTGTTTGAATAGCTCGGCCGGCAATCCGTCGGCCCCTGCCGCTTTGTTGTTCTTCAGGCGGGCAATTGCTATTCGAACTTCTTCATGGTCTTCTTCATAGTGATTCACTCAAATAAAAGAGGCGAAATTTGATCAATAGAACAGGTGTAATGTTCGCCAAAGTAATGGGAGATCTCGTACTAATTAGATTACTCGCTAAAAGCTTTTGCAGCTTGAATGGGATGTGCTACTACAACCAACATATTCTCCAGACTTGGCTCCTTCGAACTATTATTTGTTCCGGTCTCTGCGAAAATGTTTGGAAATGGAACCTACACCTCAAATCGAGATGTCCATAAACCACTTGGAACAGTTTTTTGCTTAAAATTTTTATGAGCGTGGATTCAATCTCTTGCCCGACTAATGGCAAATGGTATTAGATCAAAATGGAGAATACGACTACTTTCATAAAATATTTTACACAGTAAAAAAATCTTGTTTGAATTGCACTAAAAAACAAAGTTACTTAGTGAACAACCCAATAACAATTTTGTTCGTGACCGGCAGCAGTTCTAATTCAGTTCTAGTTGTAATAATCCTAGGCTCCGTTTTGTGCAAAACAGCAGACTTTGTTTAACTGTACTTAAGCCTATCTTATAAACTCAAACCGCAGCTAAAACTTTTCCCCGAGGCCGGAAGTCCGAAGCTGCTTGAATAGAATGTGAGAGAATATTGCTTTGTTGTGATCACACCCTTGAAGAAAGTTGTTAGTGCTATTTTCATGTGTGCTCAACGGAAAAGTCGTTAAATTCTTATCTGATCCCTTAAATATTCAATGCTTATTTTTAAGCACTTGAATGTCTAAATTTATCCCCCCATAAGTAATTATTAGAACTGACGTCAATTGTGAAAACTAAGGGCTATCTTTATTCAAAACAGTGTATTGTGCCCTTTATGACCCATGAAATGCTCGATTTTAAATTAAACAGCGTCACAATTAAGTGATGCAATAAAGTTTCACCCAATTTTCGAACTTTCTCAGTCGGAAAACAATCAAGCTTAATTGATTTGTTTTGAAGAGCTTTAAAATCCGCTCATGAATAATAATGATGTAATAAGCATTGTTGGTGTTTCTGTGTGAGAATACCGCAAATTCTTAGCTTTCTCAGCCGTATTTTATATACATATGTAATTTTATAGAAAACAACAACAATAATAATTGTGTGATGTGAAAGCTTCCAATAATTGCTTTAATTAAATGATAGTGTTACAATAATTAAACTTAATTAACTGCCTATTATTTGTGGCGCAGTAGAAAATAACACTTAATTAGAAATTTCAGAAATGTGATTTTTCTGGAAAACAAAGTTGATAACAATCTGTTTTATAAATACATTTGTAAAATAACGAAAGCAAGTAATAAAAATTTGTACGCAAAGTATTGAAAATTACAGATAACTACTAATTCTTAGAAGACATTTTCGTATGAAACAAATTAAGATGCTAAGAATCTATCAAGGGTTACTGAAATAGTGAAATATTTTAATTTTCTTACTGAAAAATCAGACTTAAAAACAATGGGTTAAGTTGGAGCAATCCCAGACTGGTCTAACTGAACGCTCAAACCCCCTCAATAAATATGGCTTTCCTAGATTGTCTTTTTGGCATAAGAGAGCTAGCAAAGGATCTCAACAACTCAAGACCAATGGATGAACTCAACACACTTTGGTTATGAATGCTAGACTCCTAAAAAGAGGTGCTTGATTTTGAGGCTTGAGGATCGTACGCACATCAAACGCATCTTTACTGGTGGTGCGACGTGGGTTTGTAAATAAGAGATCGAAATTCTCCAAATATTTAGCGGAAGGCGCTTCAAAAATGAGCTTAAACCGAAAAAAAATCGCAGAAGGCACTGATGACCATCCCACTCGAGGATATAACAAGTGCATGGGAAATTGGATTAGGCTTACTTGGCTCAAAAGAACCATATTTTGAAAGGCTATAATAAAAAATGGTATTAAAATACCGAATTTGCAGTTTTTCGTCAGTCCGAGTCAAATTTGAGCGAATATTCAGCTAGTATAATATTTAATAATCTTCTTCTGAATTGGTGTAGACACCACTTACGCCAACTGGAGATTCCAAGTGTAGCCAGGTTGTTGTTGGTGTTAATGCTGGTTCCAAGATAGATCATCGGCATATCATCGGCATACGCCAGCAGCTGTACACTCTTATAAAAGATTGCACCTGCTCGATTAAGTTCTGCAGCTCGAATTATTTTCTCCAGCAGTAGATTGTAGAAGTCGCACGATAGGGAGTCGCCTTGTCTGAAACCTCGTTTGGTATCGAACGGCTCGGAGAGGTCCTTCCCGATCCTGACGGAGCTTTTGGTGTTGCTCAACGTCAGTTTACACAGCCGTATTAGTTTTGCGGGGATACCAAATTCAGACATCGCAGCGTAAAGGCAGCTCGAAAGCAGCTTTGAAATCGATGAAGAGGTAGTGTGTTTCGATCTTCTTTTCAAGGGTATTTTCCAAGAATTTTCGTTTGTTGATTTTCGAGGCCTAAAGCCACACTGATAAGGTTCAATCAGTTTGTTGACGGTGGGCTTTAATCTTTCACACAATACGCTCGATAGAACCTTATACGCGATGTTTAGGAGACTTATCCCACGGTAGTTGGCGCAGATTGTGGGGTCTCCTTTTTGTGGTTTAGACGGAGCACAGTTAAATTCTAGTCCTCGGGCTTTCGTCCGACCATATTTTACAAAGAAACTGATGCATGCTTTTTCTCAGTTCTTCGCCGCCGTATTTGAATAGCTCGGCCGGCAACCGGTCGAACACACCCGAGCCAGAGAAAGACTCTCATTAATAAATCGATAAGAAATAGTCAATATTCTCCCTCACAAACTCAATCGTAGAGGGAATAAGCACTCATAATCAGAGCTTTTATATATATAATAAACGATATCGGTGGAAGATATCCAGATTGAACCCATATCACTAACAAGGCTTTTAGTATTTAACCATATTGATTTTTCCATGCTTTTAGCTATGGTAGAGAAGTCTTTAAGTGTTGGGTTTTTACAAGAAGCGCTTATTATTATGGCTCAAATTTTATGCCGGAAAGAAGAATATGCGCAAAATATTACAAAAACAAGAATAATTTTTTTATTCCATTTTTTATGATGCAATTTGGGCGAAATCTTAACTCAGACAGTATCAAAGATAATTGGGAAAAGAAAGAGCTGATGATTTTGCGTTTCTCACAAAAGTTTCTAAATATAAATACGGCTCCTCCAGGCCCAGAAAGCGCGCTAAATTTTAAGCCTAACTGCGCTGAAGACAATTTTACCATGCAATACTGCACCTACATTTAATTACATACTTATGTACATATGTAAGTACATGGAAGTATGTATGTATAATCAGCAAACTGCCGGCGAATTTCTTGCTTCGCCTTTTTAAAATCGGGTTTAAGTGCGCTTGGCGGCTGAAGGCGTGAATAAAAATTGCATAATCTTTTGTTTGTTTACATTGGCATACGTAATGACTAACAGTAAATTACAGAGCACCGCATAGCGTAAATTAGCACATCCAACTATTATTTAATGGCAGCGTTAATAACGCTTTTTATTTTAATTTTATTGCGATTTAAACACCGGTACCCGCATGCGCCCCCGTTTAATCCGAAGTGCTGCTGAAAAGTGGAAAGATTTATGCAGCAATTAATTCCTACCGATGTAAGATAAATGGCAATAAAAACTTGTTAAACTCTAGACAAACAGATCCCCTCGAAATTTATTCCGACAAATGATTGCTTGGCAGCACGGAAAGGTTTTTACAAAGGTTGTGAAATACTGAAATGCCACACACACACACACACACACACCCAAATACAAAAGCACTGGGCGTAGGTGAGAAAAGCCAGGCTTCGCTGATAGCTTTGGTTGCGATTTATTAAGTTGTAACTCAATATTTGTATATACAAACTGACATACGTATTTGATGGGAGGGCATAAGTATATATATATGTATGTATGTATATGTAGATCTCGTAGCCTCATTATAATCATTATATGTATATCATACATACTATCTATTCCCACATATTTTTCCGTGAAATTCATGTACATTTGAATTCCGAAGAAAATTATGCATTTATCTCATAGCTGTGCATTCTTAAACTGAGCAATACCAAAAACCCCGTCAGGATCGGGAAGGACTACTCCGACCTTTCGATATCAAACGAGTTTGCAGACAAGGCGACTCACTATCGTGCGACTTATTCAATCTACTCCTGGAGAAAATAGTTCAAGCTGTAGATCTGAATAGAGAAGATACAATCTTCTATAAGAGTGCTCAACTGCTGGCGTACGCCGATGATATTAAGTATATCACTGGCCATAACAACCGCGCCATTACTTCTGCTTTTTCCAGAATGGTTAAGGAAGCAATATAAATGACTCTGGTGGTGGCCGATGGCAATACGAAATATTTCATCTCATCGTTGCACTAGCGACTAGGCTCCCACGTCACTCTTGACAGTCATAACTGCGAAGTTGTAGATAATTTCGTCTATCTTGGAAATAGAGAACGTCGGCGTCGATTTCATCAAATTCCATGAAAAAATTCGGTCAACATCGCGTTAGAACGCTCGATATTGAATGTAACAGCATTTCCTGTCTTATTTCAATGAGTGGTGGCACCAAATGGTCAATAGAAAATGGACGCAAATGCGCCTCCTATAACACACGAGCATTTGATTCTCCCCGATAGCGATTGTTTGTTAACGAAGCTATTAAGCCAGGAGTTCATCTCATAAGATGATTTTGATAAGAAATAGGGACCCATGGCTGGTTAAACACAACGTTTTTTTCCTGTAGAGAAGAATACGCCAACGGCTCTTTTATCGTCAATAACAAGGGCAACACTGTGTTCACCGATAGATCAAGTGTGTTATTTCTATATCCCTCATCGGAGAATTATGTTTCCTGTGCATACCGCATATTACTCTGCTTAACTAATTTTTAGGACTTGATTTGAAAGTAAAATTAGAAACATCGTAATCACAATTTGCGTAACGTTAATCCAAAAGAATGTTCATTCATTTCACTTAATTACGAATCGTGTCTGCCTCGAGACTAATTTAACATATTATCAAGGCTTCACCAAATTAAGCTCTTCCATAAATAATTATTTATTTATATCATCTTAAGTGTGCTAAAGGAATACCATTGATGCAAAGATGGTGTTATGGTTAAAGAGTTAATATACATATGAATTTAGCATGATTTTACACGATCGAAAGAGCGGCCTCGTAAATTAGTCCATTTTAATAAAGACTCTATATTCTCTTTAATGCAAAGAGAAAGCAGAGAATAAGAGGAGACAGGATTGTTTTCGTTTATCAAATCAAGTCCATAATGCATGTGACGATGAGCTCTTGACCAACCAGAAAATCAGTAAGAAGGAAGGCTGCGACCAAAATTTGCCGAGGACCAGAAAACGAAAGTGTACGCGAAATTTTAGACTTGGGAGAGTGTCGTAATACCAGATGGAGATACAATTTAATTTGAGCTGAAGTATTCGCCATGCAAGATGTTAACGCCTTTTATAGGAGCGACTTGATATCTAACTTCATTTAGCCCCTTGAACTGCAAAGCTACCAGATAGGCTACAGGCTTAGTCCAAAGGGTAATAGATAGATCTTCCGCCGCAACTGTACTTCAAAGAGTGCGCGGACTTACTGGATTCGGTAGAAAGCGTTCTTAGCTAACGATCGAGCGGCTGGTCAGTTGTCTACGAGCACCTGGAGAGTCAGAACAAACATTTTCCCGCGACGTGTTTCTGTGAGTGGTGCAAGCCGAAAATACGTTCTTTAGAGCAGAGGTACGCCATTAAATTCTTTGTGAAACTCTGTAAATCTGCGACAAAGACGTTTGATATGATCAAGCAGGCTTACCCAGATGTTCCTTTAGCAAGAAGTGGTGTGTTTCGGTGGCACCAGGCCTTTTTGGAGGACTGGAAAGAGATCGCTGATGAAGACCGCAATTGCAAATTCCACCACGACAATGCCCCCACTCACAACGCCTTTCTTTTGAACAGCTACATAACCAACGCTTCGGCAGCCGCCCTACTGCCCAGATGCAGTCCCCTCGGACTTTTTTTGTTTCCTTGCCTGAAAAGACCGATGAAAGGCAAGCATTTTGAGACGACAGAAAGGATCTAAACAGCATGCACCTCGGCTCTCAAGGCTATTCCGGAGGATGCCTTCCGTAACGCTTTCAATGCTTGGAATCGCGCTAGCAGCGCTGCATCGACGCAGAAAGAGTCTATTTTGAAAGTTTTTAAAAAATTGTGAAGATTGGTTCAATAAAATTTTTTTTAATCGACTCAGTCCTATCACTTTCCAGACAAACCCAGTAAAATGCCGAACTGAAGCATAGGAGGTACTTTCTGCATGTATCGTCGGTTCTCATACCTATCCGGCTCGCATGTGCTGCCAGTAGGTTTTAACCTGTTAAGAGGCCAACAGCCGTCCAGCAGTCCTTTCGAAACGATATGTGAGTAAAAAGCATGCGTGTTTCCTTCACCTTGATCCATCTGTCAGCTCTTTCGGAAATATCATTCAATTAAATCTTTTTTTAATTAGCCCTAACCCTCAATAGGCACGTTTATAAATTTGACAGCAATAAAGCATTGCTTTTTGGGGAGAAGAAAGTACTGTTGATACCAGGGTTTAAATCAATCAGCATTATTTGGACTCTGCACCAGGGAAATCAACTGCTGTGATTTAGACCCACAGGCTTTTAGACAAAGTTGTGCAGAATGACCCGTCGAACATTTCCTGCATAAGCGATTGTATAGAAAAAAATCGACCCGCTCTAATGTACATACGTACTTGAGTATTTGATTTCGCATGCGTTTATGAATCTACTTAAGAATATACATATGTATATAACATATATAACATGTAATATTTATGTATATATGTACAAATATATGCATGTGTATGTGTACATTCACGTGCAGGCGATTGCATTTAGTCGAATTTATTTTCGTGCCTTGCAATTTGTAAACAAAAACGAAAAGAAAGACGCGGCTGCAGTAAACGATCTGTTTAGGTCAGGGACCACAATAGCGGCAGTCTGCTTGGGGGATCGAAAAGGAAACTATTTTTAGCATATCCTGTTGTGCATTTGCTTAGCTATGGAATGAAGGCGCATTTGACAAACAGTGCGTGAGTGAGAGCGCAGCGCGTATTTTTACAATTCGGCTTTGTTCATAAATAACCAAATATTTGTATGTTGCAATAAAGAAAATAAGAAGTTTTTAAAAGTAAAGAAAATATAAATTTAAAAATTAATAAAACAAAAATTAATTAAAAAAAAAATTAATTTAAAAAAAAAATTAAAAAAAAAATTAATTAAAAAAAATTAATTAAAAAAAATTAATTTAAAAAAAATTAATGAAAAAAAATTATTTTAAATGAAAAATTTACTTCATATTAAAGTTTTTAAAAACTAAAATTAAAAAAAAAATAATAATTAATTAAAAACTAATAATTAATTGAAAAAAATTAATTAATTAAAAAATTATAATTAATTGAAAAAAAAAAAAAAAATTACACCAAAAATTTAATTAACAAATATTTTATAAAAAAATTTTTATTACAAAAAAATATATATTAAAAAAGTTATTAACAAACTTGTGATTCCCTGGTGCCATGTCTTCATTTGGTATGCGTGGCATTGGCCAAAATTTTGGTTTCAAACTTTGTTGTTGTCGCGTGTGCACTTGCGTCAATTTCGGTTTCGTGAATTCGCGCGTGGGCCTGCTCAAAATACTCCAACTAACTTTGGCCTTCCTATGTGAGGGCCTACTAGTGCGTTATGGCGTGCCGGCAGCGGATACAATTGGACAAGCTTTGACCAGCATGCTGACGACGACCGCCTACTGCTTCACAACCACAACCATACTGATGATATGCTACTGCTTCTCCGAGAAGTCCTCCAGTCTTATTAGACAATCACTCTTCGTAAGTGGCTTTTAAGGGGTACTAAGCATATTTGCTTCAAAAATATGTACTCGAACTGTTTCACAGACCTTTTTTCTCATTTGAAATATTTATTTTCTTCGCCAGGAGACGCTCTTCAATGCAGTCGCTTGCAGCATGTACTTCAGCTCCTCCAGCTATATGGGTTTCGCCTGTGTTGTTTGGCTGCAACCGCAGTTTCTGGTGCGTCCCGGTTTTTGGGCCTATCCCGCAATGACGGCGACTTATGTAAGTGAGACAACCGTTATACTGACATGCAATATAATTAATTATAACGTTACTTTGCAGTATATGGGCTATGCGGCGGGCATTTTGCATGCCATCGACGCCTATTTGGCTTTCAGATATTACAGAGGGAGTCATTGACTTGAAAGTTAAGTATAGCAAAATAGTTGTTATGACTTTATTTAAAACATGTTTGTATGTATGTAAGTATAATACATTAATTTGTAAGAAATTCACATAAAACTTAAGTTGTTACATTGTGTGTGGCACACTTGAGGCACATAAGTGTGAGTATTTGTCTTAGCAATAATATTAATATTTGGTGGCATTTTTATATACAAAATAATTAAAATAATAATTTAGAAAGTAAAAGAATAACATAATTAATAATAAGTATAAAGTTTGTTATTAAAATATGATAATAAATAATTATAAATATTTTTTTAATAATAAAATATTATATTGTCAACTGCTTTCGGCAAAATAATGTTTTGGAAAAAAAAAATAAAATTATTAAAAAAAACTTTAAATTAAAATTAAAAGGAATAAAAAAAATTATTAAGAAAAATAAAAATTAATAAAAAAATATTATTTAACACATAACTGATTCACCACTAGTACTCAAGTGGATACAGATAGTGCATCTGCGCTCATTTGCCACTTTTAAGAGATTATTTTTTAGTCCATATTTCACATAGTTTTAGTCCATTTTGTTAAGCGCCTTGAATTTTCTGCAAATATATATTTATTATTTATGCTTTTCATATACCAAATCGAGCTTACTTCAGTTTTTTGTACGCCTCGTCCGATTCGTAGTCAGCCTTCAGCAAGGCTATGCGCACCCAACGCGGACGCTCGTGTATCACTTTGTGTATAACGAATTTTAAACCCAACAGCAGATGTTCGAAGAGTATAAACGTGATGTCGGGCATTTGTGGAAATAGTTTTGAGAAAAATCCTCTGCAAATGAAAGAGTTAGTATTAGTATAGGATACAGTTTAAATGTTTATAAAATTTTAAAATTTTTAAACACAAAATTGGAATTAAAATTTTGAAAATCTAATTTTTATTCTAAAAAGGTTTTTTAATTAATAAATTAAAATTTTGATCACAAACTTGGAATTAAAATTTTGAAAATCTAATTTTATACTAAAAGTTTTTTTTAAAAAAAAAATTCCCAAAATTTTAAAAGATGAAAATCTAATTAAAATTTTGAAAAGTGTTTGGGATTTGAAAATTAAATATGTATATGTAGTTATTTAAATTAATTGGAAAATCGGAATTAAATATTGAAAAATACATTTTTAACCCCAAAATCAAAATTATAAATTGATAAAACATATGTAAGTTTGGGATTTGAAAATTAAATATAGTTTTTTAAATTAATTGGAAAATCGGAATTAAATATTGAAAAATACATTTTTAACCCCAAAATCAAAATTATAAATTGATAAAACATAGTATGTAAATAGTTTAAATGTGTAAGTTCGCTTTAGAGTATTGAAGATGATAGCTCGGTTCGAGCTCTAATTCGAAGTTTTAAAACGCGAACTTCAATAGTGCAAAAAAATGCAAATTCAAAAACTTTTTTTTTACAATTACAATTACAATTTTTTTAACTTACAACTTTTCTTTTAAACTAAAAACTTTTTTTGAACTTACAACTTTTCTTTTAAACTAAAAACTTTTTTTTTTGAATATTGAATTAAATATTAGGAATTAATATTAATCTTTTTTAGTTTTCAACCCGATATTTGGAATTAAATTATTATTTTTTTAATCAAGTAACAGTACTTTTAATTTTATTTTTAATATTTAAATACGGAAATAGAAATAATAGAAATGGAAAAAGTTATCTAAGATTTTCGAGATTACTAAATAAAAAAAATTAATTTAAATTTAAAATATAAATAAATTAATTTTAATAATTAAATTTTTTTATTTAGTAATCTCGAAAATCTTAAATAAAATTTAAATAATTATATTATTTTTTAAGACATCATTTGCAACCTTGGCTCTAATATTTGGCATATCATGAACCATCTAGCAAAATTTCCACAAATAGGTATCCGTTATTAATGGTTGCTTCAACATCTATTTCCTCCACACTAATATAAATTGACACACATAACCAAACACTATAAAACAAAACTGCATAAATATTTTCTTACTCACTTCACATTTGGCTGCAAATAGAGCAAACCACAGTTGCTCAGAATCGCCATCACCGAAAGCAATTCAAAGGCCGACTGCCAAGCGCCAGTATTCTTCGCGCGTCTACCGAATGGACGTTTGAATATGTTACAGAGCTATAACGGAGGCATAACAAGTTACGATATATACAACATGTAAACTAAAAAAATCAATTTACCTTGAACAAATCGATATGCATGGCGAAAATGTTGTTGATTAACGCGCCCAAAGCAGCAAATGGCGCTACGGCGGCGAAGAGCACCACATAACCGAACTGTATGCACATCTGTAGGTAATCCTCATAGGTCGATTGATACTGATCGAGTCCAGCTTCATAAAAGCATTGTTCGTAGCGTGCCAAATCGCTGACATTAGACTTTACATCCTCATCGATTTCCTTATGCATATACTTTACGAATTTCTGACGCACCACAGCCAAGAGAGGAATGCCAATTTCTTGTGCAATGCAAACAATCTGTTGATGTGAAAAATAAAAGCATTATGTAGTGTATTTTTAAATGCAAAAATTATCATAAGCACCTGAAAGATGAGCAACTGCATCATTAGCTGATATTTTAATTGTTGCAAGTCCCGCAGCACAAATGCAATGTAGAATAGTGAAAAGAAATTATTGACAATTTCAAAAAGCATTAACTTATTCACACGATGACGATCGTATTGGGAGCGTGTGCGATGATTTTCCTGGTCAGTCAAAAAGGTAGCTAACTTCTCGTAAGCCCACGAGAAAATAGCGATGAGTATTGATTGTACGATAACGGGTATGTATAGTAACCAAGAGTCAGGACCTGGAAAAATTAGCTTTATTAAAAAATATATATTTTTAAGAGTATTTTCACACCTACCAAAATCTGCTAGTACCTCGGCTTCTATCTGAAACTGGTACAGAGCAAAATAAGATGCTGCTGCGACGCACATTAGCACGACAGGATATGAAACACAATACATTTGTAAATAAGTATAACGCATGGGATATTGCAACATCATTTTGCCCGTGATGGGATCCGGTTTTAAGACGCCATAATACGCTGTGCGCGGTTTGTCCAGACTACTCATCTCAATATTACCCCAACGGTATGAATAACCAGAGCACTTGCGCTTCCACAGTTCCAGAAAAATCTAAACCATATAAAATATTAATTTTGAGAGAAAATAAAAAAATATATTTTTTTTTCATAAAAACTACAACTACCGTTGTCCAAAGCACATAGAAACTGCAAACCAATGACAAATTCACATTCCACACACATTGCAGCATACCGAAAATGGCGGGAAATATTAGTGCCTTCGTGTAGAACTCAGTAAAACCGAAGTAGAGTGCAATGCTTGCGCCAAAATAATTGCATATATCTTCAATGGGCAATTGGCGACGTTTCCAATCAAATGCGAATCTATCTAGATACTCCTAGAAATAATAGTAGAAAGAAACAAAATAAGTAAATAAAATATTAAGTAATTTGCAACACTTACAATATTGTGTAGTGGGAAGAAATCTTCTACTATGCCATTTTTTATATAGGACAGAATTGCTGGCTTGACGATATCTTTAATCAGCACTGGACCTTCGAACTCACGCACAATATCTGCAGGGGTCATGCCAGGCAGCAAATAATCGGATATGCAATCGCAATTGAACTTCTGCATGCTCCCGGTGATGGTGAGCTTACTCAATTCGGCCTCATCGGCGAATCGCAGCAGTGTGTCCGTAGAGGCAGATAGATAAAGATACTTTTCAGTTTTGCTACAACAGAAGACAGGAAATGTCATTAATATTTTTACTTGTTTGATCATCAATCAATTTCGGATCAGACCAGAATATTTAAAAACTCATTTTAAAATTACAGGGACCTTGATTCTCTTCTTTTATTACAATTTTGGTATTTCTTTTTATTACATTACCGTAAATTTCTTAAGCAGAATATTTTTGTTTAAATATTGCAGTTATTAGAGGTTAGGAAAAGGCAAACACACACACACACACAACACCATAATTTGCACATACCTTACAACCTCAAGCGTTGTAAGCACTTTGAATTCTTGTATTATCTTCTCCACATCTTGGCAGTGGCGCAATTTGGCCTTGTCCGAGAAAATTATTACGGCATATGTCTGAAAAAGTTCATAGTAATTGAAATACGTGCAACTTAAATGGGGTGAGATCACTTACCCTCTCGAAATCGGGTACATCAATTGATTGCTTTTGTCGTATGCTCCGTTGGCGCCGGAACAACTGATTCTCGATAATCGAGGTAATGCGTGGACCTTGTAAAATAATAATAAATTGAAATTATGTATTTCATAATCATTTGGAGAAATAGAAGAAAATTTTTAAATACAAAATACACACTTTTGGCACCATCTGACATTCTTCACTCTTTATTGTATTAATAAATATATGTATCTAATAATTTTGGCCACCTCTTCACCACCAACAATTATCACCTACAACAACTTTTTGGCAATGTATGAATATGCAGCAAAAATACTTCAAAAATACATAAATACAGTATAAGTATGAACCTACTTGATATGGTGTAAGAGAAATAAACAAATAAACAATAAACATGCAGTAAGAATTGTCAAAATCACTAAGCACCAGCAACAACAATTCGATATAACGTTGTCATCTTTGCCGGCATTTGTGTTTTTGTTACGAAGGGGCGCCTTTTCGCCCTTTGGTGGCTTGCTAGCAGCACCGCCTGGCATGCGATCCCATTCCCATAGAACTTCAGCTTCCGGATCAGGGTCGTAATTATTGCTTTCTGTAATAATTGAAAAATACATTCATACTTTTTTGCAAAAATATTAAAATACTGTTCATAATACTGGGTGAATTTGGAGCGCTGTGAGGGAAAAACATTTGTAATTGAGGCAGATGGTTTTTGTCTGATTGGCAGCACCACTGTTATTCTATAGAAATGTCAATTGAACGTGATTTCCAAACTTTACACCGTTTGTGTTTTTCTTTTTCCTCCGCTGTTATTGTTATTTGGGAATCTTTCAAGTCTTTCGCTAATCGCTGTGATGCAATAGAAAGTGTTGTTGGCTTTTATTTAATAAATTCCGCAGGTGAAAGTGAAAATCGCAGCCGTGAAAAAATAAAACAAATATTTTTCTTTCAAAAGAGCAGAGAAAAGTGTGAAACTGTTTTCAAAACTAAAGTGCAAAGTGTGAAAAATCGAAGTGTGTTTGACATGGAGCAACTGAATATAGTGAAAGATACATGAAGTAAAGGGTTATTCCATTTAGGTAATATGAACTCACTTTAGAGGACTTTGAGATTTACCTTTGTATTGATTCGGCGCTTTCATGTAGGCAATTATATATTTGCCGGTTGCATGACTTTCTTTACAGCAACGCTTACCGACCTCGCCGCAACCACTGACACAACTGCAGCACCTAACCTACAAAGAGCGATCGGGCGTAACCGAAGCAATGGTTGAGAGCGTATGAACAAATATTAAATTTCTAGTATAAAATAATATAAGACGCTCAAACAAAATGCAGGGCTTAATTCCAAAATGGTCAAACATTCGCGTGCTTCCCTTCCGTATGACTACCTCGCAAAAGGTAATTGCAATTAGTGTTTACATATTTAATTATAACGTATACTTGTATACTAAGTAAAATTTTTTCACAAACAGGTTGTTTTCTTCTCGCTAACGGCGGGCGTAGCCTTACTTGGTGTGCTCGCACGCTTTCTACGGCGTAGAAAACCACCGCGTCCGCCTCGTCGTACGCGCAAATATACCGGACGACGCACACGAAACAGTATGCGCAGCCCTAACGATATGATATCTATAGCCGGTTCCAAGGCATCTGCACGTTCCGGCAGTCCACCCGGTTCAACGGTCGCCTATTCGGACCGTATGTCACTTGCGTCTGGATCCATAGGTGCTGGAGCACTAGTATCTACTACGCAAAGCCAGACAGGTGCCATAGTTGTACACTTAACCGCACAACAATTAGGTGTAATGGGCATGGAGGCTTTGGATACAGTTATAAATTATTGGGAAGATGCTTTAGCTGCGCATAATTCACCCGGTGGCGTGCCGGCATTACTTACCACTGCTGAAGAGTCTGAATTTTGTCGTGAAATACAAAATTTACTTGACATGGCCTACACGTTGCAGGAACAAAGTGAATTGCTGTTCTTAGATCAGCGTTCCGTGCTATTTCGGGACGAACCGTCTATAGATGAGCTGGAAGAAGATGGTCATGCGCTAGATGATGGCATAGAGGACGACAAACGTTCGCACAGATCGATTATGAGCCGCACCGGTTCCGATCCAAATTTCGATTCGGCTGAAAGTTTTGCTTCGGCTTTAGACCAAGTAGCCGATATGCGCGATTTTGAGGAATTTGTAGACACATCGTATGATCAATATCCATTATACAATGCAGCGTTGAAACATCATGACGAAACGCCTATACCTTACCGCACTATACGCGCTGATCTGGTGAACTGTTCCAGTGACACGGAATATTTGGTGAAGTTGCACTGCGTGCGTTTAGCATTTCAATACTTGTTCAAGGTTAGTGCTTGCGAACTGACATGCATATATTTGTAGAGTTTTATATTTATATGCATCTCTTTCAGGATCCAGCAATTGGTCAATGGGTCTGCGACACAGGACGTCAAATACTTACCGACCTACTTTGCCTGGGCGATAAGGACACTAAGGAATTTCTCGTTGGTTACGAGGATATGGTGAACTATTTGCAAAATCCGAGTAATTGGGATGAGATACAAAAAGAACTGGAGGCGCGCAACGTCAAAGCGATGACTTTTTACGACATTTGCCTGGACTTCATTGTATTGGACTCGTTTAGAGATCTAGATGCGCCACCCGCCAGTGTAACGGCGGTCGTACAAAATCGTTTTCTCTCCAATGGATTCAAAGAAATGGTGAGTTATATAATTTTATTCAATTTATGTGGTATGCTTGTGTTATCCGACGCAATATGCGCTTAACAACGGATGCTGCAAAATACAAACATTGCACGCATATAAGTATCTTCAAATATATGATAAGAATACGCGTATTTATTGTTAAAGCAACACGTTATCACGCACATTGCGCGATAAGCAAACGTTTGTGCTGCTGTCATAAGTTTGAAACCACTGTTACTCTGAAAATCTTGCATACCTTTAGGCGCTCATTTTAATCATTCTTTCTTGCAGGCACTCAGCACAGCAGTTTGGTCGGTGCTAAAGGCCAAAAAACATGGACTCAAATATACTAACGGATTTATGGCTCACTTTTATGTTATCTCCGAGCAATTATCACCACTCATGGCCTGGGGTTTCTTCGGACCCGATGAAAATTTGCGCGACATTTGCCATTACTTCCGCGATCAAATGCTGGGCTTTCTAGCGGATATATTTAGCTTTCAAGCCAGCCGCTATACAACTGTCGAAGAGTTTGCCGAAGATATACTGCAACACATGAAGACGCGTGTCAATAATATTGGTGTGAAGTTTAGTCAATAGTTGCATAACAAAAGTTAAAAATTGACGATTTACAAAATAAATTTAGGAAAACTAAATCAAATAGATTTGAAAGGATTTAGAAGTAATTTCAAATTATTATTTTTTATTTGGTTAAGTATATTTTAGTTAAGCGCTTAATTTTAGCTAAGACATTAATTTTAGTATTGAACAATTTAAAATAATTACTGCAAAATTTGTAGCATAAGCGCGTTGAAACAATTTTTTTTTGTATATACTTTTGTACATATGTATGTCGATATGTATGCATACATTTTGTTTTTGCAATGAATAATGTACTACCAATTCCATAATGTTGTGAACAGCTTTTACTATTCCAATTGTCGGCGCGTGTGCTTGCTCAATTTGTGTATATGAAATGCTATGGTGTGAGTATGTGTGGAGTCTCTGCCGCCATTTTAGTGTGTTCCTCGCCATGCAACTCGCATATGAATTTGTATATTTGCATTGCTGCGAAAATAATTATGTTACCAATGTACACGCGCTAGATCTTCATACTTTCTTGTAATTTTTGATTTTTTTGTAGGTTATAAGAGAAAAATATTTTAAAGCGAAATATAAATGAATTTTGAATTAATTAATTATATGCCATAAGCAATTGTTATTAAAAACTGAAATGCATATTTCTTTAAATATTTAGTTATTACTTTTAACTAGTACAAAATGTATAAAAATTGTTATAGGTCCACATTAAGCCAGCTCAGCATGTAGTTGCCGTGAATATTTCATTATTATTAATATTATCGGCCTCAGCTGCAACGGTTGCGTGGCAGTTATATTTTCTTACAAATTTCGTAGCCAAATAAGCCAACACTCACAACTACATACATACGCGTATACTTACTCGTTAAAGCAAGCACTACAATTTGTTAATATTTGCAATATGCTATACTTTAAAAAAAAAATTAAGAACAAAAAACTTCTGGAATTAATGTTAACAAGTAGCAAAAGCATTTAAACTCTTTATAATTATTCTCTACACACATTCGTTGTGGGATTTTCATTATTTTATATGCAATAAAATTATATATATTATAACAATAATATTTCAACTAAAATATATAGTAAATTTATTTTATAAAAAAATAAACAAATCTTTTTAAAATAATTGCTAAAAATCACTGTAAATGAGAATATAACCTAGAAATCAAGGCGGCGAAATTGTGGCAGGTTTATTGACAAAAAGTGAGTTACAAAAACAAAAAAAAAACAGTTGTAAAGCTGTACGCACAAACATTTGTGTTTAAAAATACATAAAGCAAATACTTGTAAAAGAGCATTGCGTGCAGTATGAAGTGTCCTGCGGTGAAGGAGTGGATCTCCATTCTTGAAATCATAATTGCAGTAAGATTGACTACATATACATATGTATATACAAGTAATAATATCACTTTATATATACAAACGTACAATGTAGGTGCTGTGCCTGCTTGCCATTTTGTTGCTGTCATGCGTGATCACCTTCCCGGACGATATGCATATGTTCTTGTATCAGTGCTCACTGGCCACAACAATGGTGCTGTGCTTGATCTTTGGCTTCAGCACCTGGTTCTACAGTTCTAACTATCCGAAAACGCGTTTTCATGTGCGCATATTTGTAAGTACCCACATATGTACATATGTATATCTTGTAAGGATGCTGGAGTTGGAGGAGTTGCTTTCATTTGCAGATTGTTATTGTGCTATGGACGATGTTTGTTTTTGGACTTGTCACCGCAATCCTATTTGATATGCAATTCTTCGGGGAGTATGTGTACGAGCATTTCGAACGCGATATTTTCGATAAATCGGAGTATTTGCTCTTGTATATTGCTATGCTGTTGGGCATCGTGGCGCTGTTTTTACTCTTTGTTGTCAATATAATATTAACTGTAGGCGTTTGTCGAAGAGCTAGAAAGAATCGCAAATAAAATGAGTGCTACCTATAATATGCAGTGTATTAAATTCATGTGTCCAAGTGAGTTGTGTGTGTGACCACTAGCAGGAGCCTAACGAGTTCATGCTTTCGAAGCATATGAAGCTTTTCTCCAAGAATTCAACAACGGTGCGGAACTTATGTGAAATTGGTTGCTCTCTACAATTTATCGGATAAGAAAGAAAGATACATAACACGTACATATAAGTGGATTGGCTTGTTCAAATATTTTGCCAAAGTGTGAAGACACGTGTGACAGCTTCTTTGTAGATTGGAAAAAGGTATGAATGGAAAGGACGTTGTTGTATTTCTTGTAGTGGCAGAAAATATTCCTGAAGTAATGGCCTTAACCAGAAACCACCCTGCGACGCTGCCTCCAGGACTGAAGAGGTGGATCATGAACTATCTGAGCAGTCGTCACACCACATCCCTACAACGACCAGAGAGAGTTTCCATTACCTAGTACACTGATGATTGCACGATATTGACATCGGGCAATGGGATCAATGCCATGTGTTCAAAGGTAAACGGCTATCTCTTCGACCTTTTACGCTTCTTCGCTGCACGGAACTTAACACTCTTCCCCCCTTAATCCACAGCGACCATATTCACAAACTTTACGAAGCAGTACAGACTTGACCTTAATACCGCAGTCGATGGCGTTAAGTTTCCGACTGTCAATAATCGTAAAATTTTAGGTGTGTCCTTCACTCCTCATACGACCGTGATTATCACCAAAGTACAGAGTCGCAACAAAATCCTCAAGTCGCTAGTCGGCCGCACATGGGGAAAGAACAAAGAAACGTTATTAGCAACTTACAAGGCAATCGGCCGGCCGGTCTTTAGTTACGCCGCATCAATATGGTCGCCTAGATACAGTGAAACGTAGACGAAAAAGCTCCAGACTTGTGAGAATACTGCACTCCGGACTACGACAGGATGCCTCTTGATGTCTCCTACCGAACACCTTCATAGTGAGACCCATATGATCTCAGTTAAGGAGCATAATGGACTCCTTTCTAAGCAGTTCCTACAGGAGTACTGTCGCATAAATCATCCTTGCAGTCACCTTCTTGGAGCGGAAATGCCTCCTGGGAGCATCTAGAGGTCATTCCTCAACTACGTCGACATCAAACAATACGCCGACCAGACTTCGGACGCAACTAACTTCCGACAAGCACTGACTGCCTCACGGCGGAGCTATCAATACCTTCACCGACTCCCTCTCGCGTACTTGGAGTCAAACCACCAACCATTGCAGACGAAGAGCGCGTGTTCCCTCGAGAAACACGAGTGACCGTAGCGCAGCTTCGTTCTGGATACTGTAGCAGGTTAAACTCCTACTTGTCCAAAATAGACCACAACATACCTTATATATGTCCTGCGTGCAATGAGTATCCGCATGATACTGGCCACCTCTTTCCATGTCCCACTAACCCTACTCATCTGACACCGCTCTTCCTTTGGTCCGACCCAATCGAAACAGCACGTTTCTAGGGCCTACCGTTGGATGACATCGACGGCAACTTATATAATCCTTACCATTACAACGGGTATCAGGTACGCGTTACAACAACAACATTCCTGAAGTAATTTCGAGGTATGAGAGCCGAGTTAACAGTCTTTCGCTGGATAAAAATCAGGGTCCGTATCGGCTACTTAGAACCGACTGTGGTGGAAAGGTCGTCGAGTACCGCATCGAAGCTATCAATATTAGCCGCCTTAATAAATTCGTGGTCGGCTCAAAGCTTACCATTTATACATTAGTATCCATTAAACCTCACATAAGAGTTTTAGACATCCCAAAGATCAGTGCTTCAACTATGTGAGTAGGATCATTCTCAGGTTTGAGAGATTAATCCGAAACCTAGCCCGAAAAAAAGTGATATTTTTGAATATCTTGTTGATTTAAGTCTCCGCCTCAGTTGAAGATAGAAATTAAGCGTATAAAGCTGCGGTATATAAACCTTTTGAGAACACTTATGGACGTGGTTCTACTTATAATCTCAAACCATACTTATTAAGAAGAAAAGAAACTTTGAACCCACTGCATCCTGTGGCGAAATGAGACTGACTGACTTTGCCGGAGTACGTTATTTGCTATTTTCGAGGGCTATTCTTGTTGTTGTAACTCTTAGCTAAAACCTGTTTGGAGGAAAACTAATTGTTGGCGAAGTCATAGATTGATAAACGAGGAATGTATCGCGACATGAGATCTATTGTGCCCTCTTCTAAATCACAAAGACTCACCTGGCCCCAGCATATTGATAAAGTCCAATATTCTGTAGGATGCTAGCGAAGCCATGTGATCCTTATTTGGAAACATGGATCCAAGGGCGGTCAATTAGCAGGAGTTCTGGTGTTTTAGGCTCCCTGTCGCAGTGAAGAGTTCAGGTCCTACTATGTTCGTGGATGCTGTGGAGGGTGCTGCGACGAGACTACCTTGCTTCTGCCACATCCTTCTGCCGTAATTTGTAGAAGTGTGTGTTTCGCTACCTGACCGATCACTAGATGAAGCGGTGTGAGCTTAAGTATGACTTCAAGTGCTGCCGTCAGATAAGTGCGCATTGCACGCGACATGCAAGTCGTTTCAACTTCGGTAGTTGGAGCCCTAACGAGGTCTGCGAAGCTTTTGAGGCCCAGGCCATCGTTCCATACATGATTATCGGTCGCACGATCACCTAACGATCCTTGACTTGCAGCGCTAGTATTTTCCAGCCAGCCGATTACACCCCAATAGTGCTTTAGTCGCCTTGACCAAAGTCCGGTACACATGCTGCTTCCACCGCAGAGAGGAATCCAGCGTGAGACCAAGGATTTTGACATTGCTGATGCTCTCTGCTTCCAGTTGTAAGGTTCCTAAGACCGGGCAGAGACCTACATCTCGTGAATGGCGAAGTTATATCACGAGTGGCCCAGAAAATGAGCTGTATTGCCAGCGCACATATGCTTAGTCTGAGTAAACTCATAATTTCTAGCGAAACATCGCGCCAACTTCAGAGTTCTGTCGAATGTAAAATAATTATTGGACACATGTGACTACGGAAAAACTTAAACAAATTTTCACGTGATTTTATTTAAAATTTTACATAAAAATACATTCCACACAAAATATTTATTTTTGTTAAAATTTTATATAGTATATAGTATATGTATACATAGCAAAACATGTACATAATAGTCGAGTATTTATAAAAAATGGTGACAGTACTTATATAATTTTTAGTAAGTATTTTTGGTTTGCTTTTGCATTTAAATCTTTCGCTTGCTGCATTTTCGGACTTTTGCAAACTATGACTGAAAAATTGGTCACACAATTTTAGATAAGTATGTATGTAGATTCCGCTGTGTGCTTCCTAAATATTTAAATAAATCTTATATTTATTATAACTTAATTAATCGTAGTAAAAAAAGACGAATTCCAGCAATGAACACCCTCGGAAACGCGCCACACACGAAGTGAAATCAAACGTCGCAAATTCGGTGACTTCAGTTGGCCGAGCAACTTTAGATGCCGCGATATGATCGGTGAGCCAAGAATGCGCTAATGAAGTAGAGCACCGTGTTCACAAGTCCCATAATACCGGCCGCCATGTAGGCGTCGTATTGCTTGCCGTGTCGGAAGTATCTGTCGTTCAACACGATGACGAGATTCAAAGAAGCGGCCAACAGCAAAATGGCAGCTACGCTGTGATAGATAAGTTCCTATTGGTGGAGAAAAATACCGTTAAAAATGCCGTTTACATATGTTTCAAACTCATGCCAGTGCTTGCAACTTACATAAATGGTCTTCGATATGATGCCGCCCGTGCTGAGCGACGTTAAACAGGATAGTAGAAGGCAAAATGTTCCTATCAGGAATGTCGTGGCCATGAGGAAGAAGAAGATTTCAGCCGAAGAAGCACTTCCGTTCCAGTAATAGCCGAAGATGCCGACTGTGGCAATACCGATCAGCTGTATGGATGGAAAATTCGGATTGTGAATTTTTACAAAGTAAAGTTTACTAATACAGTTGAACCTCCAGAACTCGAATCAGCATAATCCACGAAAAAACTTCGAGATAGAGCGACCTCGAGTAATGGAAGGAAATTTGTATGAAAATTCAACAGTTCGAGTTATGGAGAACTTCGAGCTATAGAAGTTTGGGTTATGGAGAACTTCAAGTTATAGCAGTTCGAGTAATGGAAGTTCAACTGTATGTATGTATGTATGTTTTACATAATTATTTATATCCTCTATCGGTTAATTCAGAGTTACTCACCATTTCGAATAATTTTAATAGACCCGTGAATGACTTCAAGTATCCAGTATTAAGTACAATATACGATGTATTTGTTGTGCTGGTGGTCGTTCTGGTGATTGTCACTGAGTGAGACATTTTTGCGGTTTTCTGTAAATGCTTTAGTGGTGCTGAGAGGGTACAGTAATCGTTTTATAGCTAAAAATATACAAGTACATACAAAAAATGTAAATTATTAAATAGTCTTTAAATAATTTTATATAATTTTTAGTTCTTCGAAAATGTTGAGCGATTAAGTCGAATTCATATATCAATCACGCCTTCAGTAGCAATCTTTCTTAGTTTTTTAGGCATACAGTTTGAAATAAAGTTTTTAAAAACAAAGAAGGGTGTATATTTTTGAGTCGATAGAGAGAGAGAGAGAGAGAGAGAGAGAGAGCGGGAGAGAAAAGTACAATACCCGAAATATTTTGAAGCGCTGAATCGCCGAAAGGTTCAGTGAGCTTTGTAAGTAAACTATTATAAAACGAAAAAAATCAGAGGTTATAACGTCTTTTTCAAGAAGAAACAGAAGTTATTATATATGGAATTCGATTTCTTTTACATGGCCACGGGCACGCTTGCAGAAGTCCAGACCCTGAACCCAATTTTCGACGGTTTTCAAGCATAAAAGTAAATTGGCCGAAACTGCTGCAATTTTAGGTTCGATATTCGGCCGACGTTCATCAATCGTCGCTGGCTTGTTGATATAGACCATAGACTTGACGTAACCCACTGAAAATAATCTAAAGGCGTCAAATCGCACGACCGAGTCGGCCAATTGACTGGGCCATTTCGTGAGATAACACGTTCAATCGTTTGTGACATTTGCTGTGTGGCTTGCGGCGCCGTCGTGTTGGAACCACATAGTGTCCAAGTCCAATTCGGCACAAAATATTTTGTTATCATTGAGCGGTCTCGATTCCCATTCACAGTAACGTGCCGGTCTTGAGCATCACGGAAGAAGTACAGTACCCCCGCCAACCCGTAAACCGCACCAAACCTTAATTTTTCCGGGATGCAATGGTGACTCATGGAGTACGTGTGGATTGCTGCCTGACCAATAACTCATATTTTGCTTATTGACGAAGCCATTCCGCCAGAAATGAGCCTAATCACTGAAGATGATTTTTCGATAAAAATCCGAATCACTTTCAAGTTGTTGCTCAGCCCAATTCACGAACATACGACGATTTTGGTGGTCAAACGGTTTCAGTTCTTGCGTCAATTTGATCTTGTAAGGATGTAGACCAAGATCTTTTCGCAAAATTCACCACAACGACGTCACAGATGTGCCACTGACTCCGAATTTCAGCAGTAAATTTTAATATTTTCGACTCGTTGTTGGATCGTATATCTTTCCATGATGAAATGGCAAACCTTACTAAAGAGAAAATTCAAAATAGCTGGAAAAAATATGGCGTCGTTTGCTATTCTGATCGGTCTACTTTGTAGCGTCTCTATTGAAAACCCCTTTAGATTAGGCATATCCAACCAAGGAAGAAATTTTTCATAACAAATTTTCCTCTAATTCGAAATTATTTATGGTTCTGTCCAAGTCTTAAATTTATTAACTTCCTAAATGCCAGTCTCTGACTTCACACGCATTTTTAACGGCGTGTCGACTTATCTAAAACACGCAGGGTTTAAAAAATTAAATTTTTTTTGTTAAACAAAATCAAAAATTTTGTGCACAAATTCGCTCGGAAGAGAGCGTGAAAAAACGGTTCATTGCTCGCAAAAACAGGCACAGGCGGTGACCTAGATACATCTGTATGTATATTATTAGGTATTTATTTACTTTTTAAACAATTTGTGCATATTTTTAGACCTGAAGAAATACATATTTACATACGAACACATATATATGGTACCCATATTACTAGGTATTCGTGCTTTGTATCTCGAAAGGTGTGCACAGCGCTGCCTAACGATATTCTATACAAATACTGAAATTAAGTCGAATTTTCGAAATGAAATATTTCATTTTAAATATTTCGGGATAAATTTATTATATGGTATAAATACAAAATCTCGGCTTTCTAATTTAATTTAGATAATTCATATCCAAAATTTGGAAAAAATCGTCAAATTTTGTTGAGTAGTCAATCGAACACACCACTGGTATAACTTACAAAAACTAGCATAATCAAATAACCGAAAAGTAATAGAATGGCAAGCGGGTTTCGACTTAAAATGCGAAAAATATAAATCATCTGATTTCCTATTTTTTTTTTATTCCCCTGCAGAATTATCTCAAAGCATTGCTGAGCGAAAATGAGTACCCCAAACCTTCACTCCAAGCGAATGGCTACTTTAAATGCAAATATTTCAAAATAAGTAGTAATTCTAAAAATAATATTTGACCTAGACTTGTCTTTTGCAATCAAAACGTGCAATGATCGCATGAAGGACTCATCGGCAATGTAATAATAGTTTACAAGTGGCATGGGAAATGTAGGCATATATATGTACATACATACATACATATGTATGTTAGCAATATAGACGCCTACACAAATAATAAAAGCAAATACAAAGTGTTTTTGCGAAAATACTAATGTGTTTAATTGATTCTGACAATTTCCGTCTCACCCACGAAGCATTTGTTTGTTTGTGTGTGTGCGTAGTGCAATGACAATTTTTACGTCATTTAAACATTTTGTTTACAAAAATTACATAGACTAGTGCAGAAGTCTTTGAATTTTCGGAGAAAATTTACCATAGTAATGTACTACTTATGGGCAAAAAGTAGTAAGACTTTGTTTATAATTTTAAAATGCTTAACTTATTCTTCAAAATACATACAAGCATATGTCTTCCCTCTCAAAATAATTCCCCTTGGCACCAAATACACTTGTGCCTACGTATTTTCCAATGCTCAAAGCAGTTATTAAAGTTAATTTCAGGAATAGCCTTCAAACCGTTTAGCGATTCAAGTTTAAAACGATTTCCTCGGAGTGGTCGTTTGAGTTTGTTGAATAACCAGAAGTCACGCGGAGCTAAATCTGGCGAATGCGGTGGTTGCGGCACGATATTGATTGAAAATTTGGCTATAGTATGCGACGATGCATTATCGTGGGACAAAAACCAATAGTTGTCAGCCTCTTTTTGGGAATAGTTTCGCCCAAAACGACGCATAACACTCAAATAGTATTGCTTGTTGTCGAAAGAAATTCGAAGGCAACATAACCTTGATTTTTGGCCTGCTTTGACCTGGCTTTTTCGGCTTCGGCTCACCTTTGCCACTTTATTCGCCCGATTGATCGCCTGTTTCCGGTTCATAAGCATAGATTCAAAACTCATCGCCAGTAATAATACGTTTCAAGGCATCCTGGTAGTCGGAAAACATTGTCACACATGCCCAAATGATTTTTCAAAATGGTTTTCACTTATCCTTCCGATATTCCAACTATGCCAGTAAGATCTCTGAATTTTAATCGTCGTTTTTCAAGCACCAATTACTTTACTTGCTTGACTGTTAATCATCAGTTGATGTTGATGGCCGTTCTGGACGTGATGCGATGTCAACGCGTTCTGGACCCGCTTTGGATAATTTGAACTAAGCAAAAACATTTGCTCGCGAGAAAAAATTATCACCCAAGCCCTTTTTCAGCATTCGAATTTCTTTGTTGAATAATTTCGCTTATCGTATAAATCTTTTAACCTCAAAATTCGTATATAAATGCAAATTTTCTATGTTGTACAGGGCAGCTAACGTCTCATTGGGATACACAATAGGGTTACGGATTACCTAGGATGTTGGAGCGATATATTTATGTTTCCTTTAAAATTGTGTCTAGTGGTCCGATATCGGCGGTTCCGACAAACAAAGAGCAGGCACAGGAAGTTTCAGAAGAGGTTGTGTTCTGAATAAGACAATTAAATTCTTCAGTCCGACAAAATTCATGAAATTCTTTTTCTATTTTGCAAAATAAGCCGTAGACCACGGACTTCGCGAGATAAGAAGCAAAACTTAATCAATTTACAGCATGACATCATTTGTGGTGTACATATCTGTATACATACTGATTTTACAAAACTGGAGCAAGAAGAAATTCTTACATTTGCGGAGGCCCTGACCTAAAATTGTCATGAACGAGAACAATTCGTCACCACTGACCTCGTTTTCACTTGTTATACACACATTTATGTGCTGCAATGAGACTAAGTACATATGTACATGTACATTTGTACATATATAATTATGTTGTTGTAATTGTAATTATTTTTATATCAATTATAGTATGGAAGTTTGTATATAGATATAAGTTTGTGTTGGTCAAATGGTTTTTTATGAGAATAGAGAGAAACCGGCATTGGCAAAACTCGCCGGTTGTTTCTCGCTGATAACTGCATAACAAATGGTTTATAATGTGCACATACCCACATACATACATACATATATGCATGTTTGTATATTTTATTACTCGCGATCGTGTCGGCGTTGCGGATCAGTGAGTGGGATAGTAGGCGCTTGGCTCAAAGCTAACAACATTTGCATTTACTATATATAAATGAGTGGGAGAATAGACACAGCCATAT
Source organism: Bactrocera neohumeralis (assembly GCF_024586455.1). Classification (NCBI taxonomy): domain Eukaryota; kingdom Metazoa; phylum Arthropoda; class Insecta; order Diptera; family Tephritidae; genus Bactrocera; species Bactrocera neohumeralis. The sequence continues at coordinate 9,741,067 of NC_065922.1, read as the reverse complement.
ACGGGGACTGCATATATGAATATATACAAGCACACAGATATTTATAATATATGTATGTATGTATGTAAGGCTAGACAACGGTACAACAATAACAATGTCGTTCATAAATATTGATAAGTGAGAAAAACTGATTTCCATCAAAAAGATTGATTCATTATTGTCTCGGCATTGCCGCCAACAGTAACCAGGTATGTACATATGTACATACCTATGTATGTATGTAAAATAGCTAAAAAAGTGTACTATTCATATAAACATACCGATTTTTATTTCTGTCTATTGATGCATAAAGAATTTCTTTGTTGATAGCGGGACTTGCGAAAATGTGTTCTTTGATAAGAGCACTAATTAAAAGACACGAACATACACACATACACTTGTATTTCCAGTGCAGTGAAAAATGATGAATGTTGGTTTATTTCTGGTTCTGAATGTGTCATTAACATTTTAAATGGAATTCTTAAACGATAATGAAATATCACAATTATTTAGACTGTATAGAGTATTTATCGAAAATACTCTACATATGGAATTCAATCTAAATTTTGGAGATGAAAGCTGATGATTTTTTGTTGATATCGTCGATCTCTAATTATTTTTATTTTTTCCTTAAAAAAGTTCTTATCCGTTAATTTACAAACAAATTTTTTAGTTTTAACTAAACTTGATTTCGACAATTCTCTGGTATATACTTTCTACGTCCAAGTATTCTCAAATAACCTTTAACTTATGTATGGAAAACATTAAGGGCCGTCTTCCCAAATCTGATTAGCAGTCAACTGTCAGTTAAGTTCCGGTTAACTTAACCATGACAGCTTCTTTCGGAACTTAACCATGACAGCTTCTTTCGGTAAAGAACCTTTTTTTTTAACAATAAGGACCGTTTTCTCAATGTCTGGCTAGCAGCTATTTGTCAGTTAAGTTCTGGTTAACTTAACCAAGACTCTTCTCTCAGTAACGAACCGTTTTTTTCAATTTCTGTTTACCTGCTATTTGTCAGTTAAGTTCCGGTTAACTTAACCAAAACTCCTTCCTTCGGTAAATAACGTTTTTTTTGAACCAGAACTTAACTAATAGATGGACATTGAGAAAACTGCCCTAAGCATGGTAAGCTCATCTTTAAGATTATGAACCGTTCTATAGTTTATATTTTAGGCATTCGAAATCACTACTTCAAAGGTAGAATGACGCATTTATACTATGAGCCCAAGAATAATAGAATATAATGGAATGTATTTTATAGTACTTGCTATGAGCCAATAGTTATAGCAGTCGAAATTACGACTGCTTCGTACTGTTCTCCGTTTTGGGGAGCATTTGTCGGAAAATAGCTTTGCTTCATAAACGAAAGAAGATGAAGTGTTGGTATAAAGTTTGATCTCCATTTGTCAATTAGTGTTTGGCAACTGTTTGTTTACGACGCGAAAAGTTTATCTGCTGATTTTTGCCATGACAAAAAAATTGGAGAACGAGTTTGCCTGTAATTTTTTTTGCCCATTGAATCACGTCTAGGGAATCGTTGAAAATATTGCGGAAATACTTCCCCAAAGTATCTGAGTGGCACGAAGTTTGGAGTGAAAGTCGTTCAGTCAACGAAAAATCTGAAGCGAGTCGTCCATCAACCTTTGTTGATTCACTCCACACATTTTCGTGGGCTTGAAGCTTGTCAATGCTACAAGTCAAGCAAAGGACCTTCTGGTTAGGTGCAAAAAGACACGTCGCAAAAGAGATGACAACGTACCTGCGAACCTTATATTCATCATTACTGGTTTAAAAAACGTGAGTTTATGAATATGACGTCGACACTGTGCAACAATTTAGTAGTAATTTTATAAGTGGGCCGAAATCAAAAAAAAAAAAAAATTATCTTAAAGTTGAAGACCATCCCAAACAAGGCTTATAACAAGTGAAAATTGGATAAAACGTCGGCATGCTTGTACTGACCTAGGAGCCTACTATTTTAAAGGCGATAATAAAGATTTATATTAAAATACGAGAAAATGTAGTGGTTTTTTTTTTTTTTTGATCCGGGTCAAATTTGATCAGAAGTACACATAGGCTAACTTTGGCGGAAGTTTGCTTTTCGAAATATTTAAATTAAAAATTTAAATTAAAAATCGTGATTTATTTAAAAATTCCTAGAAATTCGAATTATATGAACTTCTTGAGAGCTACGTACATAAATATATACTATATATGAACACCTATATATGTAAGTACTTGTAAGTATATACAAACATGTGTTTTAATGGAATGGAAAAATTATATTAAAAAACTGGTTCATTCGATTTTTTCTGTATATAAATTATCGGCACTCATTACCCATGTACATATGTATTGATTAATGGGTTCTGTAAACACTAAAAATATGGAACATTGAACAGATGGTGAGGTTTCAAAGAGGCAACAATAAAACGTTTTTAAAAAGATCAATTAAGAGCATACATATATATGTGTATATAAAAATATGTATATATGTATGTATGTTTAAATATAAGCATATAAAAAACTGTGCTCTGCGAATTGTCTACAAAAATTCAAATTTTCAAAAACAAATAAAATACAAAAAAATCAAAATAAAATGTCCATACATTCTTTACAAAATATGGTAGCTCAGCTCCAAAAAACGTTCTGCGCCGCAATCGTGAGTGTTTTCACGTATTTCTTGTTATTCGCAATTCAATATTTATTTTGATTTCACGGCACCAGGCGGCATACAAACAAGTTCTGACTCCTGTTTCATTGTAAATTCAAGTAAACAAACACTTTGTATGTATGTAAGTGTGAGTTTATATAGTACAAGAATGTAGATATGTTGAAGCATTAAATACGCTTTTAATTCGGGTTATGAGGTAATCGCAAAAAAATGATCTCATCAATGGAATGCCATGAATTTTTTTGCCTTCAATTTTTTATGCTTTTTTCATGAAGTGTAAATATGTATGTGCGAATGACAGCGACTTTAAACAATCGATCACACTTTTTAATGCAAAAATGCATAAAAGCATGTATGTATATATGTATGTATATGTAGTTACTTTTGTAAATATGTATTTAATTGTGAGGAGACAAGGACAGATGGGTGAGTTATGTTCCTTACTGGCTTCAGACACAAAAATATATTTTGCTATATTATATGTTTGTATATGTATGTATTTAAATATTGGTAAATTTTATGTTTTAGATAATATAATATTTTTTCTTAATAAAATTATATTTTTTACACATTTTTATATAATTATTTGTATTACTTTAAGATTTTTTTTCAAATTGATATTATATTTTTTGCGTATATATCGAATAGAAAAATATACATTGTGTCAAAAAGTGCCCGGAAATTGTAAATATTCCAGTCCTCGAAACACTTTCCATAAGCACTTTTTGGGATGGCCTTCAGCTCCTTCGGCGAATTTTGTTTAATCTCTTCGACCGACTGAAAACGGGTTCCTTTTCAATGATTATTGACTTGCTTGAATGTCAAATTCATAAATCTATGTCTCATCGGCAGTTATAATGCTCTCCATGAATATAGGATTGGAATTCGCACGATCAAGCACGCCCAAAGAGATCTATTTACGGTACTCATTTTTGAAAAAAAAATCAGCTTAATGGGGAAGAGTCGAGCTAGAATGCGTTTCATACCGAAAATAGTACATTCGAATCGACTCATGAGAGATGTCGAGCTCTCTTGCCATCTCTCCAACACTTGCCTGACGATTTTCAAGAACCATATCCTACACTTTTTCGATATTTTCATCAATTGAAACTCTATCTATCCCTACAAAGCGATTATACTCTATGCAAAATGTTGTCAGCGTATAAAAATCAATATTCGGCATTTTGGTGACGCTTCATCGACTAAATTTATTCATTTGTGACGCCCCTGTGTAATCGTTGGATCACTTCCATATGTACATATGTAAATATACATACATACATATATGTATATATGTACATGTAAGTGGTTGCATACGTACGATCGGTATTTTGAGTTTCCTGATTTCATTGCAATTGAAAAACATGAAAAACACGCTTGAGCAGCTCAGGTGCAAGGTTGGGCAATTTCAATTTCCATCGACACACATCATTTTCGAATAAAAAAAACTTTACAAGTTCAAACGTGCATATGTATATCATTTATAGTTTTTGTTATGAATGTTAAAATGTAAAAAAAATCAGAAAAAAGTGCAATTAATGAAATTTTGTAAACGCAAATTGCTGAAAATAACGAGAAAAAATTTTAAGTTATTCGAAAACGAAGAAAAATTTATAAATTTGCCATAATAAAAACGTTGCATTTGCTTTTTTTGTATAAGTTGTAAGGCTGCAACTCTGCATACCATTTACATATATATGTAGATCATTTCCGGTTTGTATTAGTTACAAATGAACTTTGCTCAAAACATGCTCCCAATAATGAGAGAGACCCTTATACATAAGATTCATGTATGTATGTAAATAAAATTATTTCGAAAAAACAAGTTCAAAAACGGTTAAAATTTTAACCTTATAAAATATCATCTTTGTAGCTCATAAATAATATGACACTTTTACATTATGTACATACATATGTGCATGACATAACTATATGACGTGCATGTTCAAAGCGCCACTTAGGGCAAGCCAATGAAAGCGAAAGTGCAGTCACAATAAAACACACACTGGAATTCATAATTATATAACTGTATGCATTCCATATGTACATATGTATATACTAGTTCATTATTACAAAATGCGCCGGGAATGCCTGCTCTGTCTGCATCTAGGCCGTACGCGACTTGGGTGCGGCAGAAATGCCGTTAACAAGTGATGCATGCATAATGCAAAACCAAAACAATAAAGCTATACAACTCTTTAACTTTGCTTAGTATATATATATTTATGTATATATTAAAAATATCTATAACTAATTGTGTATAACAATTGCTTGATAATTAACAGTTTCTACTGAGGAAATCACTTTTGATCAACTGCTTAAGGGCTTACATGGGTTTACGGGTTTCAAAAAATCCTTTTTTTTGTTATGTTACTAAATTCTAATATACCTCTAGAATATTTTCAAAAATTTTCAAGTTGATCCGAGTAATAGTTGCGAAGATACAGCCTTGAGAACTTGTGCGCTCGAGGCTAGCTAGGCTAAGCTCGCCGTCTTTAAAAGCGTTTTTTCTCGAAACCGTGTTTTTGAAGTCAGTTGGCAAAATTTCTCGAGAACTATTCCACCGATCTTTATGAAATTTTCACAGGTCTTTGAGATACAACTCTTAAGGACTTGGATGGAGCACTTTTTTTTGGATAACAACTGTTCGAAAAAAATTATCACGATTTTTTTTTTGTAAAAATGTCTGCCAACAATTTTCATTTTTTTCCTTCGTCCAAGTTCTAAGTTAAGGTTTTAACTAAAACACTTATTTTTCCACTTCAGATGATCCCGTAAGGAGTTATCCTGCCAACGCGGGCTCATCTTTTTTTCCGAGGGTTCACCGGAAATGGCGTCGCAATGGCCGAACTTAAAATATTTTTCCAAAAATTTCAGAATTTCTTTGTCAATAAAAAATTCGAATTAAATATTTCATTTTTATATGAGAAAAATTCTTTAAAAACGCTGTTTTTTGCCCGAGGAAAACCTTGTAGTGAGATTATAGGCGGGTGAGAAAAAAGTTCCTTTCCCGCACTTTTTGACATCACTTTCGTTATTGGTTGAAGATTTGATATTCGGAGGCTAAATAAATATATGAATGTTTTATTCAAGTTTTAAATACATAGTATATTTATATCGTTCGATATTTTTGGTTTTGGCTTATGAATATGTAGCTTACATACACATATATAACAGTATTCATATGTATATATGTACCTATACGCGTTTAAGTATATATATATGTGATTCCCAAGGCTTCCAAAATACTTTAGAAACAATTCTACAATAATAATGTTTATTTATTCGAGTGAAATGCAAATAAAAATGCGGTAAACACCATTTGTTGCTATTAGTCATTTTTGCGTTGGAGTCGGCTAAACAATCTCAAGTATATAGAGTATATGTACTCACATACATATGCACGTACTTTAAATGAGTCAATAACAGCTTCACCAAGCAACATAGCTTAATAAAAAACATAAAAAATGATGCCGAGAGCCACGGTTAATTACATTTACTACATAGAGTTACAGGGCGTATGAGTGATTATTTATAATATTCATATACAATATTACTGGAAAAAGCACAACTGCTGTTCTTTGCAAAAATCGTGGAAATTCAGAGTGAAAATAGTATTTAATTTTATTGAGAACCCGTTAGTTTCAGCTTGCAAGAACAAAAAACGGCTGTCAACAGTAAGTAATTGCGATTTCGATAACACAAAGGGAAGTATACTTGGAAAGGTAAACAAAAAAATACAAATAATAATAAAAAAGACAAACGAGCTTTGCAAATTCCTGCCGGCTTTCTGTATATTTATCACTTTAGATATTATTATTATCACTCTTGCTTGCTCTCGCTGGATTTCTGTGCTCTGAGCGAGAAATAGCTATTATAAAAATTGGTGAAGCTTTTTTGAACGAAATGAAAAAACTGTATTAAAACAAGAAAAAACTTTAACTTCGGTTGCACCGAAGCTAAATACCCTTCACAGGTGCATTTCTGTTAGTAACTATGTGTTCAGTTTGTATGGAAGCTATATGCTATAGTAATCCGTTCTGAACAAGTTTTTTAGAGATTACATTGTTGCCTTAAAAAATAATCTATACCAAATTTCGTGAATATATCTTGTCAAATGTGAAAGTTTTCCATGCAAGCATTTGATTCCAATCGTTCAGTTTGGCAGCTATGTATATGTTATAGTGGTCTGATATCGGCCGTTCCGACAAATGAGCAGCTTCTTGAAGAGAAAATAACATTTGCAAAATTTCAAAACGATATCTTAAAAACTGAGTGACTAGTTCTTATATATTCAGACAGACAGACAGACGGACATGGCTAAATCGACTCAGCTCGACATACTGCTCATTTATATATATACTTTATAGGGTCTCCGACGATTCCTTCTGGGTGTTACAAACTTCGTGACAAACTTAATATACCCTGTTCAGGGTATAAAAATATATAATCAAATTTCAACTTATTTTTTTTACCTATTGACAAAATACGAAACAGACTTTTTCGACTACCCAATATCTTACACTCGCCTCAAATTAAACACAAAGTTAATCGAGAAATTACTTTTTTTCAATATAGATGAAGCGATATTAGGTGAACTAGAAAAATCAGAAACCAAACAAGTTGTTTCTCACCTCCAACTTTGCTTATTGACAGCTTAACAATGAAACTCAGTCATTATCTGAGGTCTCGGGAAATAAAAATCTAAAAACACCATTCCCGTTAGGGGCTTTGAAAATTCAATTTTATACTTTTTAAATGGACGATACTTCAGGCTTGAAGTTTAAAATTATTTTCTAACACATAGATTTCATTACTAACTTTTAGAAATAAATTTTGTAAGCAAAAATTTCAAATTTGAATATTCAAGCAGCTGAACAACGGCATGAGATCATCTTAGACAGTAAATATATTTGCCTGTATGTGCGTGTGCTCACCTCATATGAGCGTTCAGTGTGTTGGTTTCTACGTATGTATGTATATGTGTGTGTTTACAAATGCGAAAAAGTGGAAAAATAGCAAAATAAACATAAAATGAAAATAGAACTTTGAAGATCACAAACGAGTACACATGTATTTCCAAAATACACACATTTCATTGCGGCATATATACATACAAACACACCCAAAAGAAAGCACACGTCAAAATATAGAATATACCTACTTACATACATATGTATGTATATAACAGTATTTTTTCAATACCCTAGCGGCATTAAAGGCGCACCCAGGCTTATGGCTGAAGAGTTCCAAATAATTGCAATCATTATTTAATTACTGGCCTATATGTGTATATGTGTATCTGTATATGTATGTATTTGTTAGGGTTAAGTTCATTGGACACCGTGAAGCATTCCCAGCCACAGCTGGCCGTTTATATGTCAAGAGGCATATATAAAGATATGTTGGCAAGTACCTATATACTCGAGTGCTTGAGAAAATTTGGACTTCTGGGCAGCTTAGCAGCTCTTTACTTAGTTAGTCAGCCGCATGCTCAATCACTTTGCGCACACACACTCACTTACAATCCATAACAATTTTATTTTCGGCGAAATTAGCGAATAAAAAAAACAAAACCAACGCCCACACCCGAAAAGTGGTGATAGACCAAGGTGACTACTGGCAGCGCAGATAGCGAAGTGGCGAGGACAATGATGAGCAAGAATAGCCGCCAAGTGATTTGAAACATTTGGCGGACCAAAATACAAGCAAAACAAACAATTTTTGGGTATAAGATATGTATGTATGTATGTACATATGTCCATATATAAACTCAATTTTCAGGACTGTTAATGCATTAGGGTGAGCGGAAAAATTTTCAAAAATTTGCTAATCATATCAGACGATATTTTCAGGGTATCTAAGGAAAAGTAATAATTTTTTTCGGGAATATATGTATGTATGTATATGTATTAGGGTGGGCAAAATTTTTTTTCCAAAAATGTGTTCCTCATTGCAGACGATATTTTCAGGGTGTCTAAGGAAAAAATATTGATTTTTTTTTAACCACCCTAATGTAATAAAACATGTATGTGAAATTACTAAAACGCATTTAATATTAATGTGCAATATACATATAAATGTATACATACATATTTTATGTATTTCCAGAAATATATAGTCTTTTAATTATTATAATTTATGTTCGTGATAATGTTTATAGTTGCTTTTTGTTTTAATATTTGAGTTAAAAATTTTTTTTAACAAAAACTTTTAAATTATTTTTTTTCTTTTAATTATTGTTTTAAATAATTGTTTTTAACAAATGTTTCTTAAATTTATTTTTTAAATTATTTATTTTAATTGTTATTATTTTTTTAATACTTTATTTTGTTATTTTATTTTTAAATATTTTTTATTAACTTCTAATATTCTATTAAAAACTTTTTCATTATTATTTTTAAAATATTTTTTTATATTTAAATTTTTTTTTACAAAATTGACTTCCACTAAACTGCACCGTTATTTGAAACACAAAAATATTTCCTCTCATAAAAATTAGCAAAAATAATTAACAAATTCGGCTTACATTTTCAGAAATGTTTGTTTTTCGTTTTTGCGCTTTTATTCACGAATGTCAATTCTCCACTTATGATCGCTCGAGGAGCTTTTCTTCTTTACTACGTCTTTACGCGCGTGCACTATAGGCAAAACTGATACTGAAATTTCGCTTTCAGCGCTCGAAAGTGCGAGTACGATGCGTCGTCTCCCGACCAATTCATCCATTCGCTGGTTTGTTTTGCTCAGGCGGTGACGTCATAAGATTCCAACAAGTTGAAGTGATGACTAAAATGTTCCAACGCAATTAATAATACACATACATACTTACACATATACCAGATATGTGTAAATAAGCGCGTTTTGTTGTAACAACGGAAGTAACAAAGCTTTGCGACGACGCCGACGCCGACGCGCTCCATGAACGCAAGCAGTACATATAAATGGCGCACATAGCCATTGTATCTGTATCGGTGGAGTTTATGTATACACGTACAAAAATATATGTATATACAGGTAAACAAATTTATTGTTATTGCTTAGGTAATGCCACCGAACTTGGACATTTGGTTCGTATGATTACTTGATATGATAATGAATTAGGGTGACCGTCTAAAATAATTTTTTTTTTTTGGATTTACTAAGATCGTTACCAAAAAATTTTCAGTAAATTTCTCAGAATCTCGAAGGTCAAAAGTAGTGCTCCCATAGGTGAAAAATCTGACTGAAGACATTCCTACCAAACGCTGCAAATTTACCTATAGGCGTGGCAGAAATTCAGTATGCTAAGGCGCCATTGAAGTGTGCGACAACCACAACAGCCCTAGTAAGTTATCGTCTAAAAGTTTTTAGAAAGAGTAGTAGTAAGAATTCAAACGTTTCTAGGTCAACTTGAAAACGCTACTCGAAGGGAGAGATCGGTTTTCAAGCAGTTAAAACTCACTAATATATGTACAGTAGGTAGGTGGCCAAACTCCAGAAAAAATTGACAAAGGGTATGGCTATCACTTCTTTTATTGTACTTTTGCTGAAGGGGTCAAAGGCCCGTTTTGTTTTAGTTTTTATGGTTGAAATGAAAAATGTCAGAGCTTCCACATTTTCACTACATACATATAGTATATTTATTAAGCCTTTAGCAGTAATTTTAATTTTTTTTAGTAAAAATAAAGGGTGATCCATTTCGAGCTTCCCTACCTTTTTAAAGAAGGAGCACAGAAATTTCAAATTTAAAAGGGAATGTTTGTTATCACTAGAAAAGACATTATTTGGCATTTATTTTTTGAAAATTACGGCTAAGTCTCAGATGATCCATTCGTTCAATCCAATTTTCGATGACTCGTTCGAGCATTTCGACTGGTAACTGGCGAATGACACGCGTGATGTTTTGTTCCAGGATCTGACTCGAAGCAGGATTGTCCAAATAGACTTTAAATTTTACATATCCCCACCGACACAAAGTATGAATTTATCTACTCACCGAAGTGTTCTCTCAATAAAACCTTAATTGATGCAATGTGTGGAAAGTAGCTTCGACCTGTTGAAACCAAATGTCACCCAGATCACGAGCTTCAATTTAAGGCATCAAATAGTCGGTTGTTATGGCACAATAACGGTCGCCATCGACGGTTGCATTCTCACCGGAATTATTTAAAAAAAAATATGGACCGATGATACCACCGGCCCACAAAACACAACAAAACGTTGTTTTTTTTTTGGATGAAATGAAACCTCTTGAATCTGTTTTTGTTGCTCTTCGTTCGAAAAGCGGCGATTTTGCTTGTTTACATACCTATTGAGCCAAAATAGATCTCATCACTGAACAAAATTTGGCCCAAAACGTCCAATCCTCTTGGAACTTTTCAAGAGCCCATAGAGGGAAGCGATGTCGCTTTGAAAGATCGAGCGGCTTCAGTTCTTGCACAAGCTGTACTTTCTTTTAGTTTATGATCTCGACGTAAAATGCGCCAAGTCGTTCCATACGTCAATCCGAGTTACTGCGAATCGACTCTCCATGGTTTTCGCTCTCAGCAACGACTGCTATATTTTCTTCACTGCGTGCTGGACGTGGTCTATTCGGTCGAATGTTATCCAATAATGAATGCTGGGTCTTAAGATGGGTGATGGTGTTGCGAACACTAAGCTCAGTAGGCCGATTAGGTTTCGAGAAAAACACTCCACGCGCTCTAAAGAACTTATGTTCTCACTCCTGTAACTTTCCAACTACATTCAATTTTCGAAAATAACTTTACCAGCAGATTCAATGAAAGCTCTAGATTGGATTTATGCAAAAAAGAATCGATTTTTTGAAACCGTCACATGGGATGAGCCCCTTAATTGCAATAATTCGAAAGAAAGGAATTGGCCAGCCGTTCATAAGCTAGACAATACCTCTATGGTATTCAGGGTATATTGTATAGAGGAGTAAAGCGGTATGATTGGAAGAAAAAAGGCATACAAAAATATTTTAGCGTGTTAATTAATGCTCAACCACCACAGCTTGGATACGTCATCTTCCCAGTGCTGTATATATTCAATGCGGAAGTCAGAAACGAAAGCCCTCTTAAGGTGTGTGACTTGTTAAGGTAGTGACACTTCACCTTTTCCAAAAAGTTCTCAGTCGTTCTCTGTGTTTATCAATATCTGTTCAAATAATGCCGAATTCAAACGTCTCCTAAGTCACAGTTAATCAGAATGCAAGTGTGTCAATTGCGGAGCGTGAGATCACTGATTACAAATAGTAAAGATTTTGAAGGTTCTAAGCAATTATTAATATTAATACATCATAACTTTATGGAATCGCTTACAATTTATGCAAATCTTATTAATAGATTTTGAATCAAGCGTTTTGAGTGAGTAACTCAATCAAAAAACGTAAATGAAATGAGTAAACAGACACACGAATACGAGCACTTACATACATCGGTAAGTGCAAGTACATACATAGTTCTAGTATGTGGAGGCTGAATTATTCTGACTCATTGTTTGATTCAATTGTATTTTATTGTCTGGAAAAGTGAAATTTGTTTCTGTTTTTGTATGAATTTTGTCTAGCTCACTTTCGTAACAAAACACCCCTAGTCGAAGGCAATGAACTTTCACTCAAAGAAGGCGAGAATATGTTATCCTTTATGAAGGGTGGACCAAGAGTTTGTTTACCTTTGAACTGATAAAGTAGAGCTTGGGCTGACGGAGTTAAAAAATGCAATAGAAGGACTATCGAAACGACGAAATGAAGCTCAAAGATACAATTCATTGGTAAATTGATGCAAAAATTTGAGAAGACAAGTTCAACCATTAACTAATCATATTCTGGTCCAACTAATAGAATGGGATTTTGAAAACCTATACGAAGGAAACCTATACATCAGAAAAGGATTCTCGCTGACCATATATTCAATGTAGATCTCACATATTAATCGATATTTTCGGAAAAAAATCAGACTTTTGCACTAGGGTCTACATATTTGGTATTTGGGGGCTTCCATATTTATGTTCAGATTTCGACAATTTTCGCCCTTTAATAGGTTTAATGTACATATCTCTCAAAGCGTTCAGGCTATTATAACCAAATTCGCTCAAGATAAATCCTATAAAAACCCCTACCGACAGTGTGAAATGAATTAATTCGGATTATTATTAGATAATATTATTATTAGATAATATTATTTTAATATTCTTATGTCGCAGTGTGTGAAACCAGCATTAACACCAACCACAATGTCAGCCTCGAAATCCAACGCAGAGTGGCTCTTGTCAACAGGTGCTACTCATTATTCCTGTCCTGCTATATGGTGCAGTCTGATAAGTCGGCCTCACGAGTTTTCGAGAGAAAGGTTTTGCGGAAGATTGGCTATGCTGGCTAGGTCATGTCGTCCGATTGAACGAAAACAATCCAGCTCTGAAGGTATTCGACACCGAGGGAAGCAGAGGAAGAGGTAGACCTCCACTTCTTTGAAAAGACCAGGTGAAAAACACCTGGAATCTCCAACTGGCGCAAAACATCGAAAATAAAGAACGACTAGAGCGTTGTTGTAAACTCGGCTATAAAGAAGAAAGTGTCACGGTGTGAAAATGGGTGAAATCGGACTACAACCACTCCTACATTCCATATAACACAATTTTACAGTCCTTTTGAATCTCTCACTTTCCGGTATACAAATCAAGAAGTAATTAATATAACGCGACAAAACTTTGCACCACTAGTGCCTTTGAAGTATGATATCCCATGACCAAAACTGTTCAAACGCCTAGGTACTGAATATGCGGACTCCAGTACCTATAGTATAAATAATATTTTCGTTATTCTAAAAACCTTATGCCAATTATGGTGGTCAGTGTACGAGTTATATAAGTACATATCGTACATACTTATGTACATATACATATATATATATAATTGCTTGGATTCCGAACTTCTGGTTAAAATTTTGCAACTTAAGGTACTTCCCTGGCCTTAATTCTAACAAGTAGCAAGAGTATGAAATTTTCGGTTATACTCGAACTTAGCTCTTCCTTACTTGTTTTAATTTAAACCCCAAATGCTCATCTACAATAAGGATACGAAGAAGTTTCAATTTTGACTCAAGTTATCGCTTGCTGGGACAGATTAACCGTTCCTGCGACAGTCGGGTCTACGTAACCGGAACGGACCCTGATTTTTATTAGGCCAAGGAGTGTCAACTCGGCAGAATTCTTATCATCTCGGTCAGAATTAGTTTTAAGTGTTACAAAACATCTTTAGATTTACAGGTGCTGAAAGTATGCAGAGGCAAAAGAAAAGGCGAGCCCATTTTCGATTCATTCTTAATGCAACATAAAAGTGGTATTTTGTCTGATTACTTATGGATGAGTTCTTTTCGATGACAATTGGTTCGAATTTATTTTCTGAGCCGATGAGGAAATTTTCTACGAAACGGCTGAATCAACGAATTGAAACTTGCAGACGACCTTCCCAGATATGTATATCTGTCGGATAATAATCGAAATGATATGATTTATAAGAGTTTTAATAATAATTTCGATTTAAGCTAATCTGGATTTTAAATTTAAAGCAATATTTTTTTTTTTTTTTTGAAACCCGCCATTTTGAAAAAGTAAATGAATTTTGACCAGGCTTTTCACATTAAGGGTTTACATGGGTTTCCTCGGGTAAAAAACAGCCTTTTTTCAACAATTTTTTTTTCATATAATAATCGAAATATTTTATTAGATTTTTTATTGTTACAAACATATACTATTAACAAAGAAATTCTGAAATTTTTAAAAAATAAATTTTAACTCGGCTATTGTGGCGCCATTTCCGGTGACCTCTCGGAAAAACGATGTGACTGTGTTAGCAAGATAACTCCTTACAGGATCATCTAAAGTGAATAAATACGTGTTTTTGTTAAAACCTTAACTTAGAACTTGGACAAAAGAAAAAAAATGAAAATTGGATTTTTGGCAAACATTTTTACAAAAAAATGGAAATCTCTCGACATTTTGTTTTTTTTTTTCAAACAGTTGTAATCGAAAAAAATACTTTGTCCAAGTCTTTAAGAATTGTATCTCAAATACCTGTGTAAAATTTCATGAAGATTGGTTGAGTAGTTCTCGAGAAATCTTGCCAACCAACTTCAAAAACGCAGTTTCGAGAAAAACGCGTTTAAAGACGGCGCACTTAGCCAAGCTACCCTCGAGCGCACAAGTTCTCAAGGCTGTATCTCCGAAACTTTTACTCGAATCAATTTGAAAATTTAGGACAATATTCGAGAGGTGTTGTAAAATTTAATAAGACAATAAAAAAATTCAATTTTTTAAATCCGAAAACCATGTTAATGTAAGAGTTTTGCCTCTCTAGTTTTCGCCTGATTTAAAGTTTCCATAAGAGCGAAGAAATAAGTGAAGTAAGAATTTCCCGTTATAATTTTAATGCATGCTTTCCTTTATTTTAATTTCTATTATTACATATTGTTATTAATATTTGCAATATAATTCAGTATGACTTTATTGCTTGCAGTGCTTATTAGTTTTTTTTTTGTTTTTCTTTTGCCTACAAAATGAAAAATCTGTAGCTTTCGTTAGCTGCACATAAACAATAAATATGTATGAGTGTATGTATGTATATAAACATGGCCACTAGTGGTTAACTTTTTCGTTGATTTTATTGTTTAAAATTATGAATTCATTTTCGCAATGCGTGACATAAATTACTGTCATTTAATAAACCTAGGCGGGCTGCTTAGACATAGCAATTCACGGCAAATTAGTGCAAGTTTATAATTTAGAACAATTTAAATATATAAATAACTTTTGAAATGCTTTGAGAGTCTCAGAGACTACAAAATTACAAACTAAAACAAATTTCAATATTTTTTTGACAATTTCATTGTTCAACATATAGGTAAAGCGACTTAAGGAATATTTTATATTTGAATTCTTAATGTTACAAAGTGATGCTCAGAGCATAACCTCAAATCCAGACATTTTTGCTTTCACCGATTTCATTGAAAGTACGACGCACACCTTCGCCATTGAAAAACTTATAGTTAATATTATAACATATTGATTGATTAATAAACCAGAAGAGTGCGCGACACAGCGCTAAGTAGTTAAACAGTCAAAGACATTGTTGTTTCTAATCTAAATTATCATCGAAATCTTGTGGTTTCGGCTCGGCTTTGGGTTCTGGTTTAGGAGGTGGCGCTTGTGTTCTGTTCAAGCCCTCGAACATCTTGGCAACATTTTCTAAACCAATTTTGTTGCCGAACTCGGCGATTTTAGCGAATTTCGGATTGCTCTTGTACTTCTCAATATTCTCTGGACTCTTTGCAATGTCCATCAGCATCTGCTGAAACTCTTTATCCTGAAGGGCGGTCAAAAACTCTGGATCGAAGCGTATATCATTTGCTGGTTTTTGCTCTTGTGGCTGCTGTTGTTGCTGTTGCTTACGTTCTTTAGCGTGGGCACGAGCCTTGTGCTGTGCCTTCTTGCTTTCGCGCTCGGCACGCTTCCGTTCCTGCTTAATACGGTGCTGTTCGAGTTTCTTGGCGTTGGGTGTTACTTCACGCAACCATTCGTCTGCCTCCTCATCGAAATCTAACTTGCAAGCTTGCCGCAAATCGTTGGCAGATTTCTCCCAATTACCCAACAAACGGTGAGCACGGCCGCGGAACTTGTAGGCCGCCGCTGAATCACAATTCAACTCCAACGCTTTGTCACAGTCACGAATACAAGCATTGGGCTTCTTTAGTTTGAGAAATGCCTGACCGCGCTTGGCATGGAACAAGGCATTGCCGGGATTCAGCTCGATAGCTTTGGTATATAGATCGATGGCTTCATCAAATTTCTGTTCGGAATAAGCAGCGGCCGCTTGTGAACGCAAATCGCTTGCCTGATCAATTTCCTCCTCTGTCGGTGTCTTATTCGTGTCACCCATCGGCTGATCGGCTTCGGTGTCGGCTTCGATAACACCTATAAATAAATAAAGGAAGGAAGCGAATACGTCAGACTACTAATAGTGGGATGGACAATACTAGAAACACACCTGGCGGCTTGGCCTTGCTAAACTCAAGCTGTTTATTTCATAATTGTAGCTAATTCTTATTACACTTATCAATAGATATACATATATAGGCAAAATATACCGAATATGTAAAATAAAAATTCCCAGTTTGCTTAAAGTAAAGTTCCCTTTATATGACTGAACTCTTAAATTTATATTAAATTACTTAATATTATACAACTTATATTCTTACTTATAACTAAATGTTTTTCATACTTTAAAGCATATGAAAATTTTGTGCTCGCTCTTCGCTTTCGTAGCCGGCGTTCATGATGTGCGGCTGGTGTACATAGCCGGCGGCTTGTGGTAGCAGCTGATAGGCAGATGTAGGCATAAGTGTGGGTGGCAACTGTTGTTGTTGTTGCTGTTGCTGTGGTTGCATTTGCGTTGTTGGTGGTGGAGGTTGCTGTGCTGACAGTTGCTGTTGGTGATGATATATTGTGGGCACAATAACAGGCGTAGTCGCTTGTGGCGCATAGCGCTGCTGCAAGAACCGCATGGTTTCAGTTGCATTTGGCGTCAGTTGCGTCCAAAAGCCGCCCTCTTCACCGGTGAATGCGGAAATGTTCGGATTGAGTTTTTTCGTTATAGGCGCTGCGTTTACCTTGATAAGCGTGCTTTCAGTCGCCAATGAAGGATCAACATTTGCATTGGTGATGTTCTTGGTAGTGTCAGTTTTAACGGTCTCAATGCATTTTCGCTGTGAGCTTACTTTGTGCGCATGCTTGGAAGTAGGTTGCAAAAAAGCCAACTTGAAATCCTTATGGAACACCCTACGAAAATAGCTGGGACTGAGCGCAATTTTATTTTGGCGTTCACAATCCTCTTTATACTCGGCATACATTTTCATTATGTTCAATGAACTGTGCAGAAAGCGTGTTTTGTAGTTTTTGTGCGGCACCCATGTTGGATAGCTGTTGATATGTTCGCGCACACCGGCAATAAGTTCCTCTGGAAATTTATTCTTTTTACCATTACGCCCCCGCCGGTCTTCGCCAGCATAGGCACCGGTTTGCTTATCGACATTCTTCTGTGCATTGGCGAGAAAGTGACTGCCGATGCAGAGCGTTGTATTGAAGAAACGTGAACAGACTCGTACATTTTCACCGCGTTCGCCACGTAGAAAATACCGATTTGTGTATACACGTACACGATTTGTCTTTCGGTGCTCTGCTGCAGTCGTACTGGTGTTTTCATGCACTTCAACCCGTGATAGCACAAAGTCTTTACGCCTTTTATAACTCAAACGCCAAAATGCTGCGCATAGTAGGCAACGTTGCTCTTCGGTGAATTTTGTGTGACATTTAAATCGACATGATTCGGCGCAATTGACTGGTTGTGGCACACGATCTTTCTTTATAGAGATACCTTTTCGATTATAAGCTTTGGACTTAGTTTTCTGTATAGATGAGGTTACGGCTTCAGTATGTCCCGCTGGCACTACCTCAGTTTCAGCGCTGTTGTTTTCCTGTGCAGCTAATGAGGAAGTCTTTTCTATTGTACTTTCATCAGTTGTCTTCTCTTGTACTGGTTCATTTTCTTCAGTTTGTTTATTTGTTTTTTGATGCAGTAGGTCCGCATTATTTGTAGCCACCTGCTTTGCGGCAAAATCTTCTATCTGTTCACTAGTCTCTTCAGTTACCGAATTATCTTCAGTAGAAACCGGATCCTCCACCGAATTATCACGCCTCTGTTTTGCTATTTCAGTTTTTAAACGCCGCCCCTCGCCGCTGCCGCCACGCAAATCTATACCGGTATAATGTCCTTTACCGTCGTTGTGCTCTAGCGCATCCTTTACCAAGTAACCACTTATGACAAGTGTTTTCAAAAAGAAACCTAAGCACACCCTTACACGTTCACCGTCACTGGAAGGCATGAAATAGTGATTCGTGTGCTGGCGTGCTTCTTTTACTCTCTTTATTATGCGCATTTTTCCAAGCGGTTTTTTCTCTACACATGACAGTAAATAGTTTTTTCGTTCGACGAATCCCAGTGACCAGAACTCTTTACACAATTTCATCCGCTGATCCTCATCAATTTTACTACACTGTTTTTTGCACTTTCCATTGCAATTAACCGGTTTAGGTTTTCTAACTTTTTTTTCGGGTTTCAATTCTGTGTAAAAATGCCGGTTCTTTGTATAACGCTTTCCTTTCTTGCTCTGTAATTTACGTCTACAACTACGTGTTTTTATTCGAGGAAGAACAATTTCGGAAGACTCATCGCTATAGCTAACGTCTTCGCCTTTATAGTTTTCATCCTGTAAATCTTCATTTTCGCAATCACTATCTATCTCGAATTTCAACGCAACTGGCGCAGCATTAGTTTTGATAGGATCCTCCTCCCCAATATTATCCCTTTCATCAGTGTCATAAATAGCTTCAACTTGACACTCATACTCCTCGATATTGTTTTCTTCACAATCAGAGTTTTCTCGTTCAGTTTTTATAGGCTCTTGTTTTCTAATTACTTTAGTTTCCTCGAGATAAACTGTACTTGTATTGATGAAATTATCGCCAATAATAGATCTATCCGCCAAATCCGGTCCGCTCTTCTGCTTTTTCCGTTTATGTTTTGTTTTGACTGAAAGCAAAAGTGCGTATACAAGAGCCGTGTCAGGCATAACTCGATAAGTAATATTATAATTAAAAAGTTTTCTACCTACAAGAAATTAATATAGTGTTGACCCTATAATTTTCCTGACACGCCTCTGTACAGAAATTCGCAAAGCTACTTTAATAAAAATAAATAATTCCTTTGGCAAAGTAATCAACTACTACATGAAACATAACCTTGTATAATGTATTTACCAACCCATAATTCTAAAAACTTACCTTCCATGTCCAATTCCACCTCCGACTCTGGTTCCGATTCTTCCAATTCGGATTCCTCTGACTCGTCAACATTCATGCCACTACCACCGGCTGCGTCCCCACCAAATGGGCATTTTCTATAAATCGAATCAATTTTTTACCATTTTTTTTCTTTCAAATGGAGGTTATTCTAATATAACTTACCCTCCAGCAGCACCAGTCGGCATCTTAAATTCTCCCGTCGGTACTTTACCTCCAAATTTCTCCAAAAACTCTTTTACAAACTGTAGTTGCGGCAAATTAAGAACAGTTGGATTTTCAGACACGAAATTTATGAAAAACTTCAACTTTTCCAAGTCGGCATGGGACAAATTAGGCATAGCCATTTTTGCGTATTTTTGTCTAATAAGATTGCCAAAGTGTTTCTAAACAATTATGCTGATGGCGTTTTGTGTTAAGAACAATAAAATCACGTTTATTTTCTGTATTTCTTATAATTGGAAAATTTCTTTACTTTAATTAGTCGGTAAAATGTTATCGCGAAACTTCTTTTTTGATTAATGGCGCAGGGTTGATATTCTATTACAAGCGAAAAATAACCAATACTGCCAGCCTCAACTTGGCGTACCGTTCTTCAAAGTTCACGCGCCCCGAACTTTTCGTGTTATCAAACTTTTAAAACGATAAATGAATCTTGAATATGAATTCTATCCCTTTTAGTTATTCATAACTGCTATTATTACTTTTCTCAACAGTTTTATATTTAAAGTAATATATATGCATGTGTACTAAAAACAAAGTCTACAATTTGGTATCGATAATTTTTCCATCGATTATCATTATATATCTGCAAATTGGAGACTGAAGTTGAACAATCCACTTTGAATAAAAACTACCGCGCAAAACAGTAAAGAAGATTAAAGAAATCAATTACATGTTTCTGAAACAAACACTATAAAATGGCTCCGAAACGTAAACGTAAAGCCCAAAATCAACCTGTGGTATGTATTTATTTATACTATATAAAAAGTGTAATGAAAATCTCAAAGCCATGAATTCGTTATAAGTGGTGATAAATTGATTTATTCTATAACACTTTAATTGCAGTTGACCACAGGCAGTGCTGTAACAAAATCCAAGGTTTTAAAAACGGAAGATCCAGTATTAGATGCTAATCTTCCAGTTTTGTATATAGAACATTGCCGATCCTGAAACGTATTTCGCCGCCGGGCTCTTCAAGTTCATGCTGATCTGCTTGAACAACTGCGTGCATTAAAGCCAGATGTAGAACTTCAATTGCTTATGAATGTCGAACGTCCACCACGGCGAGGTTCATTTGAGATATCTATTGCCACAAGTCCTACCGAAGAACGACAAGAAATATGGTCAGGATTAAATAGGAAACCGCGAGCACAAAAATTTCCACCTATTAATGAGTTAACTGAGGCGGCAAGCCGAGTTTTGGGCTTAAATGCGGTCAAGGACAAGGAAGGTGAGAATGACGCTCCTAAAGATCAGACTGAGCAAAAAGAGAGTACTAAATCTGGTAATAAGCGGAAACGTTCTATATAAAAAATGTTTTAATTTTTGAAAACAGCGTAGCATTTATGACTATCGTTTGGTAAAATCTCTAATAGAGAAGCTAAACGGTATGATGCTTTTTTGCTCATAACGTTTGATGAAATTAAAATATTAAAAAAATATGCATAATTTAAATGTTATTGCTGTAAGTTGGAATACGTTTCATTACTTCATTACAAATACTTGAAATGTACGCATATAATTTTGTTAAACTAAGTTATTTGTTGCTGACTTTCATTATTACTTAAACACAGTATTACAAGTTAAGTTGACCACATACTAATTAACGGTTATAATGAGGGCCGAGGGGGAATCTGCTTTAATAAGCAGTAATTAAACAATTGTTAAAACAGCTAAAATGAATCACATTTTTTTATTCTTGTAAAAAACGTATGAATTTTTGAAATTAAAATATCTTTGTTCAAAAAGCTTAGTGTCTACTCTACTTCTTATTTGTTTCTCACTTTAGATCGTTAGTGTCATTGCATTGTGCACAAGAATTGGCCTCCACATTTTCACCTTCCGGAATGTCTTCGCCGCTCTGTTTATATAAATCGAGCGTATCTTGCAGATCATGTTGCGCATCTATGAACTCTTGCTCTTCCATACCCTCCCCCGTATACCAATGTAAATGGGCTTTGCGCCTCAACATTATACCGCTGCCATCCAAAATACGTTGCAAGAGCTTATATATTGCTGAAGTGTTGCCAATGAAAGTTGCTGACATCTTAAGTCCTCTTGGTGGTATATCACATATAGCGGTCTTTATGTTATTGGGTATCCATTCTACGAAGCTACTCAAATTCTTGTTACGTACATTTGTCATTAATTGATCAACCTCGCGAGGAGACATGCGGCCACGAAAAATACCAGCTGCAGTTAAAAGCTTTCCATGACGCAAATCAACAGCACATAATAAGTTGTTGGATGAGAAGATTTGCTGTACCAACTCGGCGACAGTACCCTGGGAAAACTCTTTTTGCTTGCAACTAACAAGTGGGGCAAAACCAGGAATGAGGAAATGTAATTGTGGAAATGGTACCATGTTGACGTAGAGCTTACGAAGTCCAGCGTTAAGTTGACCTGGAAACCGCAAGCAAGTGGTTATGCCTGACATGGTAAGTGCCACAATATGATTGATGTGTTCATAACCGCTGACAGCCATTTTCAAATTTCGCGAAACTATTTGGAAAAGCGCCTCATTGTCGAGGCAGAATGTTAAATGGGAATTATGAATTAGCGACGGCATACTCAGCAAGGCATTATAAGGTTCAACCACCACTTGTGACATTTGAGGTGAAGGTATGGAGACATAATTCGAGATAAGATTATCGGGATATTCATCCACAAGTGCATTCATGACGAGCGCTGTTAAACCGGAACCAGTGCCACCCCCTATAGAGTGTAGGATTTGGAATCCTTGCAATGAGTCCACAGATTCTGCTTCACGCCGTATTGAGTTTAGAACAGCGTCCAGAATTTCCGCACCGTCTGTGTGATAACCTCGAGCAAAGTTGTTCCCTGCGCTGTCAGTGCCTGCTACGAAATTCTCAGGCCTGTACAATGAGGAGCGCTTGTGTAGGTTTTCAATAGTAGTCGCCTCCGTATCCACACAAATAGCGCGTGCATAGAATCGTTTACTCGCGGTGGCATTGAAGAAGACGTTGATGCGTTCCAATTGTAAAGCGCTAGTGCCTTGGAAGCGTCCAGATGCATAGTCTACTCCATGCTCGTGAGAGATCACATGCCAGAACTGGTGATAAAGATTTAAATAATAATCCCTGTGTGAAGTACAGAAATGCTTTAGCTTACAGCATCTCCTATAGAATTTCCGCTGGCTCCTATTTGGATAGTAATAATTTCGCGCATTTTTAAACCCTTTATGGAACTTCAAATTTATTTACAGGCAATTTTGTGAATATGTATGTTTTTTCAAAATTTATTTTATATGCATTTTATATTTCACCAAAATTGTTTTTCGAATGTATATTTCTAACATTTTCAATGTGTTGCTAAGAAATCGATTTCTTTTCTTTACTGGAAGGTCTAAAATATTCAACATTAGCGAGTAAATGTCGATACTTTTGTTACGCTTTATCTTACTTAAGTTTTATAAAAATCCAAATACTTACATAACATTCATGAATATCTAAAAATATAAACATTTAAAACAGCCACCTCTATTTTTGGACAAAATGATTATTGGCGAAATGCATTCAAAGGCTTACAAATTATTTGGAAATATTCAATTACTAATGTAAAACGATATACATTTATTTTGTTATTATACACACAATGGCTGCAACTCTAAATCAGCTACATCCATAACGCCTTCACGAACTCGTTCAACTTTTTCGTCGCCATCATCATCGACATTATTGCCTTTTTCATTGTGTGTACTATAATTTAAATATGTTATTACACTCGTACTTCATCCGACAGAGCTAGCTACTCATCCTTTTTCCCAGCTGACAAGGAGTTAAACAAACGATTGACTTCATTTGCAACCAAGTTATCCAACACAACACCATTGGCGTCAATAAAATTGGCACATGATTTAGTGCTGCTTACTTCACGCACACCTTTGGTATCCGTTACAGTAAAGGTGAGTATGTACTTGTCGTCGTATTTCTTCATATCGGAGCTAGCTTCCCAGGTTCGTGGTCCATTGTTACCATTCTTTTGGACTGCAACCGCAAAAGTACCTTTTTCGCGGAATGTTGTATGAAGTGTGAGAATTCCCATTAGCGCGAAATAGGCAATTACGCTAAAAAGCAAGACTGGGCGAGATTCTGGGAAAGGGTGTGTGTAATCCCAACCATGCGCTAGAACTGCAACACCTACGGCCAGTGCGCACAACACTAGCCGGGTGTTGATCAAACCGAATTGTTCCTTTAATTGTGGACGATCGCATAATAGACAATTCTTCACTGCATCATCTAGAGCATGTTTCACAGCAGATCCATCCCATTTGTTTATTTTTACAACCTGTGATGAAAATCGAAAATATAATTTTAATGATTGATTTGTGCCGTTGTATGTCGCTTGTCTGGGAGTTGACGTGTACAAAAAATAACATAAAGCGGCTTTCGAGTTACAATCGGCACCGCCACGAAAAACGGGTTTCAACTTTAGACTCACCTCAATTTCCAGTTGGGGCTTTTCTTCTTTTTTATTAGTCATTATAAAATTAGAACTTGGTTGAAACAGTAAAGTTGAAATGTGAAAAATATTTAACAACGCGATCACAAATTACTTTCGGTACACGACAACAAATAATTTGCCGCTTGACAGATTGCGTACGGGGTGTTCAGTGAGTTTGCTGTGGATATGTTCCTTACCATAAATCATGCAATTATATATAGGGTTGCATTCCCTTGGAACTACTATTTAAAAAATTCGTTAAAACTACAATTAAATAAATAAATAAAATATATTTAAAAATTAAATGTAATAAAAAAAAAAATTATTAAAAAAAAAATTTATTAAAAAAAATATTAAATTTAACAAAATAATAATAAAAATAAATAAAAGGAAATAAAAAAAATAAAATTTAATAAAAATACAAAATTTTATAAAAAAAATTAATACAAAAATAGCATTTTCAAAACAGCTTTTTTTATTTTATTTATCGCTTAGAACACTATCATTATCAAAGCAGTAACTATAAAAAAATAATGCAATATGGTTTAACCTTAATTATTGGAATAAATAGCAGTTGTATCACTTTTCTTATAATGCCTTCATTTGAGCAAATAAATCATCTAAATCCACATTAGCAGCAGCGGCAACTGTAGGCACGCTTTCCGTGGTAGTTTCTGGTGCCTCATATGCTAAACGTAGACCCGTTGCAACTTCTTTGCTTGCTTCAGTTGCTTCTGCGACGGGTGGAGAATCATCGACTAGCTCAATGCCCCATTCATTTGTTTCGTGCAATGGCGTATCATCCTCTAGAGCACTCTCTTCTGCTACCACTTTTGGACGAGCTTGGTATTCTTTTTGACGTTCTTGACAGTGCCGGTCATCACATTGAGTATTCGGTTTCAGACTCATACGTGGAAAGAAATCATTCATTGCATTATAACCCAAGTAATCGGACACTTCCCCGAAATTGAGCAAATATTTGAGTGTATTCTGCACCAACATACCGGCGGTTATACCCATAGTGGTAGGTAGGGAAGCAGCACACACTCCTTCACGTTTCAATGTTTTCTCGTCAATATTTTCTGCAACAACTAATGGTGGGGCACAACCAAAACATGCCGTTTCACCGGGACGTATAAATTGTATATGTCCGGAAACAGCATTCTCAGATACACCTGATTCGAACCAATTCAAACCTAGCTCATTACATGCAGTGTTGATAGCCATGCGAGCCTCAAAATTGTCAACACAACTTAACACTAAATCAACAGGTGTATCGGGTTGTATACCACCGTGAGATATAGTATTCAAGAATTTATCGAATGATTCCACAGTAGTTATGTTATAGTTGTGAGTTTCGATCCGCACATCAGGATTAATAAAGCTTAAGGTGCGCGCAGCTGCTTCCACTTTGGACAAACCAGCCTGGTCAGGTGTAAAAAATAACCGATTCATATTTGCCAGTTCCACTTTGTCATAGTCAAAAAGGATTAATTTGCCGATGCCACACCTGGTAGATTATTAAAATAGAGAAATTATTTTGTTTATAATGTTAACAGATGTGTGTGCTCTACGCACAGTTATCGCTAACCTTGTTAACATATCAGCTGTTACGCTACCAACACCACCAATCCCGACCACAGCCACTGTTTTTTCACGTATGCGCTCATACTCCTTAACAATTCCCATACGTTGTAGCGCCATAAGACGACTATAAGGATTGGAGTCCACTACTTCTGCAGACATTTTATCAATTCGTTCTC
This sequence comes from Bactrocera neohumeralis, assembly GCF_024586455.1. NCBI lineage: Eukaryota > Metazoa > Arthropoda > Insecta > Diptera > Tephritidae > Bactrocera > Bactrocera neohumeralis. The sequence continues at coordinate 9,715,069 of NC_065922.1, read as the reverse complement.
GTGCTGCGCGTGTCGCGCTTTTCTGTTGCTCCAATTCATTTTTCAGTTCGGCGATTTTCGCCTGTAATTCATCGAGGGCCGACATTAGAACTTACTATTGAACTTAACTTTATTTTTGTGGTATTTTAATGGCAGAGCTCTATGATAAGAATTTGTTTGCGTGTCACTTTCACTATTGGGAGGACTTTACCAAACTTGACAAACTGCATTTACTACTGTCAAATAGAGCAGCTGTTGTTTTTTGTTGTTATAAAAGAGCTGCCAATTTCCAATAATAATTGTAAACAAAGCAACAAAGCAGGTGCGAAAGCAATAAGAAAATTACGGAAACGTAATATAACGGAAATGTGGTTTCGTGCATAGGAAGAAATATCGTATAAGATTTCAGTTTTTTCACTTTAATTTCACCCATAACTTATTAAATAAGTATTATTCATATTTAGACTTTAAATTTATACTGGTAGGCGGTATACAGTGTGTATACAAGAATGAAAAGGAGGAAGTAAAATGTTAACGTGTGTGTGTGAAAAGTATACGGAAAAGGAAACGTCAATTGGAAATCATGAAGACAGCATAGTTGGTTGAATTTCATTGAGCGAATTTTGAAACAAATTTCGCCAAAATTTTCTACAAGCAAAAATATTTTTATTTCGTTTTTTGGCACAAAGTATGAAGTTTCAATTTCGTTGTGTGTATATATTGCTTTTGTATGGAAATGTGAGGTCAGTATAAATTTCATTCTTATAAATTTCCGATTTTTATGGTTATAAGAGGCATGTCTAGTAGAAGCTCCTACATTTATTTTGCTTGTGAAATTCGATAACGAGTGCATTAGATGCATGCATTTCCACAACCTAATCTGACAAATAAATAGAAATGTTTATCTTCTGTGGTTTTACAGTCTGCAAGTATTTGTTTACATATTCACACACGTATGTATGTACATATATGTATATATTAATATAATTATATGATTGGGTTTTTACTTTTTCTTCACAGTAGATATAAGTACACTCAAGTAATAAGCTTGCTTAGCAAATATTTACGTTCTCTCTTATTTGTAGTGATTCTAAATATCTGTTGGTTTTTTAATATAAAATATTTAAATCTCGGACTGTAGAAACCTAAGCTGTTTTGTCACAAAGGGCTATAATTGTGGGAATAAGCTACTACTTGTATATAATTATTATGTAAAAGTTAATTATGTTGTAACATGTTTAACACAAAAACTCAATTATTGTCTAGTTTATTATTTATTTGTAAATAACAATATATTTTTCACAATAAAATATTGAATAGTCTTAATAATAGAATAAATAATCCCTCATAATCTAATATTATGTTAGTTACACATTTGGACATATAAAAATTCCCACACATCTATTTCATAACCACCTTCTAATATTATGTTAGTTACACATTTGGACATATAAAAATTCCCACACATCTATTTCATAACCACCTTCCTGGTATTTGGTAAAAATGCTGACATAATTGCGGCCGCTGAAATTGAAAAAAGTGTTTTAGTTTTGTAATCAAAATGTGCGTTATTTTTCCGAAAATTTCATTGCAACTTACACCACATCACGAACGTGAGCATAATGAATGGTGGCACACAGCCAAATGACATGAAAATGGGAAACAATATATTGCCCAATATAGATCCAACGCGTCCAATCATCATAGCCAAAGAGACAACCATTGTTCTATAAAACGAAAAATAAATATGTTTTTGAGAAATAAATAAATTTGTTATAAAACTTACCTCAACGATGTCGGAAATAGATCGACCGATGAGCTAAGAATGGACATGGCTGATATGCTTCCCATTGTCACTGATATTGCAGCAACAATTGATGTACTCAAAGAGGATACTGAGAAATAAAGACCAACACCACAAAGACCAGCTGCCGTGGCACCAATTGCTATTGAAAAGAAAAATATATAAAGTATTGTTCACTTTTTGTTGTTGTGATTTGGCACTTACTAAGCATTATTCTACTGCCAATTCGATTAACAATGAAACCAGCTAAAAAGTAGCCTATGAAACTGGCTACTGCTACCGTTATATTGTTGGTAAAGGAGGCGGCTGTAATAACCTATAAAATAATTGGGATTTAATTCAAATAAATATATTAACAATTAATTTTTTTCTATAACTCACAACTTCACATTTTGCCGTTTCTAAATCTGCAAAATCACTTTTCAACAATTGCGTCTTGTTAACACTGTACTCCAAAATGGTACACATGCTAGAACCAGCACTGCCATGCATCTGTTCGTATTCCTCAATAGAAGCAAACATTTGGGGAATCCACAAACGCAAAGTATTTTGGCTAAATAATAAATAATTTATAATAGTTAAAATATGTTAATATATGTAAGCCATTAATAATTTTGTAAAAGCAAAGCTTACCCAAACAAAATAGCGAAATTCATGAGATAAACACGAGCGGAGAGGCCAAGATAAGGTTTGGAAAGTAGCGGACGTAACTGTTCCCAACCTTGACGCAAGGTGATTTTGGGCTTTTTCTCTTTTACGTGCTCGTTAGAGGACATGACCTGCTTCTCCTTTGGAATCGAACTTTCAATCGTAGCTATGCTCACAGTCGAAGCATCGCTCTCCTTTTCTGCACTAGGCAGTTCATTCATGAGTTCTTTGATCTATTAAAAATGAAATTTAATTAAAAATTGGCATTTTTGTTAACATTTATTGTTGTTATAAAAGCAATAATAAACTAATATGAGTACGCATTGAAGGAGTGTTGCCTTACCGGAAAATCTTCGCGTGGCTTCCAATGATTGAGCGCGTAGATTCGCTGAAAAGCACGCATAGCTTCCGCATTGCGACCTTGTGACATTAAAAACTTCGGACTTTCGGGGAAGAAATTGAGCAAAATACCGCCAAGTAGATTGGGTATCATGGTAATCGCCAAAAACACTTGCCATGAATGAACTGCGAACAATAATGAAATTATTACGAAATGTTAAGAAGCAAAAATGCAGCAAAAGAGGTTATGTAAAACATGAAAATAATAGATCTTTGAAAACTGAATTAAATTCATAAAAATTGTGAAAAAACAAATAATTATGAAAAGGTTCCACTTACACTGCAAACCCAGCAATTCGAAATCCCAATGTTTGGGTAACACCGTTAAAGCAATTATTGGCAGTAATATGTTGCCCACCGAAAACATTAGGCCCATAAGCATAACTATGCGCGAACGAAATTTCTTGCCATGCAATTCAGTCAAGTAACTCATAAGTATCGCGAATGGACCACACATACTGCGGAAGATAAAAATTCGTCAACTTAAAATACATACAAACAAAAAAATATTATGAAATGCAATTACATAAAACCGGCTATGAATTTGAAGATCATCAGTTGTATGACATTTTGACTGCTAACTGCACCTAATCCTGGTATAAGATTACTTAGATAACCGAGAATTAGTAGTTTTTTGCGTCCCTTTGTGTCGGCCAAATAACCCCACAGCACCGCCGAACTGATCATGCCTGTTGAATATTTTAATAAATTATGCTATTGTGTGATCATAAATAATAATGGTTAAAAATTAAAAAAAAAATAACTTTTTATGACTAAATTGTTATAAAAAATATTTTTTAACGTATTCCTATATTTGCTTTGGTTTTATGGAATTAATGTCAAAAATATTTTCAACCCTTCAGCTAATAGCAATAACAGTTTTCCATATTTAAACTACTACTGTGGGCAGTGAAATTAAAATTCCAAGCTATCAAAAAATTGTTTGTCGCATTGTTAATAATATATAGAATGTTGCTTAAAAAATATAATTAAATCTGCTTAATTCAATATTCAGTAGTGAAAATAATTGTTTGTTTATAAATATAAATACAACCTTTGAAATTTGACACCTTACGAAACAAAGTGGCCAGATGATTCACTCGCAAATATTTTTTATTAATAAGTAAACAAAAAAATAATATTGCAAAAACAGCTGTTCTATTTAAAGTCAATTAAAGAAATAAGAAAAAATTACAAATCAAAAAAAGTTAACTTCGGCTTACAGAAGCGAATTACATTGCCTTGCACTATCCGAATAATCTATGCCGAATTTCGTAAAGATATTTTGTTAAATGAAAAACTTTTTATTATGAGAACTTGCTTTTGACCGGTCTGTTTGTTTGAAAGCGATATGCTAACGTGGTCGGATCTGAGAGTTCCATTATATAATATATAAAAAATGAAGATGTACTAACTCATTGAGCTCTAATATTTCAGACCGCTTAAAACTACGTGTATTTATTATTACCTGCATAGGTGATGGCATTTAGCAGTCCTTTATGAAGCAGCGTTAGCTTGAGATCACATTCAGCACTCGGCAGTATGAAGGACATAGTCGACGTCTCGGACACCGTGGCTATAGCAGCGGGACACGCGCAGATCAATAGCAAAATATTGAACGTACCAAAACCCGCTGCTTCCATAGCTGTCTCGAAATCCGCTGGCACATCCTTTTTTTGCTCTGATTCTGCTTGCTTTTCAGAGCTTTGCAACACGCTTGGGAGCGTTCGATTTGGCGGTGTGTCATTGTCGGCTGTAGAAAAATTTCCATTACGAAATCAAATTGAACAAGTGCGCACAAAGAAGGGCGGGCGCTATCATTGCATATTATTTACCAGGCGCTTTGTCTGTTGTCGTTTCTGCGGCCATTTCTTTTAATATGTTTCGTTTTTTATTCACACGCGTATTAAAATATTTTTGATAACATTAATTTTTTCTTTACTTTTAATAAACACGATCTGTATATTTTTCCAGTTGTTCACTTTTGTTTAGCCACGCTTCGAATTGCCGCGTTTGTCATTTGCCAAGGGAATTGGCTTGTCTGAGGTGATCTTACACCCAGTAGCATCTTTTGTACTCCTTACAATGCCGTTGTTGTTGATATTTTTGTTCTACTTAATTAGTTAAATTATATTTGTTTTGTAGAGTAATATTATCAAGATTAGCAACAGCGTTTATCTGAGTGACGGTTGCCCGTATATACTTATGTATGTTGGCATGTAAATATGTATTTGAAGTGATGTGGGAAAGCCACCAACTTTTATTACGTAGTTATCTTATTTAATATTTCTAAAATATATAAAAGTGTCTAAATATATTGCTGAATTCCGTCCTTTTGTTGCAATGAACATGTTCAATTTTGAACAAGTCGTGATAAGCTTCCTGCCACGAATGTAACAGGTGTTTTTAAGAGAAACAATACTGCTGTCAATATTTACAAAATATTAAAAAAGAAATGGCGGAAAGTAAATAAACAAAAGGCTTAGAACATTCGCTTACGCAGAAAGCTTTCAAGTGACCTTTAACCCACTATAGTGACGTTTTAACGCTACACAACCTAAATGTTTTTAGTTTTACCGATAAAAATCGCGTCATTATTGCCATCAACTTTTACCTATGTTGTGGTATTCTATTTTTTTAATAAACACTGATGACGAATATGGAGGATGGAGTCATGTATAGAAGTTCACGCAAGTAAGCAAAGTTCTCTGATCGCCATTCACTTGGGAGTGGCCAGAAACGATTCTATTACATATGGCTCAAGCAGCTCACGACTTCCGGTATTTGACCAAGTATAATTTGGGTAGTCAAAGAACATCCGTTTGAAGGCGAGCTAAAATGAGAACCATCCCTCCTAAGGGTTGTGCGCTGGGTTTGGGACCCGCCACGTAAAAAACGCCCACAATGAAAAATTACCAACAGCTTCGGAAGAGAAACCCCGCCTGCAAAGATCAGGTGGAGAAGAACCTAGCTTCGTTTGGAATCTCCAATTGGCGTCACATTGCAAAAAGAAGAAACGAGTGGCACACTGTTGTTAACTCGGCTATAACCGCGTAGCTTACGCCATATGGCAATTAGACAATGAGAAAACAGTTATAAATTAAAGAAATTTGTCATCAGATCTTTTTCACTATTCTTTTAATATTTCTACGCCACAGACCATATTCATTTCATCAGATTTCTAATGCAAATATAATGAAAGCATCTTCGTAGTCTAACTTCAACACAAATACAGTTAAGGTAAATACGTAGTTTGACGTAAAAAATTCTACAGAGTTTTCATTATCAAATAAACATGAATTCGCGTCCATTTGTCCAAGATGTCCGCAGTCGTATGTACATACATGAGTGCGTTCGCATACGAAAAGGGTGACCAAATTGGAATATTTTAAATTTTATTTTTAGTTTCTTGGTACTTGCAAAAAATTTCCATTCCATTCGCTGTAGAGTCGAAGTTCGTTTCATTATATCCTGAACAGGATAATTTAAAGAAAAAAGTGGATTATTTTTTCGTTACTTCCGGGATGCATTTTCGAAGTAAGGCCGTTTTTACTGGTCCAAACTGGCCTCACACCTTAATTATTACAAATAAATAATAAGTTTTTAATCCAAATTGAAAGAAAATATTATCATGGATATTTAATTGAGAAACCCTTTATATAAAAGCTTTAACATTTCATCGGTAGCTATCTTAATCCACTTTATCTTTGCGCAGCTGTGACGTTTTTTCACATCAGTACCCTGGATTAGTATCATAAATAAATACATATAGCGTTGAATGTTTATAAACTTTTCCATAGCAGCAGCTCCTCTGCCTACATATTTATATAATTTAATTTATTTTTGTACTTTTGTTTGGCAAAACTTTGTTTTAAGTCAATATTGAATGGTTACTAGGCAGACACGCGTATGTTATAATCGCTTTTAAATCGTCTCGAGGGTAGTGAGGTTTCATATACCCTGAACAGGGTATATTAAGTTTGCCACGTGATTTGTAGCACCCAGAAAGAGACCTTAGAGATAAGCTTGACGCGCTGAGTCGATTTAGCCGTGTCCGTCTGTATATACGCGAACTAGTCCCTCAGATTTTGAGATATCAATCTGATATTTTGCACAAATCCTTTTCTCCCCAAGAAGCTACCCATTTATCGGAACCGCCGGTATCGGACCAATATGGCGTTTAACTGCCATACAAACTGAACCATCGGAGTCAAGTGCTTGTATCGAAAGCCTTTTGATTTAAAGAGCTATATTCCAGAAATTTGGTATAACTTATTGTCTAAGGCAATAGAGCAATCTTCGAAGAAGCTGTTCAAATCGAGCTATATGGCATATTGCGGCCATACATAGGAATCTTTTGTACTTGTCATGGGTATTATAGCTTCGGTGCAACCGAAATTAGCGTTTTTCTTGTTTTTATTTTTATTTTCATTTCAAAATTATTCATATGCAAGTTTATATAGTGGCACTTTCGTTATAAGAGATGACGACATCGTTCCAAACTTTGCTTTTATTATTCACGAAAACGTACAATTTAGTTGTAAATTATCGCTTGAAAGCGGAATTAGAATTTTTGCAGTTATTAAAAAGATAACGGTAAGTCAGCTGGCAAAAAATAGCTATTCTGTATCGCTAACTGAAATGCTTGGTATAACTGTATATTTAGTTGTAAAATGTTACCGTCTGATCAAATATTACACGGACTGCCAAACAAATCTTTAGTATCGCCTTCAAAAGAGGCTTTTCTGTGCTTGTGAGCCAATAAAAGCAAGCCAAGGCGTAATGCCATCTTCCATACACTTGTTATAAGTCTGGACTTGGACGGCTTTCAGTGCCTCCAGCAAACATATGGAGATAAAACTTCACACGAGCATAAGAAAAGTTGAACCAATCTACGAAACCAATTTTTATTGATTTGGTTTGCAGTATAAATGGACCAGTCCGAGTCAAATTTGATCAGATGATAAATAAAACAAAGACGGATTAGGTACATCAGTTATAACTCAAGGACCACTGAAGCGATTTCTGATGTGTTGAATTCATCCTTTTCCCGAGTAGCAAAATAACCAGAAACAATTTGGAACGGCTCACTTACTATTTATTATTACAAATTTGTTTTGAATGAGAGAATGTTTTTGGCTATAACCGAGTAAGTGGTGGAAATTTGAAGTCCATTATCCACCATTGGACACGACAAAGCTCCGAAAAATGTAAAGGAATAACTACCCAGTTAAGACGATGACGAGAGGGCCTACCATATGGTATGCCTATGGTTTGTAACTTAACTGTGTTCTATAAAAACCACTAAAGAGCCAGTCCAGCTCCTGCTCCAAGTTTCGTGGACCACTAAAATGTAATAGAAGCTTGTATTTATCAATTAAACCCATCATTGGAGCCTCGCAGTTATGAACCACCGTGTTCTTTGGTAAACTTAAAACTTCATAGTCAGTGAATAAATTTCCAAATACCGTTAACTCACCACACTTTCCGCAATGGCAAATAAAAACACACAATTTTGTGATTTTTAAATTTTAAATAATTTATTGTTTTTCTTTTATAATATGGAACAATACAATACACAATTTAAAGAGTACATTTTTGTTATTTTTTTTTTTTGGTGTGGAAATTGCACCATGATTTTTTTATATGTATGTATATATATATATATTTGGTTTTACGCTTTTCGCTTTTAAATGTGTGTACTTATTATTTAATAAAATTGTTTGTAGATAATGCTCGAATACATAAACATCCAAACTATGTGTGTATATATATATAATATGTATATACTATATATGTATGTTTATATATATATATGTATATTGAATGTATATATACTTTATATGAATGTATATATAACTAATATAAGTATGTATATAAGTATGATTTCCGTTAATCTCACTTCTCAATTTTCTATTGTTTTTTATCTTTTAATTTTTGCCCTTTAAAATGTTGTTTTACGCTTATTTTAAGTCAAACTGTTTTTTGTTTTTATTTTTGTTAATATTTAAGTTGCTGGTTTAGCAGAAAGTATATCGACTGTGTGCCAGCATATGTTTAGATAATGCGGCCTTCTCTTTAGTTTCGTGCTTCGTAATGAATGGTTTGCAACTTGACTTTTTATTGGCTAGTAGTTAAGAATGTATTTTTTTTAACACACACTTTTTAGTTCTTGTTTTCTTATTTATTGATTTTTTTGTTTCTTGGTTTTGGAGTATAGAAATATGTATTGTATGTATTCCAGCATAAATATATTTACATACAACACAATGCAAGCATTAGTAATATATGTATGTATGTAAGTACTAGTATATTCCCAGTGTAGATGAGTATATTTAGTTACAAAGGACTAATTGTAGTTTCTGTTCGCTCTTCGGCTCACTTTCATACTTTAGAGTTTTGAGATTTTCATTAGATATTTATTATATTTTTTTATATATTTTTTTTTTGGTTTTTATGCTTTATAAAGTGGTGTAAAAGATTGGGGTTAACTTGATTTTTTCTTATGTGTGAGTGAATGTGTAGCAGCTAAGCGTTAGTACGCGTATATGTAAGGGCTAGTAAGACTTAAGCATGTAAATTTTATCGAATTTGGGAACGTAGCCTTATATAACCTGATTAACGAATCACCAGCATTGAGACACAATGCCTTTTTAATATTAAAAAAATAATAATTTTCTTAATTTAATTATTAGTAAAATAAGAGTTTAACATTAAATATTTGTATACTTGTGTTTTAGGAAGTTCAGTACCATACTAAAATTCTGTTGGAAGTATGTGTGTGTGTACATATGTATATTGGTTTGAGCTGAAATAAACGGCCTTATGTTCAGATACAAAAAGTCCACTGTGGTATTTAAGTATTTGGTATGCATTTTAATTGCTGAAAAATATAATTTCTGTAAGGCTTCACGTTTTTATGTGTGTATTTTTGTGCTTAACCTCAAATTTAACAGCGAAAATTTTTATAAAGAACTTTTTTGTAGTTGTAATAGTTACTGTTTTCATTAAAACTAAAAATTGTAGTTTTCTGAGAACATTAATTGCTTTTTCTTTGATTTTTTCTTGTAAACAAACACATTTTTTCTTCTAAAAATAACACTTTTCGAGTATGCATATTATATACGGGTTTAACCTTACTATTTCGCCGCTATACATATTTTTGGTGAGAATTTTAAGATTCGTAATTTAGTTTCTAAAAGTTGTTGTAGAAAGTAAAAAAAAATTGTTATATTTTTTGCTAATAAATAATTGCTTGTTCTACAAATTCATTTTGTTGTTTTCACTTATTGATTTCTGTTGCTATTGTTTCACATACAGTTAGTATTTCTTGTGCCGAATTTAACACATTCCTTCCATTACACTGGTGTGTGTATATTTGTGGGTGTAAAATTGTTAAATTTTGCTTTTTCAATAAATTCGTTAGGGCAATGGACTAAGACACAGCAATAATTTTCAATGAATAATTCGTAAAGATATTTTTTTTGATTTTTTTAAATTTTTATATTTTTTTTGTTTTTTTTGAATACGATTTTTTGGCATTGTATGCATTTATCATATGTTTTTAAATAGAAATAATCAGCAAAAACGCAGTAAACTCACTTTGTTCAATTTGGCGTTGAAATATGCATTACATTTGTTTCAGATAAGTTTCTTATAGTTTTGACACTTGAAAATGAAACAAACGCGTTTTCATAAATCATTTACAACTATTTGTTTATAAGTTTGGTTTTGGTTTTTTGTTTTGTTTTTCATTTAATTGCGGGTGTAAACATTAACACATGTTTGTTCAATAAAACTCTTTTTTTGTCAATTTTTTATGTTTTTTTAATTTTTTTGCGTTTTTTTATTTTTTCTTTTATTTAAAAATTAATTACATTAACCCCAGCTACTTAAATAAATGTATATTATTTTTTTTGTTTTTGTTGTTGCTTCTATAATTGCATAAAATTGTTTAAATAGTTGTGGGTATACATACATTTGTCTTGTATATTCAATAAATATATGTTTGTTTATATGTATGTATGTATGTTTGTATGTAATGCTTGTATATATGTATATGTAGGTATGTATATGCTTTCTGATTATTAATTGTTGTTAATAAGTTGTTGTTCCGCATAACTTTGTCTCTACTTTATTTAGTGTTATGCTTTCACACATACATAAACTTGTTTAAATATTCATGCCGAAGTATATGCTGTCTTGTATTTGTTTTTGCATGGTATTTATGTATGTATATGTTTATAATTTATGTATAAATATTAAAAGGCTTCGCTTACACAATTAATCTAATTTTTTTTTGTTTTTTACATGCATTTATGTAGGTGCGTATAATTATTGCTGTTTTAATCCAAAGAAACATTGAAGCCATTATCTTTCTGTTATAATAAAAAAATATTTATGTATATAAATTTTTTTGTTTTTTGTTTTTATTTTTTTTTTTTGTAAATTAGAAACAGTGCTATACCCTTCTTAAGTACAGAAAATACAATATATATTATCAACATTACATTTTGTTTCGTCATTTCGTTTATTTTTATTTGGATTGAATGCTTTTGCTCATAACAATTGTTTTTACTTATTAATTACAATATTGTTTTTTTTTTGTTTTGTTTTATTTTACTACATATTGGCGATAAATTTGTCAGAAAAGCTTTTGATATCTAAATGTGTACGTGTATGCATGTATATATGAGTTCATGTATATAATATTCAATAATTATATGTAGTTTATAAAGTTAAGCATTCTACGCACATTCATCACTAGTTTCTTTACACTTTAATATTCCTCATCACCAAAATCATCCCTGACTAATGTCATTCTTTGGGATTGTTGATGAAACTCTTTCGAGTTCACAAATTGGTTTTTATTAACTATTTTATCTTTTTACAAACTATTATTAAATTTGTTTGATATGTTGGCATTAAAAAAGGGCATTTGAGATTTTTGAAAAAAATTTGTTGACAAAAATATTCAATTCGTTTCAAAAGAAAAAATGCAGTGATTTCAACGCAGGTCATTTAAGTTTAAGTTAGTAAAATGTTAATTCCTCAGTTAATGCAACGAAATTGCGCTTTCAAATGTCGTATAGGAAAACCTATAGCTTAATATTGCATGTGAATAGCACAATTTCAGAGCTGTATTACATATAACTACATAAATATTTTGGACGTTGTCTAATGCTAAATCACTTTCGAGATTGTAAACAAATACTATATTGAACGCTTTCATAGCGATTGCACAGAGTTTTCATACACACCTCCATACCATAAGTACATATATATACATGTTGAGCTTTCGCATTTTAAGCGTGTTAGTGCATTTACGCTATATGTACATATTTCAAATAATTTATTAATAATTTACCATCTTTAAACAAAACACTTTAACGCTTCCATTACAATTTCGAAAGTGTTAAAAATATTCTGAAACATTTTTTATATAATTATATTGTTTTTGTTTATGGGAGACATTATTTCTTTTTCTCCATAAAGTATATTTTATGTTTAACGCTCACCTTTACGTTTTTCTCTTCCTGCCCCTCTTTCATTCATTTCTTTTTGAGTTCGCTAAAAAGGTAAAGTTTCTTTAGTTAAAATTAGGCTTCGTTTCCTTCCCACACACAGATTGTACGCTGCTTTAAGTGATTTGAGCTTTTAGTTCTAATTTACAATTTGCACGCGGTTTTTGAAATCATTTAGCTTTACCTACTTATTTGAGTTTACTTTCTGGGGGTTCAATTTTGTTCAATCTTTCTGCTGTTTTCGTCTGCTCATCGTTCTACTGTTTTGAAAATTTAATTGCAAATAATAAATCTTCTTGCATTGCTTGCTTGTATAGTTACAGTTTTTTGTTTGCATTTTTGTTTCATTAAAAAGTGGCCAAAGCTTATTGTCAGAAGCGAATATACGAATGTATACTACTATTTTTTATTTTCATTTTGTTTACTTTTTTTCTTGCAATTAAATATGTGTATTTTAATATCATCAATTTCCATTAAAACTATTAAAAAATTACGTAACATGAGTGAACTCTAAAAATATTTTGTTTTCTACATACGTACTTTTTTGTTTTATTTTGTCACTTTGTTGTTCTTGGTTGCTTTGGAAATTTTTTTGAATAAATATTTATTTTTCATCATACTATTTGGTAAACTTTCACTATTTTATTGCTAAATTCCTTAAAAATTAGAAGTATTGTTTTTTATATAAATTTACAAAATAATTTTAAGTCTAAAAATTCTGTTGCCGAAGAAAAATAATCTTTTCATAAGAGTTCATTTGAATATGTATTTATTTTTCATTTGTGTATGTTCAGTAAAACAGAAAAATACCGCACTTAATCCAGAACTTTTTGGTGAAAAGGAAAATATTTGACGCCAAATTAGAGTAGTTTCAAATATCAATTCGCTATTAAATTATTGATAATATATACATTGTGTCACAAAGCTAAAGGAGAACGACAATCAAGCTTTACATTGGGCAATTTAACATTTAATTGAAATTTATTCCTTATATTTTGAAAGGCAAGTGAAGGTCACAGCATCTGCATTGAAAGTGTTCAAAATAAATGTCAAATAGTGACACCGTGGTTTCACATTCAGAAAAGAGTTAATGTTTTTCTTGAGCAACATTATTTCACTTGCCGTGAGTACAATTTATTTTATTTATCTAATTATGTAAATCAATTTTATTTTTCAATGTATCAGAACTAAAATTATATTGATTGACACTGCTTATGTTAACCACAGGCAAAATGATTAGTTGCGAAGGAATCGTGAAAAATAGCGAGTGGCGGAAAACTCGTTAAGTTCAATTAAATGTCAACGAAAATGTTATTTTCGCTTCCATGCAAGCACATGAAATTTGTGTGCTCGATTTTATTAAGATTTGCGGATGAAATAAATTCGGTACGCATTTTGCTTGAAATACAAAAGTAGGGAAATAAATGTGATAGTATGATAAGATTGATGAAAGTCTCCCAAGAAATAACAAGAAGTGGGAGGAATGAGTATTTCTGTTTTCTTTTATTTCATAGCCCTGCCACTTAAAGTTTTATTATTTTACAAAGAAATAATTAATAAATATTTTAAAACAAATTAATTAAACCAATGTAGTTTTGTTTTAGAAAAATACATACATATACAAGTACAATTGATTGCTTCTATTTATCTCGTGTTCTGGAAATATTGTAATTTTTTAGATTTCCAAAATATTTAGTACAATGTACATAGAATCATATTTCGATCTAATAATTCAAGTTTTCAATATTTGTAAGTATGTAAATAAATTAGGTATTTTGAATGCAATTTTATATTAGTTAATATAGTTTTATTAAATATACGATTAACATACTTTTAAAGTATCGAAACTATCTAAGGTGTTGAGGCATAAAAGTGGGCATTTGGGCACGGAGCACTAGTGCCATTGGGACGTGGTGTATACGAGTATGTAAATAGGTATGTATTGTATTAGTCTCGTTATGATAAATTTAAAAAGTTCAATATTCTTCAGCTACCGAAATCGATATCTACAATACGAATACAACTTTTATTGTTATCTAGTGTAAAAATACTTCGCAAAAAACTATTATTATTTGTTCGTATTGTAAGTACATACATATGTACACATATACATACATAATATGCACTACCGCAAAACACATCTCTTAAAATGAAAAGAAAAAATAAAAAATATATAATGTATAATAATTTTGATTCTTAATACCTGATTGCATTAACTGTTAATTGTTGGTGTGTATATGTATAAATTTATATATATTATTATTAAGTAGTATATAGTAGTAATGTATATAGTAATAGTTAAATAGTTACTGGCTTGCATTTGTATTGTAGTAGTTTGCAAATTACATTTTTTTCATTTTCAAGATTTTTATTTTAACTTGACGTTAATTGAAATTTTTTGCATTTATTTTTCATTTTACAACATTTTGTAAATTATTTCAAATAGTTGTTTTAATGGTGTTTTCTGACAAATTTGTATTTATTTGCTTACTTAATTTAACATTTTTTTGTAGTTACAGTTAACACTTTCAAACTCCTGTAAAGGTAGGTACATACATAATTAAATATGTATTATAATATGTGTTTATTTTATTTTTTGCTATACTCATTCAAACTTTTATTTCGTTTTAGGCTTTTGCGAAAAATTTTAAGTTTGGTTTACTTTTATTTTCGTTTCATTATATTTAATTTGTAATTATGCTGATAAACATTTTCAAAAACATTGTGCTTTTTTTGTTTTGTAAACTCTAATATGTAAATATACAACTTCTACCCATAAAATTCTAAATACAATATACAATATATGTTTTGGTTTCTATAATATGATTCGCAAGTGAGCAAAAAATATACCTATTTTGTATATATTTATGTATATATATGTACTATACATATACATTTTTGCAGTACCTATATGCACGATATAATTTTATTTATTATTATTTTTTTGCATGAGTAAAATTATGTTTTTGTAAGTTTTGTTAGTCCATTTGGACACGATATACTGCCCTCCATATTTGTTTTTACATCTTTGTTTCCCCACCATGTACGTATGTGTGTCAGTTGGTTTGGTAAAATGCTATTTTACGTAAACTTTGTAAATTTCAGTTGTGTTGGCGTACTATATATGAGCGAAAGTCTCCGGATATACATAGTTTGATTCAATAGAAAATTAAACTAGTTATTCATTTTAATTTCGAAAAATTGTTTCAAGCCAATAGATTAATCGATTAATTTTAGACTTATGTATGTTCTGAAATTAACTACTAGTAGTGCCTGGAACGCAAATAATTTTCTACTTTTGTCTCAACAGTCAGCGTTAATAGCAGATGAAAGTGTTTATTGAGCCTTTGAAATTGGGATTCCTCAAGAAAAAATAAATTGTCCTTAAACACAATTTAAACAGAGGCTTGCATTGTAGGCAATTTACACGTAAATTTTGCAATTAACTTTTTCGTTAATAAGTGTCACTTGTCACAACCTTAGTTAAAACTTAAATATTATAATAATTTGCCAAAAACGCCCACATTTTAATATTGTACCTAAATTCAGTAATTTCTATTTTATTTAAATTTTTTAATTTTGACGTTAAAATAATAAACAAACGCAAATTTACAGGATGTTTCACAAGACAAAAAATAAAACTAAAGATGTACAGGATGAGGCAAAAGCAAAAAAAAGTAACACACATTTATAATTGCTGGGGTTGACTACAATCGATTGAACTTACGATTCATTTAAATACCGTAAGTTTTGTGTGAATTTATTTAATAATCATGTGTCTTATGAAAACAGTTAATTATATCGGCATAAATGTACATAACTACATAGTTTTCTTGACTATTAATTTTTTAGTTTTATTTTTTTCTTTGCATGTACAAATATCAGAAATTAGAAAGTATAGTATATATTAGATTTGTTGTAAATATGCACCATTTTGTATTAATTTTTCAGCTATTTAAGTATATGCTCATAAACAGTTGTGCTTCAATTCACCTAGAAAGTTTTCAATAATTACAGTTACAAGTAAAATTTGCAAAAATATCTATTGTTATAAGTAGTAATACAGTAAATGGCTGCAAGTATGTGTGTACAAAAAGTACATACATACATATGTACATATGCAGGTAAGAATCCATATGCTTAATAAGTATGTTTGCTGATACAAAAAATGTAGGATTGTAGCAATTCATTCTTGATTCTTCTTTGCAACGATTATTCCTTCAATAATTTTGTATTTGTAAACAGGGTTATTGCTTTCTATTACAAGTTTGTTAGTTTGGGTTTCAAAAACAAAAAAATAATAATTAATAAATAAAAAATTGCATATTAATAAAATGAAAAATAATCTACTCACAGTTTAAAATTAAAAAAAAAGATTATCCAAGAAATTAAAATTTTTTCGTTACTTTCTTGCTTGTATGCCATCAATGACATTTATTCTGTAGATTTCATAGACATTTGGGAAGACATTAACTTGTAAAACTGTGTTGTTATTTTAGAGCATTTAATATCTTGTTTGTTTTTTTGTTGTAAATTGGACTTATTCTGTTTCATGTACGTGTCACTACAGCTAAGTTTTCAAATGTGTTTAAAAAGTAGTAGTTTTTATTGCGGCTTTTAAACATCCCATAAATCCATAAATCCTTAAATATTGATTAAAGCATTTAATTTTTAATGAGTAAGTTGTTTTTTTATTAAAGTTCAATGTTTTGTTGTCATTTGTTTATTATTTGATTTAGCTGCAGTTAGTAATGCGTCCAATCAAAGACAACGTGAATAATCTGCAAAGTGCAAAGCGTCGATATACATTTTTGTTAAATTGTAAGAACGTAGTTGTGATTATAAGATTTTGTTGCTTCCTTATTAAATTTGTTGCACATTTGTGTACGTTTTTGCTTGCGTTGCTTTCTATAATTGATTGATTTTTTGTTGACAAATTCAAAGTTCGTTTCATAAATCTTTTGATTACAGTTATCGTTAATGATTTTGTTGTCTTTGTTTATAGGTGTACAATTATGACTATAATATCTTATTTGTTGACAAATTTTATTTTATTTCTTGTTATTCTTATTTAAGTACAAATACTATATCTATGTATATATGTATATGTATGTATATGTATGTTTCGTGAACGTGAATCAGCACTCAAAATATATTTTTTTATTATTCGGAACAGCTTATGAATATATTTAGTTATTTTTTCTCTTGCATTTTTTTACTGCTATTTAACGCTTTTGCTTGCGAAAAAATTGTTGGTTTGTGTGTGTTTAATATTAATTTTATGTTTTTAAAATTTCATTGCTAGTAAATATAAACTTTAATATTACAGTAAAAATATCAAATGGATGGAGTGATGTCTAAACATTATAAATATTCATCTATATTATTTCTATTTTTGTTATATTTTTTCTTTCTTTTAGATACCCTTTAAACTTCTGCTGCAGGAAACAATATTTTGTTACTTTTTCACTTTCCAACGGATTAGGAATTTGTTTGACTGTTGTTTCATTCTTCGCAGTTATTCTCTGATAACTTATCAAAATAAACAAAAGTTGAAAAATTTTATGCATTATATTGAGTATTTTCACATTTGTCTTTCTTTTAAAAGTTGCAAAATTGCTGCGTAGAAAGATAGCTGTACCTTTAAACTACTGTTAGTATGAAACCACTAAACTTTGAATATGATAAAATGCATTTATACATTGCTCGCCTGTATGCAGAATATTAGTATAAAAGCAATAACAAGCAAATGACGTGGCATCTCCCTTTAGTTTTGACAAACGACTCTACTCAAAACATACGGTGCTGGCCGTCAAACGGAAATTTTTACAATTTGAAAGAATGCAAATTAAGACAATAAATGACTGCATTTAAAACTTTCTTTGCAAAAATTTTGCGATGGGAGCGTGTAAGGTTGCATTTATTTATAACTGTTTGCAGGCAGAGCGACATGTACCTGCGACTGAAAGACTATAATTTAAATATGAAGTTACCGCCAGGCGGTAAATTTTTGGTCATAAAGAAAAAGATTTTTCATATTACAAACCACTAAGTGCAAGCGTTGCACTTTAATTACAAAAAAACGAGTATATGTATATTTTTTGCGACCTAAAAAAAATATTTCGTTTCTCTGTTAAATTTACTTGTGCACATGCATACATATGTAGGCTTAATTGCTAAAAATCAAATATTGGACATACACATCTTTATGCAGTTCAAATTTGTGTCATCTGAAACAGTGGTAGTAGCAAATTATTTAGAGTGTTAATTGGTTGAAAAAGCTGTTTATATATTGTCATTAGTTTACGAAATGCCATTAAAAATTCAATTTATGTTTCCAAACCAAATTAACGGCGTTCCAGTGAATTTTAATTTTATTCGTTACTGTTTTTAAAATAAGTTTTTTTTTATTGTTTTTATTTCGTATTTTCATTTTCCAAAAATAAAATCATAAGAACTGTATAATTTTTGTTATTCAATATTTTATTATCTATCACAGGCAGGATCTTAATAATATGTATAATAATGTAATAGAAAGTGTTCTCAATTTATAAGCAAGGGGTTGCTAATTGATGCATTTTTTTCGGTGTATGACAGTTCAAATGTAATATATGTATATGTATGTGAAGAATGTATACGTGAAAAAAGTTGAAATTTCCTCAAATTTTATTATGTTAGCAAAAAGCATTAGTGTAAGAAGTTATTAAACGGTGGTAAGAAGAAGAACAGAAGTTCTAAAAAACTATTTTGTCTAATTGTATATGCGCACGAAAGTATGCACGTATTGAATTTATAAAATAAAAATATACATTGAAGAGATGTACTCTTCTAATTGCAGCATATACTTTATTTAAGATTGTGGTGAATACGATTTTAATTTAAATATTTTTTATATGTATGTATATGTAGTTGTAAACATAGTAGAATGCTGTTGCTGTAGGGAGCGCCCCTTGAAGTATAGTATTGGAATAATTCAACAAATTAATAAAATAGCTAAGCAAATATTTACTGTTATCATTTTAATGTCATCTTTTATGTATAAATGTGTGTATGTACATAATTATTTTAAAACTCACAAAATGTAAATTATTTCCCGCCATTATGCTTTCAATATCAAAGAGTAAATTGTGGTGTAAAAAGCCTAAGGAATACAGTCATACATCAGCAAAAATTTAGATATACATTGATTTTCTCTACTCGTTGCGAATTCACAAATATTCAAATATTATTTAGATTTAATCGCAAAACTTCATTATTGATTTTTATTGTTGTGTGCTTAGCTTAAATTTTTTTTAGGTTTCACTTACGTTTCGAATAAATGGTTAGATTTACACATATTTGTGTTCAATATATGTATGTATATGCATATGTTTGAGTTTAATATATTTTACTTATTTTTTATATTTTGTATTTTGGTGGAAGGGGTAAACTTGTTTTGGTGTTTGTTCTCAACTCTTCACTAATAAAAAACTTACAAAGCTTCTTTAGAAAAAACTTATTCATTTCTTTTCTTTTTTAAATGATAACACGTAAATAGAAAACAAAATACACATTTAATGTTAATAGTAAAACGCCAACCGCCAAAATGGGCAAAAAGTATTGATACGCCATAAAATGGCATCTGAATTGCATTAGCTTTAGTTTATATGTATATTTACTAATCTATTTTATATTTTCTCTTATTATTATTATTATTTTTAAAATCAAAAATTCATGTTCAATTCATTATTGATTTGATTAAATATGTATAGTATGTATGTATATATTTTTGTTTTACTGAGGCAGCTTTTAAAGTTACATCACCTTCATCTTTTTTATCGCATTGATTCGCCGTTAGAAAGCGTCAGTGCTGTCAAATTGCCAAAATAGAACTTGTTTTGTTGCATTAAATTTTCTATTTTAAACATCAAATAACAGCTAATATATTGTTTTTCTTTTTCCGTTTTAGATATTGACACTCAACTACATACACAACACCAAAATGTAACGCACAAACATACGAATATATTGTATTATTGGAATGTTTGCATTTTCTAAAAATATATACCACGTATTATGCGTGTATGCGTAGCGAATCTGGCAACACTCATGCTTTTTAACGGATGCACTAATCACTCCCACATTACTCGCTGAAAAATAAAGTAAAAGTTAATTGTTGCTTGTTTTGCCGACTAATTATATTATTATTATTTTTTACTTATTTTGTTATTATATAACTTTTAGTAAATGTTCAATGTTGACAATTTGGAAAACCGTTTCTTTTCGTGTAACTACTATTATTTTTATTATCTGCTTTGAAAACTTATTTTTTTAATTTGCAAGTTTTTTTTTTTTATAAATTTACTGTTTGCGTTTTAACTCCAACTTCATTCATATTTAACTCTGTTTATTACAAGTATAGCTGTTGTTTCTTGCTAAATAATAATTTAACGCGTTTGCAATATTGTTGCAATTTCCGCTACACATGCATAACAGCAGTTTTATAGTTTTTTTTGTGAGATTTCCATGACGCATATTCCAATGCTAATTCTGTCCATCTTTTGGGCACTTTTCCATAGCATTTCCGCTTTCAAAATTCACTTTTGAAATTTATTTTACGTTGTTTTTTATAGCTCGCATTTATAATGGTCTTATTTGAGAAGTTGCCGGATTATTGTTATCATTATACTTTATACGTAGCACTTTTATCTGCTGCATTAACTTTATTTTCTTATATTAATTTTAATTAGTTTGAGCATTTCCCCATTCGTTACTGAGCTTTTCCACTTAACAGTTCCTCTCGCTCTTACTCGTTTATGCATAACTACTATTTATTTTGCTGTTTGTTTGTAATTGCCGTGACATCTTTGAATATAACGGTTTATTTAAACATGTTCAAACTTGCCGTTTTCTGAATTTCCATTTAACATTCCGTTTATGAATGAATGCTTATTGTTTGCAGTACATCCTTTTAGAAAAAATTAGAAGAATTTATCATTCGAACTTTGTAAATCTAATATTCATGCATTATGCGACATTTGTGAATATATTTAACGTTTTATTTTTTCATATTAGTTCTTAGCTGTCATTTTAATGTCACATTTTGTTGTGTTTTTTTTTTTGGAGTGTTAAAGCCGTGAATAAGTTTTCTCTCAACATCTTATATTTAATTTTTAGTTACTAAATGTTATCTCATTTTTGCTTAAAAAGTTTAAAGCCTTGAAACTTACAAAGATTGCATTTATTTGTTGTTATTTTGGCGCTAATATGTATGTAATTTGGTTGTGGTTTGTTTAGGAGCTTCTTTGCAGTTTTTTATGTTATTGTTTTGGTTTTATATTTTTTAAATAAATCGTTTATATTTTCATAATTGCTGCATTTGTGTTTTTGCCCTAAAATTATTAATTTACTTATGCTTTGCTTATTTTCACTCTGTGTTTTGTTTTCATTTATGGTAATGTATAATATTTTTCTTTAATGTTTTTATTCTAAGTTTTTGTTTTTTGTTTTAACGTTAAACATTACATTTTGATGTGCAAAAACACTAAATTAGTTACTTAAATATCTACGTATATATATTTTTTTATTTTTTCCATATAGGTATATGAGTATAACTTTGTCTAAAACTTGCGAGCTGCATTTCGATTTTACTTAACATTTAATACATAGTTTTGTTTTTCGTTTACGCCCATTATGTGCAACGCAACAGCTTTAAAATTGTATATTTAATAAATATTTACTATTTTTTTTTAGAGATTTGCTTCACTTCTCTACCAAAATATCATTATGTATGGAATTGGCAATTTTAGCCTCTTTTCTTTTGTTTTTGTTTTTTGTTTGGTTCACAACATATGTTAGGTATATAAGGTTTTGGTTGTAATTTATGTTTAATATAAGTACCTAAATACATATATACAATACATATATAATTACTGAGCCAACGGACTCTCTGTTTTAGGGTTGCATTTTGGACAATTTAATCGGTACTTAAGAATGTTCGTACACGTTTAATTTAATTAATACAACACAATACTAATATGTATGTATATATTTTTAATATATGTATATATACTTATTAATGTAAATATATATTAATATATAGTTTATATATATGATTTATTGTATATGGTTTTAGTTTACATTGATATATACAGGGTATATATACTGTATATATGTATATGTGTATGTATATCACTTAAACTTAAAAACAATTAAAAAGGAAATAGACACAGGCAATCTCTCAGTTACTGCATACTTAGACACTCAGGAATAGTGGAAATTTGTTTTTTTTTAATAACTTTGCGTGAAACAAAATAAAATGTTTTAGTAGTGCTGTTTTTGCGAATAAAATAAGGTGTTGTTCATTTGGAGCTCTCCGATTTAACGTTAATAAATGCGGATCAAATTATTTTGAATTAAATAAATACTTTTAAAATAATTGATTTCGTGATTGAATAAATACATTTTTAATCTAATAAGTATCTGAGCATCAGCAAGACTTCTGAAATTTTTTTGTACACTACTCCTAATTTACTTTAGTTGATATTTGAAAATTTTATGTAAAAAATAGACAAGCATAAGTATGTTTCTTTAGACGCACAATCTTTTAGGTTTAGACATAGCAGTTTTTCTATTTAAATTTAAACTAACGCACACACACATTTATATACTTAATATTTCAATGATTCCCTGCAAATTTGTGCAGGCAAGTTGCTTCAATAGGTTTATTTATAAAATATCGCGTGTTTTTGAAATGTTAAGGTTTTGTTTTATATTTTAATTATTTTTTTTGTTACAACTACCATGAATTTAATTATGCAGTTGCTTTAATGCTTTCAAAAATTACATTTATTGCTTTTTGTTTACTCGTTTTGTTGACATTCACTTTGTTTTGCTATTCACTTAGGTTTTTATTTTAATTTATCATAGGTATATTTTTTATAGTTATTTTCACTTTTTATAACTTCTGTAAACTAATATTTGACACAAATTAAGCGTCAGCAGTGCTTATTGTTGGCAAATAAAAAGCTATTTCGAAAATAATTCGGAGCTGCAACATAATTTTACGCGCAACTGTTGTAACTTTGAAAATGCGCTGGCAATTCAAATGCTTCGAGTGTAAAAACTATTTCTATAATGATTATTTATTATTTTATAGCTGTTAGCAGTGAAAAACTTGTTTACTTTCAATGTGTATTACCTATTTGTGTGTATTATATTTTTTTTCAACTTCAAGTTACAGAATTATGTGTCGCCGGATTTTACTTCGTTGCACGACATCCACTATTACATATGTATATACTTTGATGTATATTTCAGAATTCTCTTACATTTATTTTTTATTGATTTCTCATTATTTAGTTATATATTTTTTCCTTCCTACACTTATAACCCAGAGAACAGTTGTGTGTTTGCTATGTATATTAATCGTTTTTTTCTATTTAAACACTGTTTCTTATTTCTTAATATTTGTTTCTATATATGTATATGTAGAAAAAGTTTATGATAAATATTGTAAATTACAGCATACAAATTGTGATTTATTTATTATTAATCAGGGAGAGATCTGCTAAAAATAGGAAGTTTTTTTTGTCTTTCGTCATTTTCATCGTTCTGCTTCATTTACAAAATTGATTTTTATTTGCACCCACATACCATATATATGTATCTTTGTATGTGTACTCGTATAATGAATGTACTTTGTTACTTTTGTATTGCACTAATGTGTAATTAACTTTTAGATAAAATATAGGAAGAAAATTTATTGTAGTTATTAGTTTGCATGCAGTTGTCGAAACGTCACTTGTTTTGTTGTATTTATATGCCGATGTACATACATACAATATATGTACATACATACATATACATATGTTTGTGTTCATATGTTAGTACATATCATCAATGCGGCGTTTCCGTTACACAAAGCCTTCTTATTAATATTAAAAATGACAACAAATTCTTATCCTCCTTGCCTATGTTGCGTTTGCAGTTGTTGTTGTTGCTTAACAATGACTTTTAATTGTTCATAATTGCTATTTTAATTAAAATACTAGAAAAATAAGTGACTCCTGTTTTTTTTTGCATTTTTTACGTTTGTTGTCAGTGTCAACATGCCATTATTTCGTTATTATTTTGTTTTTTGTCTTTCTAAATCTGAATTTGTGCTGGTTTCATTTAAATAGTGGTAAATTTTCTTATATATTATACATATATTCAAATATCGTTTGCTTAAATTCTCAAAAATGTTACTATATGACAAAACTATGGCACTAAAATTGGTTTACATTGTTTGTTAGTACCCGAATATTTATTTTATTGATACTATTTTTTGATATTAAATGCTTTGCAAACAATTATTCGCTCAAGTATGAATTTGCAGCTGTTATACCGTTATTGTTGAAGTATTATTCAAATTTGTGCTTACAAATATTTTGCCGGCTTCAGAGAAATTGCTGTGACGTGAGGAAAACAGAACTAAAAGAGTGTTGGGTAGAACTGTCAAATTTAAATTTGTGCATTGCCATATTTGCATTAATATCATAATATTTGAGAAAAAGAAAACCAATTAAATGATTAAAATTTTGATTTAATGTTAAAAATTATAAATAATATTATCAAATTTTTTGTTGTTGTTGATTATTGTTAAAATATTAAGTAATTCTATCGTTGCCTTTTAATGAATTTTCAGATGAGACTTTAAAACAATAAAAAATCTGTTAGAATAATCTGGTAATGAAATATTGAAGGAAATTTAAAGAAAATATTCAATTACTCATTGACTGTTTATGGATTGGCGAAATTACGATTGGAAATTATAGATTAATTAATGGATAGAGTAGAAAATAGTAATACTCTAAATACTTAGCGCGTAGATTGCAACGGAAACACGTGTTTTAAAAAAGATTGATAATAATTCCGTTGAATATGGGTTCAAATGTTCCGCTGCCTATTTATGGTGCGCATGTTGCTTCGGTTTTCGCAAAGTTTCTACATTTCTCTGCATTACAGGATTTCGGCTGGAGTGATTGAAAATGCGCGACTGGGTGCAATTGCTATTAGAAGATCTTTATTTTGATTTTAAATTTGATTCGCACTTAGGATCAAACGCGTGGTGTCTCGCTGCTAAAATAAGGCAATTCATTCAAAATATACAAATGCACAATATGGCGCATAAAATTAAAAAAAATCATTAGCTCACGGTTTTGACAATTTTCATGGCGGTGCACGTTTTAAGCAACTGCATTTGCGCTGCGGTTTCGTGAGAGCATTTAAATCATCATAAAAACACAAATGTCAATAATATAAAATTAGCTGCACCTGAAAACTTTTAAAATAAAATAAAAAGACAACGTTAAAAAATAAAACAACTTAGTTTTGGTGTAATATTCCATTTGCAATTTTATTAAAATAAAAAAGTTAAAATAAATTGAAACAAAAAATTATAATCGATTTAAAGATAAATGATAAAATCGTTGGCATATAAATTGAATATTATTTAAATATATTTCTTTAAAATAAATGTATGTATATTAAAATAATAAAACTGGAACACAACACATGAGAGAAAATATTTTTATATGTAGATATGTCTACATATATGATATTATAGTGTATATTTTATGTAAAATGCAGCGCAAAATAATTATTTGCTTTCGTATGCACACGATTGGAGAACTTTGGAGATAAAAGAAAAATGCGCCGCCACAAGTAAACGCTAAATAACAGTAAACGAGATAAACATAAACATTAAACTAAAATAAAATAAACTTTTTCGTTATTATTGTTTTTTTTTGCTTCGTACAAGCATACAGAGTTAAAACAAATAATAACGGAAATATTTTGCTTGTAATTCGCTTATTTGTAACTAATGAATTGCATTTCGCACACTTCTTCTTTTTTATGTTTTTTTTTTGCACAAAAGAGCTTGTGTGTGTAGGCGCATACAACACACTACTTTGAATTGCGGCTATTATTTAAAAACTAAAATTAACAAATTATTTGATAAAAACATGGCGGGTGTGTGTGTGTTGGAGTGTGTTCTTTGCATGTGTACGCAATTGCATGCATACATACATACATATGTACTGCCGTCATTTTATCTCATATTAATTTCAATTATTCTCACATAATTTGGCATTGTTTAATAAAAGTACATAGGCAGGCATGTCAACGCGCACACATTTGTATGTGATATAATTGAGTGTGTGTCTTTACATAAAATATAATTTGTTTGATGCTTAATTATTATTTGTCTTAAAGGTGATTTTCTTAACACATGTTTGCTTATAACGAAACGGCATTTCTTCGTTTCATTGCTTGCTTGGTTTGCTTATTTTCTATGCTTGCTTTTGTTTGAGGAACTTGTACACCACAGATACATAAGCAATTTGTTTTTGTTGTGTTTGTTGCTATTGCTTGATTTGTTTGATTGTTTAAGAACAAAAGTGTCTTAAAATATTCAATGCGTTTTTTTTTTGTTTTTGTAAATGTTGCAATATTTCACTATATTTATTTGTTGAATTTCTATCTTGTCACTAACTGTGTCTACTATAATACACACGTGTATATTTATGTATATAGATAGTTGTATGTATAATGTATAGATTTTTGTTTTCGTTATTGTTTTAAGTAATTCTTGTTCTTTATTGCTAATTAAAATATTGGCTTATAAATAAAATAAGGGTAGTTGATTGTTTAAGCGAATGTAAGTAAATCATTGTAATTAATTGACTTTTCTTGGTAATACATGTGTACTATGTATGTATGTATATATTTAAAAACATTATAGCAATGTGTTTGTCGTTGTTGCAGCTGCTAGTAGTTTAGTTTTTTTTCAGCAACATTTTATGCGATAAAGTAGCTGAGTTTGGTAAAAAAAAATTTAAGCTGATAAAAAAATCCAAAATGATGCAATTTTATAAAAAAAAAAAAGAAAAAATATTGCATAACTTTTGATTCTAATTACTTCACATTACATAAAATTTTTTAATTTCAATTAATATATACTATAGTTGATGACATTTCAATTTTATTTTAATTTTCTTTAAAAAAAATTGTATTGATTTTAACTGTGTCCAGTTTTTTATTGTTTTTAAATTAGCAAATTATGCAAAATGCAACTCAAAACAACAGCTACTTTAATGCGGCATAAAAAGCGCACATTTTTGTTGTACTAAAATATTTTCATACTTTGAGCGGAAATTGTTCGCATACATACTTGCATTTCTTATTCACATATTTTTTTATTGATTTTACATTACATTTTTATTGCATTCATTGGCTTTCTGCATTTATTTATGTATATTTGTATGTTTGTAATTATTGCATTTGCTTTTATTTTTTATAGTTTTTTTAACTATTTTTTCTATGACAACTCGTTCGAATTTTTGGCTTCTTTTATACATATTTTATAATAGTTTTTTAAATTTGTTGACCTAATTGAATTTTGGTTATGATTTCTTCTGTATGTTATATATGTATGTATGTATCTAGTATGTACGTAGTAATGTTATGTTTGTAAGTATGTGTGCATTGTCATTTTCATTGCCTGAATTTGTAAGAAATTGTTTCACTTTGCATGTTAAAGGCAAATAAAAAATATCGAAAAATTGACAGACACTAAATTTCAATGTTTTCCATTTATATAATAAGTATATACATATGTATATGTATGTGTGATTATATGCATAGACGCTGCCTGCGCTTCAAAATTTTATAGTTTTCCCTCTCAACTCCTCTTTATTACTTTTATTAGTATACTTGTGTTTAAACTTGAATGAATGTATGTATGTATAAGTGTATATGTATGTTTTATGGTTTGTTGGGTGCTTAACTCCTTGCTATTGTTTATATGTATGCATTATAAGTATTATGTATACTAATTGTATATGAATCTTTTCACTATTTGACTATAATTTCCGTAAAGTTTGTAGTTTTATATGTATGTACATACATACTGATTTTATTTTTCATAAATGTATGTACATATGTAGGTGTGTATTTATATGCTATATATAATTATTATCGTTTTAAAACGCTAATTTCTTTAAATTTTCGTAAAATGTTTGTATGTATGCATGTTTTTGCTTTTACTATTTTTGTTTTTGTAGTTAGTAAAGAGGAATAGTAATTAGATCTTAGTTTCTTTCTAGTTTTCTACAAAAATGTTACGTTTAACTCCCTACACACGTCACAACAACTGCTGCAAATACAACACTACACATTTTATATTGTAAACATACATACAAACATCTACATATGTTTGCATATACATTTTTTGCACTGACTCACACCTATCAATTTGCATCAATTTCTTATTTTCAACTGCTTATACTTATTTGTTGGATTTTAATATTTTTTCATTTGTGCTTGTGTTAGGAATTGTTAAGTTTAAAAACAAAGAGAGGGAAAAAATATTTTATAATTATAGCCTTTTTCAATTTCATGAGGAAAGCGTATGTATTTCCTTGGGCGCCAATTGGGCGGTGGGAGCATGGCGATGTGTAATAAACAAAATCACAAAAAAAGTTTAAAATTTTAAAGAAAATTAAAAATGTAAAAAAATTAACAGCAAAAAAATACATAAACTGAAAAATAAGAATTATAAAAAGTTACAAAAAAATTATAAATTTATAAAAAAACAAAAATTTAAAAAAATATTTAAAGAAGTATACAAAAATTATACAAAATTCTAAAAATTAAAAAAAGTGGAAAATAAAAAAATTATAAATTTGAAAAAAGAAAATAAATATAATAAACCACACTCTTTAAAATTATGTTTTGAATCTTAAAAAGTTTTAAAATAGAAAATAAAATATGTACAAAAAAAGTGAAAGAAAACATATAAAAATAATAAAAAAAATGTAATAAATTAATTTATAAAAACTCTTTTTGAAATCACGTTTTTTCACGAATCAGCAAGTCACAGTGCTGCATCATGCATAAATTGCTTAAGGAAACGGAAATGTAAATACAACGAAGCAGCATAAGGTCGAATGACTGTTGGTGTTTTCGAAATTTTCAAAAAATTGTATTTGGACAATACAAAAAAGGAAATATTTTTGGCACTGCTTAACATGGAAATTTTGAAATGGTCATAATAAAAAAATATTATAGCATAAAAAAGTTGGAAACTTAAATACTGACTCCTTTTTGCCTAACAAAAATAAAATAACATACAAAAAACAAATTGGAATTTTTTTGTAATTTGGTAAAATCGTATACGTAGTTTGGAAACACTGAAAACTTCAGACAGTGAGATATTATACATAGTACAAGTTTAAAAGAAATTGTGGAAAATATTACTTTCATAATTTAAGCGAAATTTTGCTTTATTACATAATTAACCAAATGTTTAAAATTAATTATACCAATATCTTGTTAAGTTTTTAAAATAATGTTTTCGAAAAGAGTTATTAATTACGAATTCTAATTTTTTAATAATTTATATTAATGGTATTTTTTGTGAACAAACTTTTATAAAATGTAAACTGTAATAAAAGGTAATCTTTGGCAGTAATTGAAAAAAATAAAATACAATAACATACATATGTATATTTGGGTTTTTTATATTAAATTTTTTTAGCAGTTATAGTAAAAAATTGAGCATAGCTTTCAAGGGCTCAAAATACAAAAATTAACACATTAAGATATATTAAAAACATATTTCAATAATACAAAACAAAAATACTATAAAGATAAAGAAATTAAAAAAATGTAATTTTGACAAATAAAAATTACAAAAAAATATTATGTTCATAAAGATATTTTAACAAAATTTAAATAACATAAAAAATTAATAATTACAAATAAATAATTCGAAGTTTGTAAAAATCCGTAGACATAATTGAATTTGGTATATGTAGTTACAATTTATATATGTGAACAGGTATTACATACAAATGCACGTTAATTTTTAGCTAAATATCTTATAAAGTTTGCTTACAAAATAAAAAAGTTAAAAATATGTAATGTTTTTTTATATTTATAGTAGTCGACTTTTTTTTTAATTTTTTACTAATTTTGACAAAAAAATCAATTATTATTGTTTAATATGTTGTAGCATTTCCGTTTCCCTGTGATTTTTAATTCATTTCATCGTCACAAAATAATAAAAAATTAAACAAAAATATTGTTCACCAAATTTGGAGCAGTTTTCTTTGTTTTTTTTATAACAAAAAAAAACATAATAATTTTAACATTAATCAAGGTGGGCACTTTATATTGAAAATTTCATTAAAAGCATTATAATAACATGGTAATATTTATAGTATTCGGATACACAAGAAATATGTGGACAAAAACTTGGACTGAGAACATTAAAGTGCAATTTCTTGTTATTTTCATATTTTTATTTCAATTCTGTAGTTTGTTTGCCAGCACATTCATCATAACTTTTCATCTGTGTATTGCAACATTTCAGAAATACCCTATAGAGTCACGCATAAGGAGGAGGATTGCTTACATGTTAACCGAAAGTCATTTCACTTTGTATTTGTATTAACTAATTGCATGTAAAAATACATATATGTATATATATTTATATGCTTTTGTGTAAATCGAAGCAAGAGTACTAAACTTAGCCATAAATAATTGCAAAACAAAACAAAAAATATTCAAAATTGTAAATGTAAATAGTCTCGCTTTTTGTTTGCTTCAATTTGTTTGTTTCGCTTCGCTTATTTATACCATACAACAGTTAGTTCCCGCTGCACCTACGCTTTAGCACACAAATCGTGAATCGTGTGATTTTGGCATGTATGTATGTATGTATGTATGTATGGATGTGAGAACGACGAAATTAGTTATGATTGACTCACATTTGTTTTAATTGACTAATTAATAATACGAAATAGTTAATAATAATAGTGCACGTTGAAAGCAAAAAAAAATATTTATATATATGTATAAATATATGTATGTATGTGTATACACAAGAACTAAAAAAATATTTTAAACCTGCCCTTTACCTACTGTTTATCGAAACGTTTTTTTTTTGCTACGCTGAATTTCAAACTTTTTTTTATTTTTTTACATTTTTATAGTTTTTCATTAACCTTTTTGTTTTTGGTTGCCATATTTGCACTAAAGACTAAGCAAAACGTGTAAACTAATGCATTTAATACAATTAAGAGTTATAATATATGTTCGTGTGTATGTATAAGTATGTACATATATTGGGGTTACCAAAAATAGTGATATATATGTACTTCTTTTGTGTATATATGTATGTATGTATATAAATATACATAATTATAAAAACATGTTTTTATGTAAAAAATTTAGGTATATGTGTGTTTGTTTGTATATAACTATGCATTAAATAAGAATATTTAAATTTGTCAATTTTGTTTTGTGTTGTATTTCATAAACAATTTTTTATTTGAGGAGTAAAAGTAAAAACAATTCAAATATAATAATTATAAATATATTAATCGGAAAAACTTGGTGGAAAGCGTTAACAATTTTTTTTATGTAGGCTCTACTTGACTGTATTTAATATTTGTTTGTTTGTTGTAAAATTATATAAAATATATTTGCAGTAAGTTTAACACACAGATTCCCTATTTAACGCAAATTCAAATGTAGCGACGGTAATGAAGACAGTAACTAAATTTAAAAAAATTACAATGTTGAAAATAAATATATAAAAAATATATAAAATAAAAAAATAAAAACAAAATATTAAATATAAAAAATAAACTTTTTTTAAATAAAAAAAATATAAAAAAAAAATTAAAATTTTACAAAAAATTTAAAATTAAAAATAACAGTTAAAATCAAACAAAATTGAAGTTAAAGACATTAAAAAACTTAAAATAAATAAATGAAAAATAAATTAACTTTAAAAACAATTTAAAAATAAATAAAACAATTATATGAGATTTTATAAAATTTAAAATATAAAAACTAAAAATGTATAATAAAATTTATGCAATAAGTATTTTTAAATATTTCTGTTCAAAAATACATTTGAAGTAAAAAATACAACAATGAAAAAAAAATTAAAAAGAATTACTCAGAACTGTCATTATCACATTTAACTTTATTTGTAAATAAAAAAAACATCTTCATTTTTAACAAGATTAAAATAACTTAAATATAAAAATATTTAGACATACAAACACCCTGTCATTGCGCTATTGACATATTATTTGCGTTAAACAAGAATTATCATGTTTGCACATACTGACCGCTTCTAAATAATAAACGCTGTTGGCACTTTGCAACAGTAAAATTTTAATAAATGCTATACTTTTTCGCGAAATTTAAGTTTAACGAAAACATTATAAAACATATAAATTAAATATTTTAATATAAAAAAATTATATTTGCAAATTCTTGGTTATGTTCGTAAATTTCAAAATTTATTTTTGGTTTTTATATGGTTTTCCTAATTAATATTTACGAGGAAAAATTAATATTTTAATACACATAGCTCTCATAACAACAATAAAAATCAAATTTCTGGTATAAAAACAGACAAGACGAAGATGTTTATTTTTAGAAGCGGCTCTTCAGCTGGCAAACCCGTACGTATAAAAATAATTGAAGGTGGAAATGTTTGTGTGTGTAGGCATGAGTAATGTATGTATATATGTAAATATGTATAAATTCTAAACACTTAATTGCGAAAAAGGAATATAATAAAGAGGTCGCTAAGTTCTACAAATGTGCAATTGTCGATTTCTCTTTCATTCATAAACAGCATTGCAGCATGTTTGCTTCAAAACCACAAACATAGTAAAATATTTAAACTTACACTAAATGTATTTTTTTTTATTTATTGTATGTATATTTTTTATTTTAAATTTAATAAAAAGGTAAAAGCACAGCAAAGTGACGTTTTATCGATTATAAATTTTTCGAGCACGAATTCAACATTTTAACAATTTTTAATTAATATTTTTTTTTCGTTTTTTCTTTGTTTTTTATTTCTTTTTAATAATATTTTGCTTTTGATAAACTATTTATATATATGTATGTTAAGATTTTGTATAACTTAAATATTTGTTTTAATAAAACTTTCATTGGAACGAAGAAAAACCTTCCTACAAAAACTAAAATAGCGTCAAGTACGAAAGTCTCACTAACACAACAAGGACATCATTAAAAGCGCATTACGTTGATTCACTTAATATTTAATAAAAACTAAAACTAATATATAGTAGAGTGTTAAAAATACATATATGTATGTTTTATAAATAAAGACTATAAATTTTCACCGTATATGATATTGAACAAAAAAGAAACAATCCTTTTTTTTTAATTTTAATAAAAAAAATATTCAAAAATTTCAAGATTTTAAACTAAAGTAACATCTAAGCAAAAAACTCAAAACAAACAAAAAATAAATAAATAAAAATCGAATACAATTAAAATAAAAAGTATATATAATTACAACATATCATTAAAACACTTTAAATTAATATTAAAGCAATAAAATTTGTAATTTAGTTTGTTTGTGTTGAGTGGAAGTGAAAAATAATATCAATACGTTTTGGCATACAGCGCGAAAATGCAATTTGCTGCTGTTACTTGTTTGCTTGCTCTACCGCTACCTCTCGCTCTCGCCTCTTCCCTCTCATCATGTTCACCTCTACATTTTTTCTAATTATTTAACAAAAAGTACACATCTAAGCCTTAAATAGAAATATAAACTTATTTTTTTTAGAAAAAAAAAATAGAGAAAACAATGTTTATAGTAATTTTGTAGGATAAAAAAAAGTTTTGTTTGACAAAACCCAGTACAAAGAAAAAACACAGCAGCAGATACATTTATAAGGGTTACAATTTGAATAAAAGTATACGTATTCTAACTAAAATCTAAGCAAATGTAAATTGCCTATGTATAACTTTAAAATTAAGCCACTCATTGATTGTGAGGGAACTAATTTTTGCATTTTTCTTTCAGGTATTATTTTCTTTAGATAAACATATAAAATGGTATAGCCACGCAATATTAATAATACGAATAGTTTAGTTTTTGGCGCACAAGTGGCAAGTGTTTGAGTATGTGTGAAATGAAGAATTCTCAAATTTCAATAAAATTCGAAACAAAAACAATATTGTCACAATAAAATTCAGTTTGTAATATTAAAATAATGCAGAGATGTTACACTTTTTGTAATTTTGTGCACGTATTAATTTAAAACAACGTAATTTATACTTTTTGTATAAATAAAATCTAAACACATTTGCTCCAGACATTTTTATATATAATATATATAAAGTATTTCACAATTTCACAAAGCTTTGCTTAATTTCTCTCTCAAGTTTGCTATTTCTCGCTAAGTGTGCGTGTAAATACGCACAAAAGTTTTGAATAAAATATATATGTTTTTTTCTTATTTTTTGTTTTGTTGTTTTTGCTTACATTTGCTGAAATTCGCCGTTGTGAATTTCAACTATGCATGTATGTATATACGAACTACACTAACAATTATTGTAAATATTTTTTTAAGTCATCATACTAAGGCTATTTATAATTATAATAAAAATATCTAAAATAATAATAATAAAAATGACTTGAAAATATGCGATTATTGGTTGTGTTTGTTATGGTTGTTGTTGTTGATTTTGTATTTCTTTTTTTTGCTTTTTAAAATATATGTATATGTATATATTTGTTGTTTTATATGTTTTTTATATAGCAATTGCCTTCCCACGACCGTAAATTCGCAGCTTACTAAGCTAAAAATACATATTTTTTATTTCTTTCTTAACTTCGCTTCATTTCACTTCAATAAAAGTCTTATAAGTATGTATACATTTTACATGTTGTAAAAATTAAAATAAAACAAAAAATATTCAAATTGAAAATTAGTTTTACAAATAATATTGATTAAAAATTGCAATAAAAATTCTTAGGTAGCTTTTTTGTTTTTTTTTTACATTATTTGTAGTTTTTTTTTACATATAATATGTATTGAATTTGTAAATATACATATATGTAATATTAATTTTAAAAGTTTCTGTTTCTTCGTTAATATGAAATAATGAAATAAAGTAAAAATAACGTTAAAAATATTGATAATACAAAAAATGACAAGAAAATATTTGAAACACGCAAGTTGCTGGTATGTTTGTTTTTTTAGTTGTTTTTCTCTTTCATTTAACATTTATGTATGTAATAAAAATAACTGCGCAAAAGCATAAACAGGAAAAATAGATAAAATTAAACAAAATAAAGTAATCATTTGGGCGGTCATAACAGTACCACTTGTTTACAAAATATTCATATTTTTATGGAATTCGCCGCCAATGTTGTAAAAGTAAAAGTATTTACACATTTGCATTTGTTTGTGTTAGTAGTTAAATTTGTTGTTCGCAATATATGTATGTATATGCGTGTATGTAAATAGAAGATTTAATATTGAATTTCAAGAAAAAAGCTTTCGTTTTATAACATATAGAAAGTCGGATTTAAATAAACGTTTATATATATGTATGTATGTAAGCAACGCACAAAAAAATATGTAAAATATTTTCATTTGCTTCAAAAATGTAATATAGTAATAATGTAATATTTAGTATTTAAAATTGTAATTTAATAATATTTAGTAATAATAATGTCTTGGAAAACCAGCCTTCTTAATGTTGTTGTTGAATTCGTTTTCTCAATTTCTTATTTTGTAATTGTAAAAAATAATATATGTTTGTAATGTATGTATGAAGTTTTGTATTGCTTTTCCTTTACAAACCGTTTGAAGAACAAAAAAAAAAAAGTTAAAATAAAAAACAAATGCAGTTCGAGCGCCACACACACTTTTTCAAACAATGAAAATATGCTAACGCTTCATTTCGACGTCTTCATTAGTTGGCAATGCATTCGTTGATGTATTTGGTCTCACCAATTTTCAATTAAAAAATTTGTTAAAAGTATATTTAATTAATATTTTGTTGCTTTTAAATGGGTTGTTGCTTCAAAATTGTATATAAAAATAATAGCAGCAAAACATAATAGTACAACTTATATACAATTTCTTTTTCACAACTGCATACATACATACTTGTATGAATGAATGTAATTAATTCGTTTCGTTATAAAAAAAAAAAATAAAATAAAATGTTTCTCTAATTTAAAATTATAAATGACTACGAAGCACCGTTTGCTGGCACTACATTTCGAATTGTCACTTGTCATCACTAAACTTGTCACAACATCAATAACAACCGATTCAAAAAGGAGGGTGAAAACAAGACAAATTGCCAGTATTTGTATTTAAATGCTCATTTCGATTTAATTAAATTAATTGCTGCAAATGCGATTGTATATTGTCGCAATCGCGCTTTACCAGCTGTTGCAATAACAAAAACTATGTAATTAAGCAAGCACACCGACTCGCAGGCAATACATCTAGCACAAATAGCACAACAGGAGTAAATGGGTGATGCATACACCTTAAATATGAAAGTAAAAAAGTGGCGCAATCAGCTGATCGATTAATTTAACATCTTTTTCGCATAAATGAGAACAAGCCAATGTCATGAGCGCCGCATAACAATTTATAATAATTGCGCGTCAATTTTACTGCGCTTTTAAGTTGTATCACAGAATTGTTGTTGGCAATACTTTTTTTGAAGAAATTTTAATTTTTGTCCCAATTATTTGTGGTTATAATTTCGCTTTACGTTACGTTTCGCGTGTATTCAAATTTCTGAAGTATTTACGCAAATGTGTGCTGCATTAAATCGAAAATATTAAGTTAAAACAATATTTGGCAGGTTGTGGTGTTAAGTTTCCGCGCAGTCAGCTTTTTTAACATAAATTTTTGTCTGAATGTATGCGTGAAATTATCACCCGATATACTATGTGCTCAACACTGTATTGCCTTTTATCAAACGTATTAAATGAATTACATATTTTTTTAGATAAATGCATGTGTACATTGGTATATATGTGTATATACATATATACAGCTACATTTATATGTAGGCGTGTATTGCAACAGCGTAGAATTTGGCCATTAAAAACATATTTTTTTTTTAAGTTTTAAATATTATGGTAATCTGTAAATAAAAGCTTACTCGAAAAAAATTATGATTACTTTTTGTTAAAAGCTTTTGTAAATTTGTTTCTTCAATATAGTGAACTGGTATAAATTTGAAAAGCAATCAAACTTGGAAAAGAGATCAAAAACAATATGTGTATATATATGTTTGCGTGTGTAGGTTAAAGCTTGCTTTTGCTAAAATTTGAACAAGCTGGATGTATATTTTTTTTACTGATTTTTGGCGATTTTGTAATTTTTTTAATTTGATTTTTCTTCGTTTGAGATTTCAAATTGTCTAGTCGCAGTGTTGTGTTTTGGTGTTATTAGTATTTTCTGTAAGTGTATGTTTGTATACTACATTTTTTTTGTTTGTTTATAATTGCTATAGTTACTTTTTATCCATTTGCATTTACCCACGAAATCGTGAAAACCTACCTCCATTTAAAATAGCTATATCATTTAGTTAATCGAATAATTCGTTTTCACTGGTACATTTAAAGTATGTAAGGTTATGTTACTGCATAATTTTTGTTTTTGGCCCCACTAAAAGCAATTTACCTGCTAAAATGGTCACTGCTGTCGAGTCCGTTGCATTCCGGCTTTGGTAGCTGGGAATTAGTGCTGCGCATGCGGTGGCTGTGGCAAAGCACGCTCGCCAGCAACGCCAACACAACCACCACTGAAAGCATGCGGACCATTATTGTTGGCCGCTGCACCGGCCACACCACAAGCACCAGCGCCGTTCATCATCAACCAGAGATTTGATTTATTTTCCATTGAACGTGGCGCTGTCGTCAAGTTATGCATTTGACTGCTGTGGTTGTTGTTGTGTACGATGCCAGCTGTGATGTTGCTGTTGTTAGAGTTGTTACTATTTAGAGTCTGTTGTTGTGGTTGTTGCTGCTGCTGGTGCTGATAATGCGGCGCTGTATGATGGTGCTGATTATGTGGTTGTGGGTGATTGTATGGCTGTTGCTGATGATAAGCGTGGTGAAGATTGCTAGCATTATGACTGTTGTTGTTGCTGCTGCTATTGATGCCGCCATTGTTTGATGTGTATCTACTGCTACTTGCGGCATTATTAACGCTATTGTTGGCCACAATGTTACAATTGCCGTTTTCATAAGGGTTAACGTTGTTGCCACTGCCACCGCCGGCCATACCAGCACCAATGCCACTGGACACATTCATTGGTAAGATATTTTTGTTGCAGCCGACATTAATGCTGCTATCGTTGTTGTTGTTGTTATTGTTGCTGACGCTGATATTGCTACTGCTAGTTATGGTTTTGATTTGCGATCAGTGAACGTAGAGCGTATTAAGTACCAACACATGGTGATTGTTCTTGGCCAAAGTGACCACATAACCTTCGGATGTTATCTTTAGACCACAGCAACGTGAAACCTTTTGGATAGTGGAAAAATTGCATATGTATATTGATTATTTTAGACGATAAAAAAAATTAAAGATAAAACAATATAGCAACAATATTGTAAATTACAGCATAACATAACCTAAAAAAATTTCGTACAAGTTTTCTTTACATAGATAAATAAATTGACGCTAAAAAATATGTTACAAAATACAAAAGTTATAACTTTAAATACTGTTACCCAACTCACCTTAACGTGAGGACATTCAAATTCAGATTGCAGAACTCCATCGCGCGAATAGCAGGCCACATGGAAACGATTGCCATGTGAGTCGCCAATTAAAATATCGCCTGCGTTCGAGATATCAATGCCATTAGGGAAGCATGTGACCTTCTCATTACCGATGCGATACTGGAAAGTACCATCCTCTTGGAAGACAGCAACACAATGACCCTTGAAATCGCAGACATAAAAGTCATTGTCTAAAAACAAAAAAAAAAAAGAAAATTAACAATTAATTTTTGCAAAACATTTACATAAGACAATTAGCGCATTACCTCGTATGGCAATATCGGACGGTTCGCGCATATAATCGCTGCAATCGAACCAACGCACGAGCTCACCATCCTCGGATATAACGAAAACTGTTGGCGATACGCTATCTACAGCCACAATATGACCCTTGGAGGTAACAGCCAGACCAGCGACGATATCAATGTATCTAAAAAGAAAGTACATAAAACAGAAGTTTAGGATTGAAAAAGTTTTAATTAACAGTTAAGTGCGTCACTACTCACCTGATGGCGATCTTGCGCATGAAATGTCCACACTTTGAGAATATCTGCATGCGTGAGCGTTCATTGCCACGATCACATACGACGAATTTGCCATTGGTGTGCATAACGGCGACTTTACGGGGATACCATAGTTGACCCTCCTCCTTGCCGGGTACGCCAAATTGGAATTTAAGTGTACCGGTTTTGTCGAAAACCTCAATGCGATGATTATTCGTATCGGCGACAATGATCTCTTCGTCTACACCCAAGCAAAAACCATGTGGTGAATTGAATTGACCCTTAGAGGTGCCAAGCGAACCGAATTTACAACGTATCTGCATGGGTGTTGCCTTGTTGCGACCGGTGACAATGTTGGTTGTGCCCGGTGCGGCGCCGGCATGGAAATTCGTAATGGACATATCGTCGACGGGTCCAGCGCCGAGCGGCCCGAGTGTTGATAGGCTGGGCGATGTGGCTGCGGGTAGGCAGAAATCTGGTAATATACAATCAATTCCGGGTGAAGCTCCGCTCGATAAAAGCTGATTCATGTCTGTGTGAAAATCTACTTGTATTATGCCAACAATAACAACGACAACAGAAAACGAAATGACGTTGTAATTACGACGTGGTGTGGTGGGTTGGCAAACACATTGGCATTTTTTATTTTATTTTTTTTTGTATTTTTTTTTTAATTCATAATTATGTTGATTTAATTTTTTTGTTGTGAATTGTGTGGATGGTGTAGTGGTAAATTGGATGGAGCGGAACCAAGCGGAGCGATGCGCAAGGACGTTTGACAAATTTCAAGGAGATTTTGTGGTAATAATAGTAGTAATAGTGATACAGTGGTTGTTGTGGTGGTGGTGGTGTGTGGAAGCCATTCGAAAATAAAAATCATATGCAAGAATAAAGAGAGGATAAAAGGTAAATAAAAATCAAGAAAATATACGGAAATTAAATTACAAAATAAAAAGGTAAATAACTTATGCTAAAGAAACGGTAATACTACATTATAAATAAAAAAAAAAAAATTGAACTCTGACCTTAGAAAAATAGTATACAGATTTCAACTATACCAAAATAATACACATAAAAATACTAATTCAGCATCATAAGTAAAACAAATTACACTTTGCTACAAATTAACTTAATCCACCGAAATCGAAAAACAAAAGTGCTATAAAACTATGAGTGGCAGGTGGTGCAGGTCGTGGTGGAGGTGACTAACGGTATCAATTAAAATGAGCGTAACCAATTTCACACACTACAATTGCAAGAGCAGCGTTTTCTTTTCTACTCTACTTACCATTGTTATTGAGTCCCATTTTGGCCAGCGCCTGAAGATTGTTGAAAGCGCGTTGATCACCCGACAGTATGTCCGCCAATGAGATCTGTTGATTCTGTGCCGACGATGCTGGCACTACCGCCTGGTGATGACCACCAGCGCCGGCGCCGGGGCCCACCAAGGCGTCGTTGAGCGTGACATCCGGTGTGGCCTCCGTGAGGCTGGCAAGACGTGACAAATTGTACTCGAGAATACTGTTGTAAGCGCTTGGTGGCGGTGCACCACCACCAACGCCGCCCGGATTATTCGGTCCGTTCAGTCCTCCATTGAGTGCGCCATTAAGGCCGCCATTCATACCACTGCCGCCGCCGGCGCCGCCACCAGCAGCACCACCACCCAGACCATTTAAGCCTTGGCTGAGCGAAGCGTTTATACCATTGCCTAATGGATTGTTGTTCAAGCCAACACCCAAATTATTACCAGCGCCGCTTAATGGATTGCCGCCAAGCGGATTGTGTCCGTGGGCGTGACCATGACCTTGATTGTGACCATGCATTGGACCATGACTGCCTGTAAGCGCATTCAAGCCGTTGGCAAGGCCTGTACCTGGCAAGCCACCACCGCCACCGCCAACACAACCAACGCCATCAAAACCGCCGCGTACACTGTTTACACCATGTACTGGTGGTTGTGTTGCCGGTGCCTGTGATTGTTGTTGCTGCTGCTGTTGTTGTTGTTGATGGGAAATCTGGTGATGCAATGTCGGTGGCTGATGTGGTGGCGAGTCCGGTGTCAATACATTCGGCATGAGGAATCCATTGCCCAGTACCGAGAAGTCACCATCGAATGAGCTTTGCATGGAAGTCGGCAAAGATATTGGGCTGCTGGCGGTAACGGAGCTGCCACCGGCTAGCTGACCTTGTGAGCCGCAAGTGTTCATACCGCCGCTGCGACTGCTCATCATGTTGGGTGGCATGCCCGGTAGCGTGGGTGGTGGTGTGCTCTCCTTCGGTGAGGGTGGAGTTGACTCAGTGCGGAATTTACCAAAGGTCTCTTGGGCGACCTGTTCGAATTTTTCCGCCTTGGTGTCGAAGGTCAGTGAATAGTTAATGTCACACTTTGGTGTACTGTTGATCAGGTTTATAAATTGCGAGCTGATCAATTTCTTCATGGACAAAAATTCGGCGGCATTGGCTTGATCCAGCACACGCATGGTGAATTTGCAAGTACTATCGATTTTGCCCATCGTATTTTCGATGTTCTGCAGCAAGTCCATAACTTTGAGTTCACGTTCCGAGTGTAATTTTCCCAACTCGTTTAGTGATTGGTCGCGGCATTTCTCCAAGATCTTCTTGTAGTTCTGGTAGGTCTCCTCAATGCGGGCGCGTGCCGAATCATGTTGGGTTTGAAGTTCAGTGAGCGCGCTGGAAAGATTCGAAGCGGCGGCATCACAATATTGCACCTGGAATCAAGTAGAAATTGAAAGATATAACAAATGCCCAAAAGGAAATTTAAAATTAGTTACCTTTGATTTGGCTTCCTTCATCAAATTCTCCACATCAACACGCACTGACTTCTCGGCCATGGCGATGACATCGTAGTGATGCTCACTGCCTTTGTGATCGGCGATTAAGCAATCGTTGCAAACTGGTATTTGGCAATTGAAGCAATAGTATTTGAGATTTTCAGCGCTATGCACATTGCAGAAAAGCGGCTTGTGTATGGTCAATGGCTTGTCGGCGGTGGACTTCTGCAAGTCTTCGAGCTTAACCACTTCGTGATTCTCAAAGCAACGCATATACTTGTGGGCGTTGTCGCAACCGCTGCACAAGAAATTAGCACAATCGCTGCAGCGTGAAATGGCCTTCTCCTTGCTCTTGCACGAAGTGCACGACAATTGCTCCGACTCGATGGTGGAGAGATCGAGTATGTTGGTCAAAATGTAATCGCAAGTCAACGATTCAATGCCTTTGGCGCCAATCTGCACAGAAAGGAGATAAGTTTGGTTAGAAATTTGGTTAAGTTGAAGAATTTATTATTTAAGCAGGATAACGGCTTTTTAACACGTTTTCTACTGCCAGCTTGAGCCACTTTGCGTTTACTCTATATTTTTAGGTGGGAAAATGATGCTTGGAAAAATTAATATAATATATTTTCAGGCGCATTTTTCTACCCATAAATATATATAAAGATTTTTGAGCTAATAAACATTTTTTCAACTTCCTCAATTTAGCATGAAAAATGGAGAATATTTCTTATTATATAGAGGCCATGCATTAATTTGCTTACCATAGTCACTTGTTTGCACGTGGGACACTCGATAACAGACTTCAATGGCGGCATTAGCTCACCGGCGGTTGAAGTAGTGGACGATGCCGATGATGAATTGCCGTTCGACTCCTCAGTAAGCAGTTTCATCAGACAAGATTCACAAAATACATGGAGGCATGAGAGCACGCGTGGTGTCACTAAACGCGAGCTGCAAGTAAAATGGTGTTCAATTAATAAATGTTAATAGAAATCAAATATATATACTAAACTATATACGCTTACCTGCAAATCTTGCAATTCTTATCCATGCCATCGGCGCCGATCGAGCTGCACGAGTCCTCCAATGAACCGGATTCCAAGTCATTGCCCTTATTCTCGAACACCTCGCTAAACATGTTGCCCGCCAAGGAGGAAGAACGCGATGAGACGCTCTTATGCTCGCTGGCAACGCTGCCGTTGCAGTTGAAATCACGTGACATTGTTGTATTGCCATTACCCAAAGAGTCCGAGTCCATATCGAGCGTTAGCGAGCTGACGAGCTTTTCCACAATCGAATCAACAGCCGCACCAGTCGTCGTAGCAGTGGTATTGATATTCAGAGTACCTACAGCGCTATTGCTGCCTGTTAGGAGAGCGCCAGGCGCTAAAAGTTGTTTCTCGGCGCAAGCGCTGAGGCTGAAATCCGAGTCCAACGTCGACAAATTACCAACGAGCGCGTTGGCAGCAGCAGCAGCAGAAGAGCCGGAAGTAGTGGTTACGTTCGAAGCGATATCAGCAGAGGTATTGGTGGTAGCGGGATCAAAGGTGGAAATGGCGGTGATCGTTGCGATTGGTTGTTCCTCGAGTGATGCCATAAGTGGCGTTTGGTTTGATAATTGGAGTTCAAAAGAAATACGACGAAAATTCCAGAAAATACGCGAAAAGTTGTGGCAAAATCTACTTGCAGTTAAATGCGTGCAAGCGAAGCAGTTCGGTAGTGCTAATTGTAAAGCTTGAGAATCTCAGTAAAATTTGTTTTGGTTGTTATTATTGAGTTTACAAATACTTCAAAATCTGGTGGCAAAAACGGAAGATGATGGAGTTTCGGTGATTTGTATTAGGCAAAATGCGGCAAATGCCGTTACTTTGAGATATATATATATGTATATATATGTATTGAGGTGTATATCTAGATTTTTTTCCTTTAAACTTTTTTGTAGAGTTCAATTTCGTTTTTGGTTCGCCTCCTTCAGTTTTTTTCTTCTTTAAGCTGATTTGATTTGTGTTGTTCAGAGTTTTTTGATATCCTTGTTGTTTTTGTTGATTTTGGATTTTGTGAGTGTGACTTTTTTCCGAATGCTGTTGTTGTGTTTTTAAGTGCTTGGCTTTGGCTTATATTTATTTAAATTTAAAAAATAATACAAATATGGCGTTCGTATCTTTCCAAGTTATGAGAATATATATATATCTATATATATTGTATACATATATGTAAATGACCAGGTCGACACGATTTTATAAATTAGAACGATGAATATATAAGTAGTAGTAGTTGTTGTTGTTGTAGTAAAAGCGATAAAAAGTATAACGCGCGGGAAAGTTCGTGGTTTTTGTGGGAACAAAGTTTGCTTCTAAGCAGCTTCAATAAAGAGAATATGCAAAAATAACGCTGGAAAAATATTTATCGTATATATCGTCAATTAGTAAAATGGCTTGTTTTGCGAGTAAAGTCTTAATAGAATAGAAGATTGATGTACGCCTGCTGATACTTTGTATATTATGT
Source organism: Bactrocera neohumeralis (assembly GCF_024586455.1). Taxonomy (NCBI): domain Eukaryota; kingdom Metazoa; phylum Arthropoda; class Insecta; order Diptera; family Tephritidae; genus Bactrocera; species Bactrocera neohumeralis. The sequence continues at coordinate 9,670,274 of NC_065922.1, read as the reverse complement.
CCGTTTAGCAACTATAATAACGCAGAGTAGTAGATGAAATTCCACGGGATTTTGCTGGTTGGTTGTTGGTTGGTCGGCCGTTACGTCTCAGCTCAGCGTTTGGCAATGTTCTTTTGATAAATTTGTTTTTTTTTTTTGTTGTTTTTTGGTTTTAATATTTAATAATTTATGTATGTAGTTGTATTCGCTTTAAAATGGCGCCTTTTTCAGACTTCTTTGCAGCCACTGGTGGCACTAAATATTTCTGCGCGAAAATCCAAAAGCGGATTTAAGCACAAATTGAAGCCTCTAATGGGTGTCGTTGAGATTTGAGATTTTTTTTGTATTCAGCACGCAGAGTATATTCGGCTAGTTTCGTCTCGATCTTTTGCCTGCTCTGTGTTGCGTTTTTTTTTGCTTTTGTTTTAGTAATTGTAAGTTACCAACAAAAAGTTGGCGTTTTACAAAGTTCTTTCTTCAATTTTTGTTTTTACTTATAGTTTGAACTTATTTGTGTTTTTGTTATACATATATGTATATATGATTTAAAATAAAATATTGTAATATATATTATTAAGTGTATAATTAAAATATTTGTTATTTTTTGTTTAAAACTGGTTTAAATTTGCTTTTTTGTGTGCTCCTCCGTTGCACAATAAATTCCTTACTACTGCCTCCACGTCTTTTAAACGCTGTTCGACTCCGTCAATCTACGCAATTGCGCGTTAGCTTCCTGATTAATTTGTTCTACGATATTAATTATTGAATACTATTCAGATATATATGTATGTATGTGTATATAGAATTGTAGAATAATTATTATTGTTCACACATTTGTTTACGAACTGATGAAATTTTTGTTGTTTTTGTTTTGGTACTTGCAGTTGCATAAGTAGTTTTGCTACACGTTGTCGTTGCTTGCTCTTCTACCAAAATACGATCCACGAGTTTCGAGTCTTTAGCGAAAAAGTTTTCAGGTCCATGCATATAATCGATGAGCCGGTCAATATGAGTGTTTGTTGTTTGGCTGCAGAATGCCTAGCAGCTGATTTTGTCGTTGCTTGAGATACTCTGGACTCTTGGTAGGTGTTCAAGTGTACGCGAATTTCGCTTTAGCCGCGTTTTCCAACTACTTTAGACAAAATTTCTTCCACTGCGTAACCAAAGTTTCCCCTTCCTTGTATTGTATTCGTTAAGCGCTTCCAAAGAAAATCACACTCTATAAATTATTCGTCTTTCTTCCTTCACTTCCTACTACTTCACACTGCCTTATTAGCCTTTTGTATAATAAATACTCAGTTTATGTAGCCGCTTCTGCTGTTGATATAGCTGGGGTCTTTAGTGAACAGTCTATTGAACACCCAACGTCTGCAAAAATATTAGAAAAAATAAAAAACTATAGTTTTTAGCTTTCCTTTTTTTCCACTCGATAAATATCAATTGTGTTCAATTTGAATTCAGCCGTATGTTTTATGAAAATAATAATGGATTTTAGAAAATTTTACATTGACTACTGCGATTGTACGAAATAAACGAAAACAAGTGGAATTTTTTCGGGCCACTTGTAGAGCATTGAAATCAACTCGTCCACACACTTGTGGCAATGAAAATAATCGGAAATGATTTTGATAGGTTTCAACTGTCATTTTGACATAATTCACAATGCAAACTATGACCAAGTGGCGCATTTTCGGCGAAAGGAGTATTTGTGAAGATTTGTAACATAAAATTTGTTATTCAAACACAAGTGAAAAAATCAAGTTATTTATTAAATAAAGTCAAAAGTTTAACACACTTCATATAGTTTATTCACATTATAATAAATCTCGGCTGATAAAATTTCCATTAAATTTTACTAAAAATCATAGACATTTGCTTATCAATTATAAAATTAGCATTATTACAGCAACTAAAAACAAATTTTAAAATTACAACAAACCAAAAAACTGATCGCGCTTATTTTTCTCAAAACAGAATAAGAAACTTCAACATCTTTACAAGTGTAACGGCGCAGAATAGTCTAAATGAAATGGAACGCTTAGCCCGCACTCGAAACCTCAATTAAAAATTTGTACATATTAAACGCATGAAACTTAAGCATGTTTAATGTAAATTTAAAAATCTACACGCAACCAAAAACACGCAAATTATACATGGTATAGGGGAATGCATACATTCATACATACATGCATGTACATATTTATTTGCTTTACAAATATATGTACATATAATTCGCCACTTGCTCGCGATCGCTGACTATAATAATTTCAAATTGAAGACTGTTTATGTCTTTTATTGAAAACGCTACACGTTGGGTATGCACATAAATTAGCTCTTAAGAATACAGAAGTACAGAGTTGAAACCTAAAGGAATGCACGAATTCGAAGAAATATGTGAAAATAATATAAAATAATCTTTCCAGAAAGCATTATATTCTTGTTTAGCTTGGAAGTAAGTATACATACATACATATGCAAAACATACATACATACGTACATATGAAACTGAACACTTTGTGGTCGATCAAGAAAAATTTTTATGTATACATACATATACTTGTATATTCATACATACATATATTCAAATTACAAAGACGCGAAATAAGAGAAGATCAGAATACGGGAGTTCCCCGTTTTTCATCATTATTCAATAATAATTAAGGCTACATGTCTAAAATTACATATGTACATATATATCTCTGCCGAAAAATTACACTGAAGTCTATGATAAAAATTTATTACAAAAAACTATGCTTAATAAATGCACTCATCTGCCTTAATTATACATAAATTAAAAGTTATTTGGTGTGATATTGATGTTATATTTAAGTTGTATTAAAATAAATCCATCAACTTTTCATATCATCATCAAGATTCTACAATTGAGAGAACAATAAAAAAACGCACCTACATTTGCACTCATACATATCTACTTATAATAGATTTCATAAAACTATATGACTACAAGTAGTTAAAAATAGTCTATTAAAAACTGAATTATCTCATTTATCCGTTGACAAAAGTACGTATGTATGTATGGTATATTCATAGCAATAAAACAATTCAGCAGCTAAACTAAAACAGATGAGGTACAAAAGTAGAAATTAGGAGCAAAGGTTAAAATAATCAATGCACAACAAAGGAAGTGAATAAATAATACTATAGGGGAGAGAACAGGTTAATATTAAATTGAGGAAGCTTACAATTCACCCACAGAGTCTCAGCATAGCTAACTATAATAGATAACAAGTGCATCTAATCAGCGAATACAGATTATTTTGAAGTTCCCCCATTTTTTCATAGAAAGTAACTACGGAACTAATTATGACAAAAAAATAGCTAAAGCATCGGGCCCATAAAAAATATATACATATGTATGTATGTACATCTGTACGCGACACATGTACTATGGATAAAAGCAAACACGGGGTTGAGATGTGCACAAAAAAAGATAATAAACAATGAATGAAAATACGTATACGCAGCGTGTGCCAAGCATTGTGGACAACGCTTAGTTTAAATCTAGTTAGGTATCTATTATACCTATATGAATGAAGTGGTTGTGTGTGCTCAAATGCTTACGGCATAGTCTACAATTCAAGACAGCTGAATATGTGTATAACAATAGAATATAGAGCAGCAAAGGTAACGTAACCCCGAAGTCTCACTGCACAGCCAAAGATGACAGCTGAAACGGATTACACACATCATATATTGTATACGCTTTATATAATATTAGTTGTATGAACGTACATACACTGGTAAATAATGTAAGAGTTAAGCATCATATTTTATAAATAAAAATTTCAAGTTGTTCTAATTCCGTTATTGGATTGAAAAAATTCGAGGTAAGCGTGAAAGCAAAAACTGATATTAGTAACGGATGTGATGTGAAAAAACAAATCTAACTAATATACATACATAAGTACATTTACATTTCTACGCAAATGCATAAATACGTGAGAGTCAAGGCCCAATATTTATAAAGGGCAAAATGTACCTTAAGACCAATATACATACATATGTACATCCGTACATACATGCGCGCATGTGTTGCTTACATATTCGTGTGTATTTAATTTATTACTTTCGCGCATTGACTATCAGTTTTAACAAAGTTTCAATATAAAAAATTAAAAATATTTATTTAAGTACTAGAAAACACAAGTTGTCACTTTCTTCAGTTCCGTTAGGTAAACATACTTTGTCGATAGAATTTAATAAAGAAATTTGCACGTGCTAAATTCTGTATATTTGAATACTGGCGTTTTTAAAGTTTAGGCAGTTACATAACAAATATTGCAGGAAGTATGCAAATTTTGAGCATTTATAACAGCACATCTATCAAACAAATCATTAAACAGCAGTTTTACACTATGTATAATGTTGTAAAATCAATTATACTAATCAAATATACCCTTTGTACCCACTTGCTGTCGACAGACTACGAAAACATTTAACTTATTCCACCAAATCCTACTTTTTATTAATCAATCAATATTTGAATTTTCACTATTAGCATTTTGTCCGCGCGCCACACATACATATGTATACACATTACTTGCTAGAAAACCGTGCATATTAGGTAACTTTTGCAGCTGCTCAAAACACAATTATAGGCACGAAAATCTATTAATTTTAATACATACATTGCAAGAAATATAAGTATATTCCTTTATTTATGTGTATGTGGGTGATTGGTTTAAATAGCATTGACAATTAGGAAAAGAAAAACGTGTTCACTCGTTGCCCAGCACATACCGTCGGTCCTGTAACCTTCAATGTTTGGTATACAAGGTGCTGGCAACTCTGGGCACTGCAAACTTGATTGTGGTATTTGCATTTGTACTATTGAAATCTTTCAGCTCGATATTTTTGCTTTTTGGTACATATGTATGTATATGTATGTTTATTTGCATATATGATAGTACATCTGCATTCTGGCCTTTTACATTTGCTATTAAAAAAACGTTTGCAATAGTTTCTCCAAATTATTTCCAATTCTTAAAGGCACTGTTTCTGTGGTAAATTTTCATCACATTACTTTTAATTTAAAATTAAATCATTTCAAATTGATGTCTTATTGTAATTAACTTAATATTTTTGTTGTCAACATATCAGCATTTATTTACATATTCTAATCAAATCAGTTCAAATATTTCCATGCATGTAACTGAAACGATTCCGACGACCTCCTGTCTGTTAAAACAAAATCAAAATGTCGAATTATTCTGTAGACAATCAGTGCATGAAACTTTCTTACACACGTCGCTATCTCCTCAATATCGTAACGAGCGTTTTACACATCAGTTCGTGTTCCGGAAGGCCCTGTGGTCTGCTACCATATAGTAAGCAGGCCCACCACCACCCAACACGTACTACTACGGCACGCGTACAAATACATGCACAAAAACCAAAACCCTCGTGCCCCTGTGAAACAGCAATCAGAACATTTATACTCTGACAATGCCCATGTGTCCTTGAAAGTATTTCTCCTTTTTATGCCCATCAGAAATGTCCTTCAGCTTTAAAATTCAATTTAAACACTATTTTCTTATATTTTACCAAGCGGAAAGCAAATATTTCTATGTTTTACACTTTTTTCACGCTATTTCTAGATTTTTTCGCAACGACCCCCTTCGCAGCACAGCCGCAAAAAGAACTTTTCGTACCCATATACAGACTTTTCACACAAGTTTTTTCAAGTTGAAAATGCACAAATCTTATAAGTTTTTGTTAAACATCCAATCTCAGCAGATTGGACACATAATTTACTGCAAATTTATGCAAAATTTACTAAATTTTAACACTCACCTTTGCCATCACAAGATTTTTTCACTATTAATGGAATGGCGCAGGCTGCAAAGTAAAACTGTGTGCGGTGTGAAAAAATTTCACGAGCATTTTGCGCCGGTTCAGTAGGGGATATTGTTATTTGCACTTGGGCATTATTCACTGACAGCTGTCAGAACATGGGGCTGCCATTAAAATATGCACTACACAATTTTATTGTAAGCTGGGATTAATCTAGTAGCAAATTTTATAATCATCAAATAAACTGAGTTTTAAAAACTTAACTTCGTTTTAATTTTAACTCAGTAGTTATTTTCTTTTGGATTCAATCATATAAATAGACCAATTTTTCTTGGGTGTTGCCATTACTTGCGTTGTGATGTGGAGACATTGCATAATTAGGAATTGGTAATACGGCAACGAGTGGGGCGTTAATGCGAAACAGAAATTGGAGGAATAGAAAAATTGCCAATTTGAGAATAAAATGTAGAGTTAATTAGCTTGGCGGTGTAAACAAGTCCAAATCGGTTATAAATGATATAAATAATAACATCAAATAAACATGTCTCAAGCTAATTCCATGAAGCAAATAGGCTCCCGTGTCGTAGGTGGTTCGGTGAATCGTATGGAATGGAGCAACAAAATGGATTTAATTGCCTATGGCACTGATAGAGGTACGAAAAAAGTGCTTATGAATAAACACGACAGTAATAAGTATATATATTATCATACATTTCACAGGTGAAGTTATAATACAGCGCTTGAGCTGGCAAAAGATAGTCACATTTCCCTCGCTAGGAGAAGACGTCGCGGTACGTTCCCTCGGCTGGCAATTGGATGAAACTGTTTTAGCTGTTGGTGAGTCTTTGCACTAATCAGTAAAATTCCAAACATAACAGCACCTTTCATGTCAGGGTACAGCAATGGACGTGTAACGCTACTTGACGCCGAGCGCGAGGACCAAATATCTGTCCTAAATTTTGAGGAGGATATCGAGCGTGTGTATTTTAGCAAATCTATAAAAACATCTGATTACCGTAGCACTTACCGCAATCGCACAGAGGTTTGATTTTTGAGTTATTTTCTCAACTTAAACTGCTATTTAATACCATCTACCATTAGCACACTTTTGATTTTTTCCTACCGCCATTACCACCCTTAAGTGGCATTGGCTCCTCCACTAAAATGGCAGAAGAGCAAAGATCCTTTGCTAAAGGTTCGCCGTGCTTTCTTGTTGTTATTACGGTTACCGGAAAGGTGCATTTGCTATTGCTCGGCGCTTTACGCGCAGGTCAAATCGACTTACGACAGCATGTGTTACATCCGGATGAATTCGCAGTACACGACGTGCGTTTGAGTGGCGATTTTAATGCCATGTACGCCTTGATATCCGACGGTTCAGAACTTAAGGTACTACATTTTCACAACTCTGTGCTGCAGAAGTACATTTCGCCCATGCTACATTTAGCAGTACACTGCGCCAATGTACTAGAGACTAAGAAGTATGTATAATCGTAATCTAAATTTAATTTTAATTTTATTTATATAAATCTCAATTATAATTCACTATTTAAGTTATATAAATGAAACAATACAGTGCATCATGGAAGCATGGGAAACGGTGCTATTAGAAATGGATAATAAGCTCACTAAATACGCGAATCAACAGCCGGAAGGTTCGCTGTCCGCAGACTTTTTAGAATTACTTGTGTTTGGCTATGCCACACATGAAATCGAAGACTTTCTGAGGGAGTAAGTATATTTTTAACACATTTATCCAATTTTTATATATTTATGTGTTTGCAATTTAGTGATTTAACCGAGAAGGGACTCAAGAAGTTGGCGAATTCGGTTGATCTCAGCTACTCAACTGTGGAAAGTCTCATCACTAAGCAATTGCAAAGCAGCGGTGTTAACATGTTCTACTTTCTCAACTCATTGAAAGGTCTTAGCCGTATTACTCATTTCTTTGAGGTATTGTTATGCTTTTTATAGTAAAGAAAAAATCTAAAGTTTTCGCTAAATTGCAGCCTTTACTCTCTTGCGATGCCACACAAGAGGCGCTGCGTGCATGCGGCGCGTTTCTGATGAAAATATTAGAAGTGCAGCAAGTAATCGATCAGTGCGTGAATGACATGAAATTGTTTTTCTCATGGCTCTGTATAGTAATTCTGCGTCTGCATCAACAAGACATACCCGAAGAAATGTCGCAAATCACGCCGGAAGACACCATTTATCTGGCAGAATATTTGAACAGCTTTGAGGATAGTGTTGTGGAGAATGGTATATATTTATTTATATACATATATATGTGTGTATGTATTTTGTTATTGTTTTATTAATCAATGAATTTTCAGAGGATGGTACTGTAACAAAGCGTAAATTTAATTTGGAAAAAGTGGGTCAGTATCTGGAGAGTCGCAACTTGCAGCAAATCGTCAAATCAGATCCACATCATCTATGGCATCGTTTGCTAGACGAAAATGAATGTTTACGGAATTGTTCCCTGCTATTTCCACACCAAAAGGAAACTTCACTTATACAGGAACGAGACAAATTAATGTCGGCTGTGGACACTGTCTTCAAACGCCCCAACGAGAGTATTAGTGGCAGTTTTATGCTTGATGCAAGCATTATTTGTGCAACGTTGCCCGCATCAAGTGACGAAGCTGAGCAGTCCTTGGTGCACAGTTCGTTTTTTGTGAATGAGGAGGCAAATACGGATTTGTTAGTGACAACAATCAACTCTCATGAAACGCTCTTGCTCGAATTCAACAAGCAATTTACGCTGCTTCGATGTGTACGTTTGAATTTACAACCAGGACCATTTACCAGTGAGGCACTGCGTGAGGATGTCTTTAGCACATTGCGTTTTGTAGATTTAGACTTTTACAATGAGAGCATACTCTCGATATTGCTACATAGTAGCGCACAAAATGTGGACAAGCAGAGCTATTTCTTACAACTCACCCTGGAAGCGACCAAGGGAAAGCAGTCCCAACATTTAATGCCGAATAATATTAATTTGTTGGACGTGGCTGTGCCATGTCACGTGCCAGATCTGTTGGAGGGTAACAGCTTGAAACCGCTTGAGGGCGTGTGCACACATTTGGCTGTGTCGGGCAGTAGGAAGGTGAGTGAATTGAATTCAACTGGTAATATTATTAAAAACTTAATAAATAAATAAAAAACAATATTTTTTTAAATGATAATTAAAATAAAAAGCTAATAAAATAAAATAAAAATAAAATTAAATAGAAAAAAAAGTAATATAATAATAATTAAAAAAATTAAATGAAAAAAAAATTAATAGTAATTAAAAAAATTATTTTAACTAAACAAATAATTAAATAAATAAATTAGAATAAAATATAAGAATTAAAAAAAAATATTTTAGCTGAAAAAATATTAATTAAAAAATTCAATTTAAAAAATTTATATTAATTAAATTAATTTTAAAAATTTATATTAATTAAATTAATTTTATATTAATTAAATTAATTTTAATATTTTGCAGGTCGTTACCGTGCTGTCCGATCAATGCCGAAAAATGACGATTTTCGAAATGGAAATCGAAGATGATGAGGACGACACAGAAATGTCGCAAAATTCGCTGTTAGAAATAAGTAAAGAATCTGCGACTTCTTCAAATGAGTGAAATAAAACAGAGATTGTCTATTTATTTATACTTATTTATATTTTTCCTGCTTTTTGTTTATATAGGAGTGGCATTTTGTAGTAGTTTTTTGTACGTAAAAAAAATAGCAAAATAATATACACAAATTATTTTTTGTAACAAAATGCAGCAAGTTACACGTAAAAAAACGATAACTACAATTTTGTAGATTTACCTTAGAAAAACTTAAAAGCAAAATGATATGAGCATAAAAAATATTTAGCCTATACGCCAATTGTGCTTCACTTTTACTCTCACACATTAATTCATTTCATATTGATAAGCGTCATCTGAATCCTCGCTGCTTGACATGTTCCGCCGACGTCTTCGCTCTTCACGTTTACTACGCTTTTTACCACCCCTCTCTGTTGTTTTGTCATCTCCGTCATTCTTCTCTACATCCTTGGCAGGTGGTGGCACTTCTTCCACTACAGCCTCCACTTTCTCATTGCTCGCCTCGTCATTGGCTGTAGCAGCTTCCTCTTCGCTCTTTTTCTGTGATTTGACCAATTCGCACAAATATTTATAGCGCACTAAACACTCCTCTTTTGTCTTTTCTGGCACGCAGTTGGCGATTTTTTGCCAACGGTCGCCAGTTGCATTTTTGCGATACTTAATAATGGCTGATTCCAGCGCACGTTGCTGTTCTTGTGACCAATTTGTTTCCGGCACAAGTATTTGATTGTCAGTTGCGGCAGTTTTTTTCACCTTCTCCTTCTTTGCCACTTCTTGCACTTGCGTTGTGAACTCGCTGCTTTGTTCGGAGCTTTGACCTGGAAGACGATAGCCATTTTCTTTCATTTTGGCTGCCATGAAAGTGACTTCTTGTACAGAGCGATTCATTGTTTCGGCAATGATATTCCAACGTGCGCTAGAGCCACCGGGATGTTTTTTCACTAAACGTATCAATTCGGTGAGATCCTCATCGGTCCAGAAACCACCGCTCAGAGTGGCCTAAAATAGTTTAATTGTTATTGACTATATACCTACGGAAAAACTAGTTCTGCTTACTTTTTGTTGTACAGGCTTGACGGCATCATCTTCGGTCAATTCACGCGCCTGTATCTGCGAGTAGCCGCGCAATTCCTCGTCAGTCTTTTCGGGCGCTGTGGTGTTTTGCCGACGTTTGCGAAGATTTTCCTTCTTTTCTTTTCGTAAACGAGCCTGTTCTTCCAATTCACGTTCGAGCTCCTCCTGACGCTTAACTTCCTCAAGTTCACTGTAAATAGAGCCCATTAAAGTTTATGCGTATAAAACAGAGAAGAAAAATTCTTACAGTCGCCGTTTTTCTAATGCAATCTCCTTAAGCTCATTAGCTCGACTAAATGCTTCTTTAATTGTGTTTGGCAAATGCCAAATGAAAAGTGGTATTTGAAATGGTAAAGTATTCTAAAAGAGAACGAACACAATTTAGCAATATGCTAGTTAAACTATATGAGCCTTTGTATTACCAAAACTGAAGGTGAAGGAATTTCTTTTAGTATAACGTCCATGTCAATACTTTTATTTTTCTTCTGTAACTTCTTCAGTTTAGAACCAAATACTTGCTCCTGAAAATATAATTGATTATAATTTCCAGTTTGTTAAATTCACTTGGTATTCCAACTTACGGCAGTATATTTCTTTTCCAGATAAGCAGCCCACGCAAACAAATACTGACCAATAGTAATAATGACGAAAAGTATTGCCGCTCCTTCGTAGAGACCAATCTTACGCATACGCCGATAGTAATATAAAGCCGACTTCCAATTTGGCAGGCCCTCACGCAAAACTTTATTATACTTCTCGCGTTTCGACGCCTCCTTCAACACTTCGTAAATGGATACCAAGTTACGAAATTGTATGTTGGCGTCTTCGGATGGATTTTTGTCCGGATGCAGGACAATAGAGAGTGAACGGAAGGCACGTTTAATCTCATTATTTGTAGCCTCTTGTGATATGTTCATAAATTCGTAGAAGTTCTGATTGATTTCTTCAACCAAATCAAATATTTCCAGCTCATCGGAATCCCACGCAAAGGCGCCCCAACAGCAGCTACACAGCAGCAGTAAATTGACGTAAAATTTCATTCCGTATTTTTAGCGGAAAAAGCCAAATAAATTAAACTATTAACACAACTGGTACAAGGTTTTGACCAGCAGACTAGAATAGTAGAAATGACAACGTCAACAATTGTGAGCAAAACAAAAAGAAATATTTGACATTTGGATGCAGGTGGCGGACAGCATGACACAAATGAATACGTTTTCGATGTTTTATAAGGAAAAGTTAGTAAATTAATAAAATAAGTTTTTTTTTTTTTATAAAATTAAATAAATATAAAATCCCATTTTTTAACTGAGGAGCTTATTCAATTTTTTTTTAATATTTGCTATTGTTTTTTATAAAAACGTTGTTTCATATGAATAGTATACATTATAAAAGTCGGGTTAAATGCATTCGCATAATTGTTCGATTGGTCTGGCTTTAAGTGCGGCTAATTCCTCAACTGGATAACGGTAAACACATTTCCCGCTAATCCAGGTTGATTTCACAAACAAGTCATCTGTCAACATAACGAAATCGGCGTCAGCGCCAAAATTTAAAGTGCCCTTTGTTTCCGTAATTTTTAAACAGCTGGCCGGATGTAGTGTAGCGCATTCTATAGCATATACTGTTGAGCAGTCTAAAAATAAACGGAAATTAGTTATTTGCTTTTTACATATTGTTAAAAAGTTAGTTTTACTTGTAGCCTTTTTGAAGATGCGCACACACGTATCCAGCGGAGCTATGCTGCCACATAATGTATTTGTGCCAGCAATGTAGGCCTTGCCTTCGCGCACTTCAAGCTCCAGTTGGCCTAAGTGGTGTTTGCCTTCATCTAGACCTAATGCTGCTATGGCATCGGTAACCAATATAAGCCCGTTCGGATGCGTGCGGTGTGCTATACGCAAAGCAGCCGGATGCGTGTGCACACCATCAGCTATAATGCCAAAATAAATCTCCTGTCCTTGTGGTATGTTATTAGATGCCAGTAAGCCAACGAGTCCCGGGTCGCGGTGATGAAACTGTGTAGAAGATAAATAAAGTTTTCTAATGAGTATTGTTTATTTCAATCCAATAAGTTTTCAATTACTGGAAGCATGGCATTGAACAGATGTGTTATCAAGCGTGCGCCACTTTGTACGCCCACTTCACCTTGTGACAAATTCGCTACGGAATGCCCCAGAGCTACCGTTATACCCATTTGCGTTAGTGCCTTTGTCACAGTACCCTCAGGATCTTTTTCCGGCGCTATTGTAATAATTTTGACATTACTCAAGTTGCTGTAGGTGTCCACTAAAGTTTCCATGCCCTGTAATAATCAAAAGGTGAGTTATATCTATAAATATATAAAAAATTTGTGCTCTTACTTTATCAATATTTTTTATGCAGTTTTCTGGATGCGCACCCTTCTTTTGTGGGCTAATAAAGGGTCCCTCCAAATGCAGACCCAAAACTTGTGCGCCTTTTGTCTTGCCATTTACTTGAGGTATGATTTTCCGATAAGTTTCCGGTGGAGAGGTTACAATTGTGGGACAAAACGAAGTAACACCATTTGTGATTAGTTCTTGGGCGACCTGCTCAATACCTTCGGCGACAGTGTCCACATCATGTGAAAAATCAACGCCATATCCACCTGTGTGAAATAGATGTGAGCAAGAAATCTTCAGAAGAAGCTATCGGCATTATCAGAAAATTAATAGTGTTCTTAAGCATGTTCTTCGCTGGTCAGCCAAATCTGCACATGTGCAAGTAAGTGTGTTTACAGACGCTGATAAGATAAAACCCTGATCCACTTTTATTTGTCGACAATGCCTGCATACTAATACTAGTCTATAGGCAGTTGTGGCGAATAGCGCTTTACATACATACACACATTACATTAAATTTATAAGTGAAGTGTTCACTGTGTAATATTACTGTTGTTGTAGTTAGGCCATTGCCCCACAATCACTTTGTTTACCATTGATTTGCAGTTCAATGTAGCCAGGAGCAATTATAGAGTTTCCGCAATCAATCTGCATATGCGCCTGTGGAAGCAAAACAACAAAGTGAAGTTTATAAACTAATTTGATTTACTACTAATTGATGAGCTCATAATTTGACCTTTCATTTGACCCACCTGCTGCTTCTCGTCGAAGAACACTGGCTCCGGGTTAATGATTTTGCCATTGCGCACCCAGAGATCTTCCAGCACCAGCTGATGGTTGCGCACCAAACGACAGTTTACGAATTGCAGCAGTTCATTTTGTGACATTTGCGAAATTTCGTCAGTTGGAATTTCCAAACTGACAACCGCCGAAAAAGTAATGAGAAATTAATCAAATAAATTGAAACACAAAGTGTAGAAGGCGAAATTCTACAATTCGAGGCACACTCTGCACTTAAACACACTACACACACGACCTCCACTGACGCACTACATACTCGTATTTATGCCGTGGCGTTCACCAAACAAACGCACAAAATCGCTTGAAAACACTCCAACGGTGGAGCAGCGGAGCGCCAAGGTTGCGCCGGCAGAGCTTCTCATTTCGCACCAAACGACGAGTCAGCTGTTCGCTTTGTTGATAGGGTGAATGCGGCGAATGTGGGCATAGAGATTGCAAGCTTTTGTATTATGGTATTAGTATTATCGCAATTCGTTCGTGTATGTTGGGTGAGATTATTTTTTGAGGTTATGATAGCTTTATTATTATATTTAATGTGGTTTTGTTATTGCTATTTTTAATCGTGCAATAATACTTTGAAATACTGTCATTTATTGGTTAGGTATTATTATAAAAAAAAGAAACAAAGAATATATTTGATAAGTCCTTGAAGTGCAATTTTATCTACATTAGTGAGTAAACTTCTTGTAACTTCTCTTTCACTAGTGCGGAATACATGGAGATAACCAAGTCAACCTTTGTAAGCTTCCGGGGCTCAAGGTATGATTATGTTGTTGTTGTAGCAGCAGAATGCTGATAGTCCATGGCCGGAAAAAAATCAGGATCCGATTGTCGTGGGAACGGAAAGGCATGATTATCGGTACGCACCTTTATACTTTGATTTTAGACCATTTGTCACAGTTGATTTTGAAAAAATAGTACTTTTGGTTTTAGATTGCACCCACAAACTCTATGTTTCATGTTAACATGACTCTTTCTTACTCATATTTTAATAGCTGTTAAAGAAGACTCATATTTTCATAGTTGTTAATGAAGAATAATACAGTTTACTAGCACTTATCTATCCAAAGCAGGGTTCGTTGGCTTAAATAACCCATTTACTGTGTAAAATCCGAGTCAATTCCGGTAAAAAAAACGTTGCTATGGACGCATCGAAGTTCAGACCTGCACTGAACGCCATTCACATTGGACCTATTAACACTTTCTCTGTCTCCCGCCCAGTAAATGGCGTCCCTGGAGTCCAAACACCACAAATTGCAGAAGAGAGCTCGAGCTGCCTCGCGAAACATGAGTGACCGTTGCGCAACTTAGTTCTTGCAAGCTTAAATATTACTCATCCAAAAAAAGGCCTCACATTCCGTCCATGCAAAGAGCCTCTGAAATGATTCTGACCGCCTCTTTGCATCTCCTACGAAACCAACTCATCTAATATTAATCTCCCTATGGTCCCACACAGTCGCTAGACTCATGTTTTGGGTTTTCTAGTCCGACTCCGTCGCAACATCACATGTCTTAGGTCTTCTGCTAGATGAACTTGATGACAATTAACTTACGTCTTACCGCCCGGAAAGGGTATACAATTTTTTACAACACCAAGCGAAGGTCACCTCCCCTCAGTGCAAATGTTTTCTTAGCTAATAAACCAAAACCGCAATTAAAACATTACGCAAAATAAATATTACGATTATGATGGCGGAATAAAAATAACATTACGCAGACGATTGCACCGGCACTTACCGCAATTCGGTGGGCGTATTTAAAAACCGCAAAAGCACAGGGGGGAGAGATGAGGAGCCACGGCCCAAAGCTGAAGGGCGGCTGTCAGTCAATTTCGCACCATAATAAACAGAAGCGCTGTCTCCTCCCCGCATCGCCGTGCATTTCTACTATTCTCTACTGGCTTTACGATTTGTTTGTCTGTTTTCTCGAAATAATTTCGGTTGTTGCTGGTAGGTTGGTTTATTGCCAGCATTTGCTTAAGCGAATCTACGAGTGCTTACCGCACGCGGCGCCCACCGCTGCCACCGGAAGCTGTGTGAAAGTAAACGAAGTTGTACAAGTTCACAAACGACGTTTCGCGCATATTTTAATGAATTTTGTTCGCTCGCACACTGCGTGGTACGTTCGTTTGTGCGCTCGTTTGTTCGTATTCATTTAACATTTTAATGAAATTTCTTAATTATACTTGATTAACATGGAAAAGATAATCGCATGAGGTGGGTGGCGAGCAGTTACTCGGCGCGAAAGTGAGCAAAGAATAACAAAGAGTAGAAAAAAGCGAAAAACAAATAAGAGACGTCAAAGGAGAAGTAAGCTTGCGCGCCAAAAGGTAGCAGAAAACACACAGCCAAACACACTCACAGCGGGGCAGTTGTTGCATGTCACATGTGAGGGACGGCGGGGAGTGCGAGAAGTGAGCCACTGGGGCGCTACTTGAGTGACTCGAGCGCGCACTTGGCGCTGGTAATTAAGTGTGCCGCGCGCTGTTTGTGTTTTAACTGGCTGGTTGTGCGTCTAAAAGGCTGCTACATGCCTACCTTCATGCACTACCACTGCGCTATGAAGGCGAACTTTCAGCAATCAGTAATGCGCGTCGCATCTTATGCTACCCGGCGCTGCGTTTACAACATATACGCGCCTGCTGCTAGCTTACGGTGGAGCTAAAGTTGTGCAAGACGCTTCTGCCGCGCAGGCGATTGACAGCGCACGGCACACGCGCCGCATGCTGAATGCAGCAGCGCTCGGCTAAACGGGATTAGTGCCAGCATATGGCGGCTTGTAGATGTAAGGCGCTTCAGCGCGCTATGTGTATACGTAGATGCGCTCTCTAAACGTGACTAAAATGGCAAGGTTCAATTACAGCGCACTGATATCTTCGCGTGGCGTCGCGTTGATGCGCCTGACAGGCGTGTGGAAATTCTGTACGTAACATTGAAAGCTGTGCACAGTGAGTTGCAAGTAATTTGTGTTATTTAATCAACAGCGGGACTCCATTTCCGCACTTTTACCTCAAATCGTAGGTGTCTTCAACGCTGCAGAACTCTACGTCAGCGATGACTCAGGCGTGGTGTGGGTTATTCGTAGCTTTGACAACGAAATATTAATAAACGGCGATGATTTATGCATAATACGCCGTGGAGCAGTCGCAATATGCATGACGTAATATTTAAGCGGTCAAATTTAGTAGGAGTTTCTGAAGGGTGATCCATTTCAAGGCTCCCTACTTTTTTAAAGAAAAAACACAGAAACTTCAAATTTAATGGGGAATGTTTATCATCATTCGAAAGAACATTTTTTGGCATTTATTTATTGAAAATTATTTCTTTGAAATGCTGGCCGCAGCTACGTCTCATTTGGTCTATCCGTTGAGTCCAATTTTCGATGACTCCTTCGGGCATTTCGACTGGTAACTGGCGAATGACACGCACGATGTTTTGCTCCAAGGTTTGAACTGAAGCGGAATTGTCCTCATAGACTTTAGACTTTACATAACCCCAAAGGAAAAAGTCTAACGGCGTGATATTACACGATCATGTTGGCCAATTGAACGTCAAATTATCTGCTCATTGAAGTATTCTCTCAATAAATTCATTTATTGATGCGAGGTTTAGGAAGTGGCGCCGTCTTATTAAAACCAAATATCGCCGAGACCACGAACTCGCTTATCAAGTTGCGAAAACGGTCGCCAATATAAGTAGAACAATGACACCACCGGCCCACAAATCACACAAAAACTTTGCTTTTTCTGAATAAAATGGCAGCTCTTGAATCTTTTCAGCTTGCCCTTCGTCCCAAATGCGGCAATTTTGCTTGTTTATATACCGAATGAGCCAGAAATGGGCGTCATCGTTGAACAAAATTTGGCTCGAAAATTTTGGATGTTCTTGGAACTTTTCAAGAGCGCATAGAACGAAGCGATGCCGCTTGGGTAGCTCAAGCGGTTTCAGTTCTTGTACAAGCTATATTTTTATATTGTACGCTTTCAATTTAAGATCTCGACATAAAATGCGTGAAATCGTCTCATACGTCAGTCCGAGTTGCTGCGAACGGTAAGTGTAAATCGAAATTTCCAGAAAGGAAGTGATACAACATCGTCTCCGTAAACTTCACAAATTTCGTTGGTGGCTTGCGTGGCATTCTTCCCTTTTTATACAAAAATTTCAAAATGTAGAGAATTTATCATTCATTATTTTCACTCGTTTTTGAACAGCTGTAACTTGTTTTCAACTTCTCCGAAATACATATTAATTTTTTTTTGCTTAAATGAAGCTTAAGTTTTCACCTTTCCAACACTTTATGGTCTGACACAATGTGTTTGGTAGCACTGGAGATATACGACTGCAACGACATCTATTGGCAAAATACGAAAAGACTTTTTCGACTACCCAATACCAAGAAATGCCACCACATTTCTTAGTACATCTATACCCTTATGAAAGGCAGTTTCGGTGGTAAGAATAGAGCTCATTGAAGTTGATCTGAAGTACACTGGCTTCATTGTGCTTTCTTCTTCTTATCATAAAAATTTTAAGAGCCTATATATCTTTTTATTTATATAAAAAATTTAATATTTTATTCAAACTTTTCTTTATTCCAAAAATATACATATTTTACAAAGATTTTGTTAAATTTTCAAAGGTAAATATTAAAAACATTTCCGGCAGTCCCTCGGAAAAAAAGTGTCTACGTGTTGACAGCAGAACTTCTTACACGATCATCTGAAGTTAAAAGAAAAAGGAATCCTTTAAGGGTTATAACTAATTCCTGATAGGGCCTTATTTTATTAGTCTTCCCTCTTTATCTCTTTAAATATAAAAGAACGAACATTTTTGGATGCAAAAATTTCTTAACCTTTTGCGTCGTTAAAGGTACTGCTAATTGACCAGTTAAACTTTAAGGGGGTATTCTTGTCTAGGATTTTGAAAAAATCAATTTTTTTTGCATATCTTGAAAGTTCAGACTTTCAAAAATATGACCTTGGAAGGATTTTTCAAAATTCGACTTATTTTCGGAGATACAGCCGATTTTGTAACGTGGCGTCCGTGTTCACTAGAATTGTCTACTAAACTTTAAACGCGTTTTTCTCAAAACTGACTTTTTCGGAACGATACCCACGATTTCTCAGGTTCTACTAGACCGATTTACTTGGAATTTTTATAGAGTCTTCTATATAGGCTTGTCTATGGTTGGAACTAGCCCCATGCCCAAATTTTTATTTTTATTATTTTTAAAAAATTCGAAATAGTCAGAAAAAGTGATCCAAAAAAATTTTTTTTTCAGGCAGTCGCCATTTTGTGAAAAAAATTTTTCCCACTTTTCCGTAGTTCCGGCCATTGCGACATTATTCTAAATTAATAATCTTTTTTTTTGGTTTCAGATAACTAGGAGGGTTGAAATCATGGGTATGGTCACGTGGAAATTTTTAGAGACCCCCCACTTCGTCAGCTCATAATGTTTGAAGTTTTTTACTTTTTAATTTTTTTCTGTACTCTTCTAAAATTAACAAATAACTAATAAAAAAATGGATACTAAAAATATTAATTGCCTTTTTTACGACACTTTAAAAATTACTTGAAATTCATGCTGCTAGACCAGAATACCCCCTTAAGCCGCTAACAGTTCATTAAGTGGCAACTCTATTTAATTTTTTTCTAAATCGAAATATTCTCGAATTACTTTATGGATGACTCCTTAAAACTTCTTACTTTTATCGCCGATAATGTTTGGTTAGATTACATTTTTTTACAAGGGTGGAAACCCTATTCTAAATTATGCTTAAATTTAAATCTCCGCTTGAGTAATTGGTTGTTATTTATTTTTCTTTATTTAAAAAGTCTATGCACTTTCGGGAATTTCGCTCAGATTTTAGTAAAAGAGGTTTCAAAACAAATTTTATATAGACCATTTTATCAAATGTGGCACGGACTAACAAAAATATATTTTTTTCGAAGCTTAATACAGCTCTTTACTGTCTCCTTCTAAATAGGCTCCTGAGCCAATACCAGTATGCATTCATTATATTTTCCATTCACTTATTATAAGCCTCGGCTGGTATGGCCCTCAGCGAGTGTCTATATTTTCTGTTTTGGCTCATTTGGCGCCGTTCGCTAGATTGTTGGTCAGTCGGCTTGGATGACCTTCTATGCCTTAAGCGAATTCTTTTTTTTCTGTTTTGGCTTCGGCGTCTCGTCCATCTCGTTAGTAATGATAAATCTTCGGGTCTTCAGCTCTGTTGTTATTTTTGCACGCAGTAGACCAGTCCGGGTCAAATTTGATCAGATGGTAGCCTAGTTGTAATTACACAAGAAAAACTTTAACTTCAGTAGCACCGAAGCTATACAACTTTTCACAAATACAGATTAAGAATGTTATGATTTCTTTTCAAAACAAAAAAAAAAAAAAGAAAACATACTTATTGTTAAGGGAATATTCAAATGTGAAGTACAATCGATACAATTAAGTTCTGAATATAACATCATTCAAATGGCCTCCACGACTTCTTTTGCAATAAGGAAATCGATGAACCCAATGTTCGGGTACTTTTTTCACAAAATCAGTGGCGTAGCTACAACTTCGGGCGCCCGGGGTCAAGGATGTTCTGCCTACCCCCTTTATCTACCTACCTAAATATCTTCGATATTAAGTATATAAAATTTAGGAAGGCCACACAAATTCTGAAGTTCCAAAATTCTCACAATACGGTTTTTGAGGAAATTGATAGTAAATTTACAAGACATCTTATTAAAAGCCATAAAAAAAAACCCATTTTCGCCCTATATCTTGTACACTTTTGACACAATTTTCAAGAATTTTTGCGCGAATTGGAGTTTTAAAAAACAGCGAAGATCGTTTTGCCGCCCCCGGGGCGACACTCCCCTTCGCCCCCCCTAGCTATGCCATTGCACTAAATAAAGTCGTATGTCATGAATTTGATATTAATTTGAGCTTGAAGAGAGTCTGGTTTATTGCTAAGGACCAATGACTTAAAATAACCCCACAAGAAATAGTTTGTGGGTTAAATCACAACTTCTTGGAGGCCATTCAATGTCACAATTTCTTGAAATAATCGAATCTTCAAACTTTTCTCGCAATAATTCGTTTGTTGCACGTGCTGTGTGGCATATAGCTCCTTTTTGTTGAAACCTGTTGTCAGGATCAACTTACTGCGATTGCGGCCATAAAGGGTTGGTTATCATCGATCTATACCACACTCCATTAATAATAAAGGTGTCGCGAGCCTCATTTCGAAAGAAGTGCGGACCGATGATTCTAGCAGACCAAACCGCACCAAACTGTCAATTTAGGTGTATGTAAAGGTTGTTCATGGATCATTTTTGTATTTATTTCGCACCAGAGTTGACAGTTTTGTTTATTGACCGCAACATTCAGATGAAAGTGAGCCTCAATGGAGAAGTTGATTTTCTTAAAAAACTTGTTAACGTTTTCAAGTTGTTCCAAGGCAAAATCAGCAAAATCACGACGTTTACGGTGGTCCAATGGCTTCAGTTCTTGAGTGAGAACAATTTTATACGGATGCAAAGCCAAATACTTTCTCAAAATCTGCCAAGTTGCGGTTTGAGACAGTCCGCATTCTTGAAAACGTCTTGGAATCGACAAATTGCGGTCTTCAGCAACACTTCCCTAAACGGCAGCAATATTTTTACCTTCGAGCGGTTCTTTGTCTCATTAGCACTTGAATATTATGTAAGGAAAATGGATCGTTCCGTTTTTATGGCAGCTATGAGCTTTGAAATATCGTATTGAAGTATCGTTGCGAAGTTTTTCCTTATAAGTATTTCGAGTTGTCAATTTATACGTTTTTATTTGCCGCTCTTGCAGCAGAATTCGCTTTAGCTCTAACTTGTTGAAGGGAGATTAAACTAAGATCTCACGAACATGCGCCTGCGCTTTGAACACATATTCCTTAATATGCTTGTGAGTGTCTACTAATGCTTGCATGTATGTGCGCCTATGTATCTTAAGTTTGATTACATCACAGTTTCACTTGACAAAATGAAGCCGTTGCATTGCGGTGCGCCATGCTCCACCATCCTCCACCACACCAGCAACAGCACCCACACAAGCGCACACTGGAGTTGCAACTTTGACTTCCACTGCTAAGACTTAAGGAAGTTCCACGAAGTATTTTCAACTCAAACACACTGACGCTCATCGTCAGCGACAGACAGCGACGGCGGAGGCCTGCGAGAGGCGGCCAGTCGGCGCGCGGAGCTAATGCAACTTGTGAGCCACTGAAGTGGATTTGCTTGTGTGTGTGTGTGCTGGATGAGTTGCGGTGCAGTCGAGTTGAGTAGTATTT
This sequence comes from Bactrocera neohumeralis, assembly GCF_024586455.1. Lineage (NCBI taxonomy): Eukaryota > Metazoa > Arthropoda > Insecta > Diptera > Tephritidae > Bactrocera > Bactrocera neohumeralis. Next base: position 9,648,313 of record NC_065922.1, on the reverse strand, counting down.
GGTTTACTTAGGGAGTATGTGTGTGTGTGTGCGTAATCTCTAATTACATCAAATGCGCACAGCTTTTGCTTACTAAATACTATTTGCCATTCACCACTACTGTATGCTCAGCGCTTCTTCCCTCCCTTCCTTCAACTTGCTGCTCATTTTAATTGTTGCCATTTTATTGCCACTCACTGTTGTTGTAGTCAACAGCATAATGGCAATGTTTTCACTAAAAATTGTAATATATCTTTTTGCGTAGGAAATTAATATTCCACTCACATGACAAGACCACGGCGAGTGGCGGTGGGGAGGGTAGGCAAACGTGCGCCCCAAAAAAAAGAGTTGGAGAAAGTCAGTGTTGCCACCAGCAGCAGGTGGATGGTTGAATCTTAGTGCATAGGCAACAAAAATTTGTTATCTGCTTTATGTTGTTGTTATTGTTGTTTGAGTTGTTTTATGTGGTTCAGATTTTTGTGCTGGGATTTGAAAAGTTTAAATTAAATTTAGTGTATGCACAGGCGGCATTTGGTGGAAACTTTCGGTTGCAAGTAGGTGAGTTTTCAAGTTTGTTTCGGTTTTTCGGCATTTGTGGCACTGACTGCAGCCTGAAGTTGTTGTTGCGTGTTGAAGGGTAAATAATGCAAAATTACAAATTCATATTTCTGTATGTGTAAGCGTTAGAGAAAAGTTTTGTGATTGACACAAGGCCTTGGTTGGAATACTTTTTTTTTAACTTCAAGCACTGTATTCAGTTGAGGCTTTCAATTTTTATGGAACACGCATCGATATGTATTTTTTATATAACATTTATTTAAGAGTTGTTTCTTATGAATATTTTTGAAATTACACGCAAATTTGAAAAGGCGTTTCAGAGTGCTTGGCAGTACGAGGCCAAACTTTGAGGGGGTAGTCTGGTCTAGGATTTTGAAAAAATCGATTTTTTTTGCATATTTTGAAAGTTTAGACTATGACCTTGGAAGGATTTTTCAAAATTCGACTTATTTTCGGAGATACAGCCGATTTTGTGACGTGGCGTCCGTGTTCACTAGAATTGTCTCCTAAACTTTCAACGCGTTTTTCTCGAAACTACTTTTTTTGAGGTGGTTGACATGATATCTCAAGTTCTACTAAACCGATTCCTTTGGAATTTGGTATATATCTTTCATATATTCCAAAAATTTTGATTTGAAGTATTTTTAAAAAATTCGAAAAGGTCGAAAAAATCGGGTCAACAATTTTTTTTTTTTCAAGTCGACGCCATTTTGTTATTATTATTTTTTTTTTTTTTTTTGAAAATGGTCAACCCGTTAACGACATCCTTACTAATGAAGAATCCTCTTGTTTTTTATGTTTTAGATCTCTACAAGGATTGAAATCACGCACCGTTTTTTTGAAGCCCCCACTCCACCGGCCCGTATCTAGACGAATTTTGGCTTTTTTTTCTTGCAATTTTTTTTTATATTATTAAAATGTCAATAAAAAACATATAAAAAAATGGATAATAAAAATGTTTTTCATTTTTTTTATCCTAGTTTAAAAAATGCCTAAAATTCATGCGTCTAGAACAGAATACCTCTTAAAAGCGCTTTTCTCAAAAAGGGATTTTTAAAGTCAGTGAGCAACATTACTCCAAAACGGCTAAAAAAATAATTATTTTTACTAATACTAAGTCTTAAAATACAGATACCACAGATATTTTCTGGTTTAATAACTTAAAAATTTCGCAGAAAAAACTCTGGAAAATTCGTTTTTTTCGGCCTTCTAACTGTATATACAATAGAATGGATGGAGTCATGTGTAGAAGTTCACGCAAGTGAGGAAAGTTCTCTAATTGCCATTCAGTTGGGTGGGGCCAGCAATTATTCTTTTACATATGGCTCAAGCAGCTCACGACTTCCGGTCTTAGAGCAGGTATGCTCTGGGATACCACCAAAGAACATCCGTTTGAAGGCGAGCTAAAGTGAGAAGGCAAACCATCCCTCCTTAGAGTTGTGCGCTATGATTGGGCCGGCCGATTAAAAAACGCCCCCAATGAAAAGGAACAAACAGCCTCGCAGTTGTTAACTCGACTATAACCGCGTCAGCAGTGTGTACTCCAGTAAATAACAGTAGATTTACGATCTTGAGAAAGTCAAGGTTTACATTTTCTGTCATTTATGTAGTACAGTGTGGACAACCTTACTAAAAAAAAAAAAACGGTTTATAGTAGGCTTACTAAAAATGGAGAGTTCCACGATAGAACAACGGGAAAGCTTGGCGGCCGCGGTTCGAAAATTTCATAAGCCAAAAATACTGTTCGTCCAGCAGCCGAAATTGGATAGTATTTATGTGACCAATATGAGATTTCAACAAGACGGTGCCATATAGTCTGCGAAATACTCTAATTTCTGAATTGATTTAATATACCCCAGGCAAAATAATCTAGAGCCGTTAAATCACATGATCTTGGCGGCCATATGACGGGCACATTTCTTAAAATTAACGAGTCGCCGAACTTTGCACGAACACATTTCACGTTTAGACGTAAAACATGAAACGGCACACCATCTTGTTGGAAATAGATATCGCTCGCGTCGATTTCATCAAATTCCGGGAAAAAAAAGTTGGTCAACACAATTTGCACTATACGGTGAGTTTTTTGGAATGTAATTGCGTTTCCTGGACCACACGTGAAACTTAATCTAAACCTAAGTGAAACGTGACAGTATGAAAGGGCATACCCTGCAAAACATACTGACAAATTTTTACACAAATCCAGATCGAAAGGTCGAAATCACATCACTCCTATTGGTAGTCGCGTTATATCGAAGAAGATCTGTAGAAAATTCAAGCCGGGTTTTCCAAATTTTCAAAAAACTGTCTGCTTCATGTGAGTAAAAAGTAGTAAGACTTTTAAATTTAAATTTCGCCCGAAAATCCATTCGTTGAAAAATTGTTTTTCTGAAGAACATGAAGTGCATTCGGTGATTTGTACGATGAGTGAAATTATTCAACAAAGAAGTTCTGTTACAGGGTCCGGCACTCGAAGTGTAATCAACTTCAAACCGTTCCCGTAGCTGTCGCACTGGAATCAGCTGTTTATAAATTTGCCGAATGACAGTTCGGAGTATTGTTCACAAGTGTACAAAAGCGTTTTGCTAAAAGTGAACGCAAAAAAAAGTGATAGTGCGATTGCTTTATATTTAGCTGGAAAATCACAGCCAGCAATTGTTCGTGAGCTCAAACACCTTAATATGAATAAAGTTTTTGTTTATCACACCATCATTCGTTACAATGATACTTGTAGTACTCAAAAGACTGTACTCAAAAGACTGCAACGTCACGTGAGCGAAGCGACTTGAGCGAAATCCACGACGAAGTGCCAATCAAATGGCTAAAGAACTGAAAATATCCGACCGCAGCATCCGACGCATATTGAAAAATGAGCTCAAGGTCAAGCCTTTCAAGTTCCAAAAGGCCTATGATCTCACACCGAAGCAGCAACAAGTAAGACTTGAGAGAGCGAAGCAGTTGCTTCGCTTGGCCGAAAGCGGTCAAATTCCAAACATTGTGTTTTCTGACGAAAAAATTTTTCCAATTGAGCAATTCGTAAACTCTCAAAACGATAGGGTTTACTTGACCGACCGTTCATACGAGAATCTAAGTCATCGGTTGGCCACCAGGAGGCAGCACCCGCCACAAATAATGGTTTGGGCTGCTGTCACCGCAGATGGGCGCTCTCCAATTGTTTTCATCGAGCCTGGCGTCAAAGTGAATACGACATATTATCGGGAAAGTATTCTGGAGGCTGCTTTGAAGCCGTGGGCAAACAAACATTTCGGTCGCAAACCATGGACGTTTCAACAAGACTCAGCACCGTCTCACAAAGCGCGAGTGAACCAAGAATGCTGAAAAACAACGTTCCGAACTTCATTACGACCACACAATGGCTCTCGAATTCACCAGATGCGAATCCAATGGATTATTCTCTCTGGGCCATTTTGGAGAGCAAGGTCAAGAAAGCCATTGTCCGTGAGTGGGCCAAAATACCGGCAAGTCACATTCGGGCAGCTTGCGATTCGTGTGTTGACCGTCTCATAGTTAAAGCAAAAGGTGGTCATATCGAGCTAAAATGAATTGGTCCTGAGTTTATGATTATTTTCACACATTTTTTACTTTAAAATAAATAAAAATAATTTTCCAAACCGAATTTATGCCGGACCCTATAAATTGTATATGTCGAAACCTTCAGAATTTTGGAAAGGCCTTCGGTGATAATTGTTTATTGCGAACAAATGTTTTTGATTGGTACAAATTATTCAAAGAGAGTCGAGAAAGCGTTTACATTGAGCCACGTCGAGGATGGTTATCAACATCAACTGATGATCAACAGTTCAATAAAATAACGGAATTGGTACTTGAGAATCGACGATTAACAGTATGAGATTTTACTGGCATCATTGTAATATCGAAAGTATCAGTGAAAACCATTTTGAAAGAACATTTGGGCCAAGAAATGTGAAAGCACGATTGGTTTCAAAATCATTATTTTTAAAAACAAATCTAAATGCCCAATATTTTCAAATTTCGTAAATTCTTGTAAAAGCGTTGCAGTTAAATTTAATTTTTAAATTTATTGCAAAAGCATATATAAAAGTTATGCTAATTGCCTGGTATTAAGAAGACCCAGTAACTTTAGAAGCAGACGGAGCGCTCAACATAAGTGTGTAATCATTTAAAGCACCAATATACCGTTACATGCCCCACATATGCACACCCCGGTGCTACTTAAATAAATTTTGCGAAATTAGGCGCTCATCGAGGGTTGCAACATGCGCGAAAGGGGCAGCAAAGCAGCGCTCGGCGACGAAGAAAATTAACCCACATTAGCATGCGCGACTCGTTAGACTAACGGTACAATAAACACAACGAAGCGGCATACACTCACACTCGAAAGTGTAATAATCATAAAAAAAATAAATGAGTGCATAAAAATTGGGGCAACACTGTAACGGAGTTTTAACGAATATACGAGCGCATAAACTACGCCTCCGCAATGCCAAACACGCCAAATCGGCGAGCCAACTTCAATGGCTCGAAGACGCCGAAAGGCTGCACACCGAATATTGCTCGGCTGTAAAGTGTTTAGAGAAGCTTTAGTGAGTGTGTAAAGTCGTTGCAGTGATTTGAATTAATTTATCGCATGCGATATTTGGCGGAGTAAACTTAAAGGCAATGCCATTACATACAAACTACACACTTAGGACATGAGTGAGATATATATTTAGATGGCGAAACGTGCGGAAGACCTCGCTTGGTACACTCGTAGACACACACACACATATATATACACAAAAGCATGTGTAACTAAATTACTAGGCAGGTCAGGTGTCGGCTTTAAAAGACAACGACATCGGTGATGGCAATTTGGGCGACATTGGCTGCTCTGGTGCACTGCGCCGTTATGCAGCTCCTTTGGGACACATCACACACATTTTACTTCACACATACATATAACGGCTGAGATGTGTTTTTTTTTCAAAATTCTAATTTTATCTGAAGACGTAAAAACCTGCTCTAAATTTAAGTTATGAGTAAATGTCCTATTTCCCTTTGAAAATATCGTTATTTGGATGAATGTTATACTCAAGTTTTTAACCGAAATTTTTGGCGGAGAAGACTGTTAGGTCAGGTTTTTGGGTCTGATAGCTTCGATGTGGGTTAATTCCCTGCTGCAAAATTATACCTTCTCTGATTCCTTCTGGTTATGCCTTATACTCCATTGGAAATGGGAAGCTATACCTAATCCCGAACCAAATTTTCAATAAAATTGGAAATTCGAAGTGTAGTCAGGTCCTTCTAGACTTGGAATTTGGTCTTTGTTCCGCTAGAGAGGACTTTACTTCTCAATTGCCTACTCAGTCCGAAGTAGCACCTGTTGGCAAAAGTTATTCTGTCGGTCAGCTTGTCAAGTTTTTCGTACTCACGCATTTCGGTCTCTCTATTTTTTTGTCTGCAAATGCGTCTCGCAAGTGTTGTGGTCGATTTTAACGTTGCGAGGTAGACAGTCTGTTTTCTCTCTACTGCGACCCTCACCGTGCGACTCCTTATCGTACCAGTCTTAGTTTTATGTCTTGTCCGAAAACCAATGGTTTCATTTGTAGCTGTACGTAAGGAACTTGAAATGCCGTCCCCACAGTTCCTTTATATCGAGTTGTTGATGAGTGCCCTCAGAGAGCAGGAGTGGTCGAGTAGACCTTCGGCTGTCTGTTCTGATTGCAGCTTCTCGAGGTCGAACCTTCCTTGTGTTTGTTGACGTGCGTTTTTCGCTGCACAGAGGCGGGTGCGTATCTTGGCTGCAACAAGATAGTGGTCCGAGTCGATGTTAGGACCTGGGAGGGGCACCTTCCCAATTAAGGGACCGGAAATTCCAGGTGCATGCCCTCAATTCGTAGTCCTTATTTCGTTTGCCATGGTCGTCATCAAAAGGGGGGGTCTCTCCTCCGAGGCTGGTTTTGACTGTTCATTGGGGGCGTTTTTTACGTGGCGGGTCCTAAACCCAGCGCACAAGCCTGTAGAGGGGATGTTTCGCCTTCTCACTTCAGCTCGCCTTCCAACGGATGCTCTTAGGCTGCTCAGAGGATACTTGGTCAAAGACCGAAACTCGTGAGTTGCTTGAGCCATATGTAAAATAATCATTTCTGGTCACTTCCAAGTGAATGGCGCTCAGAGGACTTTCTTCACTTGTGTGAACTTATGCACATGACTTCATCCTCCATCATCTTTTTAAGAACTTCAAAAATGATATAATTCTCTTCTCTCCGATTGATTTAAATCGGGATATCCAAGCTGGTAAGTTAGACCTGTTAATGAAACGAAGGCAAAAGTTACAAAAAGCTTGTTTCATTAGTTCTCCGAAGAACGAATTTTTATTTCCGAAAGCATAAATGCTCGGTTCCAGCTGATTTTACCGCTATCTCACCCAATTTCCTTTCGCAGCAATTCAACACCGCAAAATGTTATTGGCTTTCCGATTTGACATTCAAAAGCAACGAAGAACCAAAATTCTTCAAACTTGCATTAAGAAACAAACAGCAATCAAATCAAATAATAACTGTAAAACTACAAAAACAAAAGCAAACAAGACAAAAGACAACAAACTAAGCAAAGTACAAACAAACAAATAAATAAATAACCACAAAATATTTTGCAGCAGCAACTTTTGCTCTCTTCCTCTCTCACTCTTCCAACTCGCACCCCTCTGCCTTGGCTTCAGTTAGTTTTCTTCTTTGCTTTTCTCCGTTCCTGTTTCAATTTTAGCGGTCGCATTCAAATTCCTCCAAGTCATTCGCCTCTTCAATTGCAAAAATATTCCAGTAATCCGTTATAGCGACCGAGTCCGTCCATTTAGTGTGCGCTGAGAACTTGAAATTGTGTTTTGCAAAACTTTCTCAATGTTCAGCTCAGACATGGCGCGTTTCATTGAACATTTTCTTAGCCGACTGCAGACACATACACATACATTTGTACATATTTACTTAGTTTATATAATAACCGTTGCAGTTTTGTTGTTAAATAAGAAATAAAGCTTAGCGAAAGAGCTTTGATAGAAGTTGCTATTGCACAAAGTTTCGATGCACTTCAAATTCATGTGATTTGGGTCATTCAACGAACACGGCAACACTATTGAGGCGAGAGTGACTTGTCACTGTCAAACTATTAAATGGTAATTCTATAAGACATCTTCTAAGAATCCTATAGTATATATGTATATACTTGTATGTACATGTCCATGGTGGAGAATTTTAAGATGCTTCTTCGATGAATCGTAGATAATCTCATTTTATGAGTTTTTTTATCTAACGTATATGGACTACAACTACTCAGGCTTTTCATATGACTCCATTGAAAGCTACGCCAAATTATTTCCTTTGTCATAGATAATTCAAATACCAATGAAGATATCGCAATAAACTTAAAAAGTGAATCTGAAATGTGTTATCGTTACTTAAAAACTTTTCAAGCTACCAGATACCGAATATAAAGACCTCTGTGCCTATGTTGATTTTATATCGGTCAGTTTGTAAGATATTCTAATGAAACTAGTTGGGCGTTTTTCCTGATAAAAATATGGCCGCTGCTAAAATTGAATAAAATAAGTCTATGAGTTCCCTAACCCCCATATACCTAATATACTATCTATACTTTATACCATGTATCTATTTTTTGATTTTTTTATCAAGTTATACTTTATTCCGTTCACGGGTTTTTCATAACCTTTATATCCTCCGTGGTTTTTCATAAGTTTTCCAATTCTATTAGGCATGGATTGAATTAATTTTTGACAGATTTCCAATGGAGTATCATCCCGAAATCCCTTTCTGTGCGCCACAATTACTCTCTCTTAAGGTCTCTCCACAGGTTCTCAATCGGATTGAGGTCCAGGGTTTGGCTAGACTCTTGCATAAAGGTTATATTTGCATCGCTGATCCACTCCGATACCAATCTCGATGTATGTTTCGGTCGTTATCTATCTATCTATCTTACTATCGAAAATAAAAGAACAATTCTTTGTCAGGAAAAACATCCCACTTCATAATGTTTTCATTTAATTGGCTCTGTGGTCTATTCAAAAACTTATCGATAGTAATAATACGTTTTATGGCATCCTGATAGTTGGAAAGCATTGTTTCACAGACGTTAACGTGACGGTGTTTTTCGAAAAAATTTAGTCTTTTTCGAATCAATCGTGCTTTCACCACTTTTATTAGGACCAATAGATCTTTCGAAATGGTTTTCACTGATCCTTCCTATATTCCATAGTTAGATAGATATAGATCATCAGTTGATGTTGATGACCGTCATGGACGTGGTTCGTCGTCAACGTGTTTTCGATCCATTTTGAATAATTTGTACCTCTTTGTTGAATAATTTGTTTCATATGCTAAAGACTACTGATTAATTTGATGAGACATTTGGAATGCATACTTGAAAAAATTTTTTTGATTAGAATTTTGACTAGCACACTTAACTGTACTCATCCATATTCATATTCTTAATATTTTTTTGGATTTGGATTTGAGATATTTTAAGCAGAAAAATCTTCCTCACCGCCAGATGCCTTTTTTCGGTGGTCTTTGTTGTTGTTGTAGCAGCAAAAAAGGAATGGTGCCGAGTTGACAGTCTTTGTTTGTATAAAAATCCGGGCCCGATTCTGCTACTTTGGCCCGACTGCTGTTGAAATTTCGGAGGCTCAAAGGTTAGCATAATCTGGTAGGCCAATAAGTCATGCATAGACCAGTTTTAGTCCTTTGCGATACCAGATGGAGGTCAGTTGCTAGGTCCATGAGGAGTAGTCGTCCTTTGGGATGCCTGCGCTTGACGCGAATTTTATCAGGCTCTCCGACGTCACTATCGATACCTCTTCCAGTGTTTTATAACGTGGGGCTCCCAGTTGCTAACAGCGTAGTCTTGCCAGTGCGGGACAAATGCACAAGAGGTGCATCATTATTTCCTTAGTACTTTGCTCTAGTCATTTGCAGCCTGCAATCTTCTCGATCTGTCAGCCCCATTCTGCGGGCGTGTGTAGCCACCAGACAGTGACCAGTTAGTATTCCGATCATGTCTCTACAGTCTCTTCTATCGATTGCCAATAGGAATTTTGTGCAGTTTGACACCCAGGTAGTTCGTTACATTGGGGTTTGATTTTCTTTACCATGCTTCAGTCCAGATAGTCGTATAGACAATACTAGATGGATTTCAGCTGCTTCACTGCTGCTTGGCTGTCTAGATGTTGACTCTGGAATTGCTTGCAGGTGCATTCGAGGACAGCTCCGCAGCTTTCGCAGTAGCAAAGACCTCAGCTTGAAATATACTGCAGTGTTCCACCAATTTAATATGCCTAACTCTGGAGAGTATATTCCTGCACCAACTCCATCGTCCATTTTCGAGCCATCCGCATAAATGTTTAGAGTGTTGCGCTAACATACCTTTACGCCAGTTATCTTTTTCTATGTTTAGCTATGCCCGAATGTTCTATATGTAAATTCTTCTGCAGCCAGTAGTCGTCCTGCCGATTTTGCTGCGCAGTTTTCAGCGAAGAGGTCTATAGGTGGAAAGTTTAGTACCAGTTCAAGAGCCGCCGTTGGATTACGTATGATTTCATACATTAAATTACGTAAATGCAAGTTTTTTAAATTTATTAAATGGAATGCCTCTTAAAAAAATTTACAACAAAGCGCGTTTTGTCAGACTGACATGTGAAAAGCCACTTAAGGGAAGGAACAAGATTTGTATTATATTAGGATGTCAAAAAGTCTTTCGGTATGTTCGCTAGTTGAGGCTGAAAGCGCGTAGTTCTAGTTTTATTCACGCGCTAACACGTATTTGACTGATTGTCGTTTCTTTTAAGTCGTTCGTGAGTTATAGCATCGCAAACATGGAGCAAAATAAACAGAAAATACGGCATATTTTACAGTACTACTACGCATCTCAAGCCGCCAATAAAATTTGTGCAGTTTATGGACCCGATACAGTTTCCATTTCCACCGCACAACGATGGTTTCAACGTTTTCGTTCTGGTGTAGAGGTGGTCGAAGATGCGCCACGCTCCAGAAGGCCTGTCGTCGAAAATTGCGATAAAATCGCTGAATTGGTCGAAAGAGACCGGCATAGTAGCAGCCGTAGCATCGGTCAAGAGCTGGGCATGAGTCATCAAAAATTCATTTCAATTTCAATAAAAAAATTCAATAAAAATACCGCAAGACTTTTTTGACAACCCATTATAAATTTCGTGGTTATGATAATCGAACTCTCTAATGGACATCCCGAAGAGTTTTTGATTGGAGAACCGATTCTGTAAATATTTAAAAATTTAATTTTTGAGACAACTTTTTCAATTTCAATTTTGATTCCAGTTTAAATGAATTATAAATATTAGACGCCATCTTTTACTAATGGGATCTTATTTATATATGCCCTCGTAATTCGTGATCATTTCGCCAAAAACTCAACCCATATCGTTCCGCAACCACCGTGTTCACCTGATCTGGCGCCGGGCGACTTCTGGCTGTTCACCAAGCTCAAAAGACCGCTCCGGGGACACCGTTTTTATACGATAGAAGAGATTCAAGCCGCAGCGAAGACGGAACTGAAGGCCATCCCGGAAAGTGACTACAACCAGTGTTTCGAAGATTGGAAAATCCGTTGGCATAAGTGCATTGCATCGGGAGGGGATTACTTTGAAGGGGATGCAATTGATTTGGAAGAATAAATGAAGGATTTTCAAAATAAATACAATGTCACCTTATTTTTTGGGCATAATAGTATACTTGGTTATTTTCCCATGAAAATAAAATGTAAATGTGAATTTGTATGAATTGAGAGCACTTCAAAAGCATCGCTAATTGAAATTAAATTAATTTCATTTTACTTTTGGTCAAAAGTTTTATTTAACTTGAACGTCTCGTTGTGCACTTAATTTCGGCTGCAAGTACTGCCACTAAAGCCACACTTAAATACCTCCACGGTACGCAGAACGCATCGGCACGCAGCGCTGCCAAGTACTTAGCAAGCAAAGCGGTTGGTTGCCAACTCGACTGTGGCTCCCGTTCTCTTTCCGAGTAGACATTTATGTACATATATTCATTATAAAGGGTGCTGAAGTGTGTGGGATGAGCGGTGCTGGCAATAATTTAAATTACTTACAATTAAAGTATATTTATGTGCGGCAAAAGGAACTTGAATCGTGTCCCTCTGTATGTGTGTCTACGCAAGTTTGTTGCCAAAAATGCGCTCTGACAAGCCTTTCCTCTGCATTGCCTCGCAGCTGGCTGCCAAAAAGACACTGCAGGTGAGCGACTTTTGCATTTCTTCGCTTTCTCGTACGACTAACTGGCGGCGCCACTTGCCACTTGAGGCACGCTAAGTATCTACGAGTGACGGAAGTTCCGCCAAAAAATTATTGTGCAACAACAAACGGCGCCCACAAGCCGGTGCACGCATCGCAAAGAGTGCACGCAGTCTTGAAGTGAAGCCCCGCAAGTGGCGAGCGCATCTTTGCATTTGCTGCGGCGAAATAAAAGTTTCTTCTCATTTGTAAATTTGACAAGTTTTTTTTATCATTTTATTTTGTATTTCTTTGCTTACCCTTCCTCCTAGCAAACACTAGTAGTTTCTTCGGTTTACTTTTGGCCCCTTTTCAATTTGCGAATAGTCTGACTAGAGTCGCTGTGGTGCTTCATTACCGTTCCATCAGCGGTATTTTTAATGAAATTATAATTTTATCGCATTGAAAAGTTGACAAGCTGGCGGACTGTAGCTTTGCATTGGGCTTGACTGTCAGCAGTTCAGGGTAGTAAAGGGTGATTCATTTCAAGGGTTTCTACTTTTTTAAAGAAAAAAAACACAGAAACTTCAAATTTAATGGGAAATGTTCGAGGAACATTCTTTGGCATTTATTTTTTGAAGATTATCTCTTTCAAATGGGGGTTGCGGCTACGTTTTAGGTTAACCACCCGTTGTGTCCCATGTTCGATGACTAGTTCGACCATTTCGACTGATAACTCGCGAATGACACAACTGATGCTCCAAGTCCTGAATCGAAGGAGGATTGCATAGACTTTAGACTTTTCATATCCCCACAGCAAAAAGTCTAACGGTATGATATCACACGATCTTGATGACCAATCGACGGACCCAAAACATGAAATTATCTGATCACCGAAGTGTTCTCTCAATGAATCCATTACTTGATGCGATGTGTGAGCAGTGGCACCGTCCAAATGTCGCCGAGATCATGAGCTTCAATTTCAGGCATCAAATAGAGGGGCTCATATCTGAACAAAAGAGCCCATAGAGCGAAACGATGCCATTTGAAAACGTCGTGCTGCATCAGTTCTTTCACCAAATCGTTGTCATTTTGTGAATGAAATGGTAAATCTTGAATCTTTTCAGCGTCAGTTCTCTTCGTCCCAAATGCGTCTAATCGACGTTTACACGCATAGACTCAGAATTTACTTCTATCCCGCTAGAAAATTTGTCTATCGGTGTGATATTATAATGAACATACGTATGAATGAACACACTGGAATCTTCGCATACTTTGACTTCATAGCAGATCTTATGGATCATGAAGTCGCCAAACCAAACTCTGGCCATATTTTAACTGTCCACATACGAGAGAAAGAGATCTGATAGGTAGAAGCGGCTGGAGAAAAGGGGCAGTATGTTTCTTTACGGATAAGTCAAAGCTCAACGGAGAGTTGGTGGTGAAATATATTCTCAGAAATTAACTATCTACATCATTTTCAGGCTTTCAGTTTCATTTCTGTTTCCCTCCTGTCTTAATGATTGAGAAAAAGTTGATCATAAAACTACGATAAAGACTTTTCTTCAGAAAACCACCATAAGAATAATACATATTTACAATATGCAAAGCGCAAAAGCATATTTAAGTTGGTGCCTTTAATGCCAACCATTAGAAGACCTCACCTTTGATTGTGTTACGTATTTTTAAAGAACTATGCTTATGTGTTATATGACTATTAAGTTTTAGCTTTGTCTCACCAATGTCACAAAAGTTAATTGATGATATGCCCCTAAATGTATGTTTTAAAAATCAATGAGTGTGAATATAAATTCGTTCTTATTTGCGTGTAGTTGTTTATTGGCTGCGGTTATAAGTTTCCGCCACCACAACTATTTTAATATTATTTGTGTGCGCATAACTTCTTTGTAATGCGAGTGAATACGCCTGCAAATGCATACATATACGCGTATGGCCATTATAATAAAGAAACTGTGTAGAGAAAGTTTTAAAAATTGATGATAAAGACTATCTTTATTGCTAGAATTATTAATTTAATGCTAATTAATATTCACCATTTTTTGGAATTACTTGAATATTTTGACATAAAAATACCATACATACAAGGTCTGTCGCAAAAGAAACAGAACTTTTTAAATATAACTGTTTCTGGTGGCGCCACCTATTGGTGAGTATATGAAATAAAAAGTTTGATCTCTTGTTGACATTTCGTAAAAATTTTAAAACAATTGGACAACTACAATCGATGTTATCGATCAAAAAGTGACAGCAGCTTTTGGTCATCGGTCGTAAAATGCATTTTGAACAAAGAGCAAATATTAAATTTTGTTTTAAACTTAGGAAAACGTTTACTGAAACATTTCAAAGAAGCTCATGAGGACCTCTGTGACGTTCAGAAGTCGGTCGTCTTCAGAAGTCAAAAATAAAGACAATGCTGATTTGTTTTTACGATTCCGAGGGTATTGTACACCGAGTGTTCGTCCCACCTGGCCAAACGATTAATGCTGTGTTTTACCTTGGTGTTATGAAGCGTCTTTTGTTACGCATTCGGCGTGCTCGACCACAATACCGTGAGGCAGGGTCCTTGCGCCTGTTGCACGATAATGCGCCGTGTCATCGGTCGACGCTTGACACTGATTTTTTGAAAAAAAACTCCATATTAACCATTAATCACTCACCCTACCACCTGATCTGGCACCCTGTGATTTTTACCTATTTGAAAACTTCATTTGCCCGTGAAAGGACACTGGTTTCAGGACATTTCAGCTATCCAAAAGGCGACGACCGATATTCTCAAGAGCATTCCAAAAAATGACCTTAAACACTCATTTGAAATGCTAATTGACCAGGCTAAACGCTGTATCGAAGCGCAAGGAAACTACTTTGAATAAAAAAATATAACTTTTGAAAAATATTAATTTTTTGTTGTTTTTTTTAACAGTCCTGTTTCTTTTGCGACAGACCTTGTATATGTATGTACCATCTGATCAAATTCAACTCGGGATACTACATTTAAACTGCGCGCGCAAACCGAATCGATAAATTGTTTTCCTTGTTTTTAGTTAGCTTTTGATTTAGAGTTGAGCTGTTTAGTCGAAGAGCCCGAAACCTAAAAAAAATTTTTTTTGATCATGTGAAGTTTTAAATCCAAATGTCAATTAGTGTGTGTTTTTGGCAGCTGCTTGTTGCGAAAAGTTTATCCAGTGGAAACAGGGCTACGGAAGATGGTTGAAAACGTTACAGAAGTATTTTAAGGTGTTTACTTTATCACGAATAGAAGAAAGTATTACGTCAAAATCATGAAGTCATCGGAAACTTGGCTCATGGGGGTCGTCCAACACCTCAGTTAAAGGCGATAACTTCGAACAAGTTAAGGAAATAATGCTTGAAAATCATCATTAGGATAGCAGACAAATAGCAGGGGATCTCAACATCTCTTATAGATCGATTCAACATATTCTGATTACTGTTTTTGGTAAGAAGCTTGGTCTCATACCAAAAGTCTGTGACTTAATCCTTTCATGCCCGATGTTGCCTATAGGCATATATGCTTCTAAGTCCCGTTATTTCAATTTTTTGACGCACGTTTTTTTGCATTTGTAGTCTGTTGTATTGTGTAAGCTTACAGTGAATTGTTCTATTGTAAGCTATGCAAGGGTTCATTCAGTAGGCGTTTTTCGTAGAGTGAAATTGTCAAGATCGCGAAAAAAGGCGTTTACGCAAAAGTGTTTAAAAAGATTAAAAAGCTGTTTTATTGTAAAAACAAGGAACAACATAAATAAATTAAGGTAAGATAGTTATTAAAAATAAAAATAAGTCATTGGAAAAGTGTTTGCTTACAATAATTTTGTAAAAGTGCTGTGGCCTATGGGCAACATCCTGTAGTTAACGAACCAGGACACTGAGGACTTTGAACACTTCATACTTGAGTTAAGACTAAAATATTTTTTACTAAAAAGTATTTTTTCCTAAAAAATGTTTTAGTTCCGCCCATTTTAATTCGGGCATAAGAGGGTTAAGGCGAAACGAAAGTCATCGTTTAGCCACCGTATTAACCAGATTTGGTCTTATGCAACTTTCCTATGTTTTCGAAATTAAAAAATCAACTTCCACGAACGCGGCATCAAAACCGACGCTTATAACAAGTGTTTGGAAAATTGGATTAAGCATTCGTATGCTCATATTGATTCAAAATGAGCCTACTTAGAAGGCGATAGTACAACCGGATTAAATTTAATCTCAAGGTATAATCTAACTATTCGTATACTATAAATTTTTTTAGGTAAAAAGCTCTTAATAAATTCATAAAATAACTGAAAATAAATATCTATTAATAATAAAAATGAGTCACAGGTAAATTTACGCTCATTTTACTGCCTACTTGTATACCCTCTAAAATTTTTACGAATTTATTTTATTTTAATTGCCATTTTGGTCTTTAGGCTTTCTTTTCTGACATACAAGTATAACCTTTAGGCGTTATAATCAACATATGAAAAACATACGAGGGCACTATAATAAGTCTGTGACATTTTATTAAACGTACGTTTCAAAAAATAATAGTCAGCATTGCCTTTTTATGGGGTTTGAACTCCAATTTATGTACTTTTATTTTAAAATTATAGTTCTGAGGGCTCTGTGATTAATTCAAAAAACAAACCCGGGTAAATGGTGTTTCCAAAAATGTATTTTGCTAGGTTAATAGGACTGTCCGTAATGACTATGCCAAATATGAGCGTGATCTGTCAACCAGCTTGTTTACAGCAGCTGCTCAAGTTGGTTCACCTCATTGGGGCTTTGCGATTTTTACAAACGATAAAAATGTCGAACAAGGAATTTATCCCAAATTTTGTATTTCGAACCAAATTTCGTGTGCGGAATCATTGCGAATGTTGGAAAAGGCTTACAATGATTCAGTTTTATCAAAACCACAAGCTTACGAGTAGTACAAAGCCTTCAAAGACGGTCGAGAGACCAAAAATATTAAAAAAGTGAAGAATATGAAAGAAGAGTTGGCAAAAAAGCTCGAAATCTTTCGCGAGACCGTTAGAATAATTTTGCTGGATATTTCGTATATGAAACGCGTTCTTGCTCGTCTCGTACTGATAAAACTGATTTTTCTAAAAGCGTACCGTGAACAGGTCTCTTTGGACATTCTTGATCGTACGAATTCCGATTCCACATTCCTGTAGAGCACTATAGGGGAGAATGACATCGACGGCGTGGTTTTGAAACTATCGCAGATTGATATAAAATTACAGTAAAACATCTAAAGTTATTATGTGGTCAAGACCGTTTCCACTGATTTATGGAATTACCCTCGTACATTTCACCTGCATTATAAAATGCTTTAAATACTCTTTAAAATTTTTTTATTTGCTTCACACACATAACCTTTGGCTGCAATCAAAAGCACTTAAATATTTATTGATTTTAATTTCTTGGCTTTTCACTTCCTTTTTTGCCTTATACTGCGTGCAAAAAGGCGGTTTAACACAGAAAAACAGTTACACTTATAGTATTGTTTACTGATTTAAGTAAAACACGGATTATTTTGTTTTTGTAGTAGCATATTTGCCGCTTGAAGAGAGGCTGCGTGAAAAGAAAAGTGCTTTGAATTTCATCAATAAATACTTTAAATTTGTTTATAAAGTACTATTTCAAACTCTGACAAGTGCTTTTATTGCAAATGACGAGAAGTGTTGGTGTGCAAAGGGTATTTAAAAAAAGTTTAGCAAATTTAAACCTTAAGTGTATTAAAATGATTCGTTTTATCATTTGGTGCATGAATGAAGGTTCTAAAATGAGCTAAGTCAAGTAAACGTCATGTCGTGCGAATGCCGCGTGTGGTGCCTACACCAGTAAAGAAGAATAAGTGAGATCCAAAACAAAATATCTCCGAATTGGCTGGACTGACCGGCTGCAATATATTTAAGCAAGAAAATATTCTTCACCAGTTGCCTTTTTGCGATGGTTCTTGTTGTTGTACATTTCTGCAGTAATTTTAAGGAGTGGTGCCGAGTTTATAGTCCTTGACCGGATAAAAATCCGGGTCAGCTCCGGTTACTTAGAACCGACTGTCGAGGGAATTTCGGAGGTCCTCTTGGAAATCGGTTACGGGATCAAAAGTATTTAAAACAAGTAAGGAAGGGCTAAGTTCGGGTGTCACCGAACATTTTATACTCTCGCATGATAAAGTGATAATCGAGATTTCATTATCTGTCATTTACATATTTTTCAAATACCGTATTTGTGAAAAATTTTATTCCGCTATCATCATTGCTTCCTAATGTATATATTATACAGAGAAGGCATCAGATGGAATTCAAAATAGCTTTATATTGTAAGAAGGCGTGGTTGTGAACCGATTTCACCCATATTTCGTACATGTCATCAGGGTGTTAAGAAAATATTATATACCGAATTTCATTGAAATCGGTGGAGTAGTTCCTGAGATATGGTTTTTGGTCCATAAGTGGGCGACGTAAAATTTAGTGTTTCTGACATTTTTTGTTAGTCGGTTAACGCAATTTTAGTGATTTTCAACATATGTAACCTTTGTATGGGAGGTGGGCGTGGTTATTATCCGATTTCTTCCATTTTTGAACTGTATATGGAAATGCCTGAAGGAAAAGACTCTGTTGAGTTTGGTTGACATAGCTATAGTAGTTTCCGAGATATGTACAAAAAACTTAGTAGGAGGCGGGGCCACGCCCACTTTTCCAAAAAAATTACTTCCAAATATGCCACTCCCTAATGCGATCCTTTGTGCCAAATTTCACTTTAATATCTTTATTTATGGCTTAGTTATGACACTTTATAGGTTTTCGGTTTCCGCCATTTTGTGGGCGTGGCAGTGGGCCGATTTTGCCCATCTTCGAACTTAACCTTCTTATTGAGCCAAGAAATACGTGTACCAAGTTTCATCATGATATCTCAATTTTTACTCAAGTTACAGCTTGCGGACGGACGGACGGACGGACAGACAGACAGACATCTGGATTTCAACTCTACTCGTCACCCTGATCACTTTGGTATATATAACCCTATATCTGACTGTTTTAGTTTTAGGACTTACAAACAACCGTTATGTGAACAAAACTATAATACTCTCCTTAGCAACTTTGTTGCGAGAGTATAAAAATGAATCTACGATGATTATTTCTCATTTAATTCTGTAAATTCACATTTTATTCATTCAATGAAAATGCTCCTCAAAACGATCAACAGAAAAGTGCGTTTTTCACACTTGCAAGTGGATACAACGTTTTAAGAGAAGGAACGATTGTATATAATTTGTGGTTATGTTATTCGAACTCTTTTATGGTTATTTGGAAGAGTTTTGCGGTCGAAAACCGATTAGTTTAATTTCTAAGAATCAAGTCAAGTGATATCCAAGCCCAAAGACCATCCACCAAATGATCTCTTAATGGTTATCCGCCTGGTCTGTTTTGGAACTGATAGGTTAGGTTTGGTTGTTGATATAGAGAGATCGCACTTGGACCCACGTCGAACTTATAAATTAGCAAAACGCTTAGCGGCCAATATAAATTTGCTCAGGCGTTTAATTTTCATTCCCGCCAGTTCGGTGGGATGTCTGAAAATGTACGCTTCCAAGTGTTTAAGCCTACAGTAGCACCGACCCGCTCTCATTCAACTGATAGCGGTTCTAGGTTACTTTCCTTGTGAGCTCATCAGCTTTATAATTCCCTGCGATTCCCCTATGGCCTGGCACCCATCCCAGTCTTATCTTAAAGAGACTTGATTCCAGTAATAACTAGGTTAGGCATTCCTTGACCAACCCTTAACGTACTGTTAATGAATTCAAGGTTAGTATCGCCACCTTGCTATCTAAGTGGTTGGTCATTACTCTGAAGGAGGCTGCACTTCGGAGTAGTAAATCAACTGGTACCTTAATGGCTGCAACCTCGGCTTTTAATAGCTGGAGCTGGAGTGTAAACGGAGTTCCTGACAGTAAACCCTTCTACCAACCTTCCCTCCAAGCTTTGACTCATCCGTAAAGAAGCTCACTGCCCCTCTCTTCCAACGGCTTTTTCCCACCCACAACTCCATCGCGTGTATATGGGCAGAAAAGGAGCCACCAGAGTGCGCTTTGGCGACTCAATGATCCAAGTGATGCGGTATGAAATCAAAGTATGATAGGATTTCCGAGTGTTCAGACACGTGTTCATTTAGGAACTCAGATTATCTGAGTCTGATAGCAATTTTCGCAGCCATGCATCTTCCGATGATGTCTACGGGCACTATGTTTAAAAAGGTGTTATGTGACATGGTTGGAGTGGACTCCAGTGCACATCACATGATGATGAGCACCACCCGTAAAACGCTCTCGAGTTTCTTTGCATGTGGTGTCTTTTTAGAGCCCTCTACCACATAAAGACTCCATAAAACATAATGAGATTGTCTATAGTGTCATAGACCGTAGAGCCAGAGAACCACTTTCGGTAGGAGACCCCACATTTTGTACGAGTTCTGCGATTTTCTATATGTATTTGCTTGGACGATGACAACAACTGATGAGTTGACGTTGCGAGTTTTCGAGAGAAAAGTTCTGCGAAAGATTTACGATCCTTTGCGCGTTGGCCACGGCGAATATCGCATTCGAAGGAACGATGAGCTGTATGAGATATATGAGGACATTGACATAGTTCAGCGAATTAAAAGACAGCGGCTACGCTGGATAGTCATGTTGTCCGAAAGGACGAAAACACTCCAGCTCTGAAAGTATTCGACGCCGTACCCGCCGGTGGAAGCAGAGAAAGAGGAAGACTTCCACTCCGTTGGAAGGACCAGGTGGAGAAAGAAATGACTGACGCGCTGTTGTTAACTCGGCTATAATCGCGTAAGCGGTGTCTACGCCAATTAAGAAGAAGATTTGCTTCTAATGTTTAGTCCCCTATGTTGGTCTTACTAAATCTATGCTTCTGTCCTTCCTTTGCTCTGCCTATGTCTATGGGTATTTTAACAATTTATTCTCCAAAAAAGAATTTACCATCAAAACAAAGCTCAATTCCAATGACTTTGAAGATGAAGCTAAAAAATTCCGCCAGGCGACATACCTTCGAATTATTATTAAATATCGTACAGATGATTTGAATAAGAAATTGTAAAGAAAGAGAGAGTTAACAATTAATTTTTCATCTAGGCGGTTTAATTATTATCTTCTCTCCTCTAATTGCTGCCCAGATCACAGCGTCACGGGATTGTGTGGAAATTTTTAAAAATAATGCTCGTTTCCAACGTTTTCTTTTTAGTATCAGATCGCGTCGCTGCTTATATCTTTTACTCATTTTTCTTCTTATTTATTGTAATTTACATTTTTTTTCTGAATTTTCAATGACTTGATACACTCCCTCAATGAGGGTATCCGAATGTACGGAGCGAGTGGATATGATTTGCCAACCGGACCGCTGAGCGATTGTAGAAGATGTCGATGTGGCGCGTAGAATCGAATATCTTGATGAATGTTGATGAATGTTGATGAGCAATGTTGTTGATTGTAGATGCTGGCGAAAGTTGACGTGAATTGTGATTGACTTTTATGATTAAGGGAGAGTAGCGTGAGGTGTTATCGCGACGCAGTGAAAGTAAGAAACGATTGTGGCTGGGCGGCTTGTGTAGAACGAATTGTGTCTGCTTTCTCCTTGTCCATCCTTTTTGAAGAGTGGGTGTATAGGTATGGTGAGTTGTGTTGGTGTCATCAGCTGTGGTGAATTAAGCTGTCTTATTAAGATGCGCCAGTTTACCCAGGTAGAGTGGGTGGATGCTTAACTCATTTAAACAGTCGGCTTTAATTGTAGGCGTACTAAAATTAATTTAATCTGTTGATTTATGAAAAGCAAGACCAACACTTAACTCATTAAAGTATTTAATTAACTGATTAGCAGTAATTTGAATGCAATTGCAAACGAAGGTATAAATAAGCTAAGGAAAGGACATAAATACTAACTCCCATATTTACCTACATCTACACCATACATACATGCTACCTTTACTTACACACATGAATATATATATATATACACATATATAACATAAAGATATATATGTACAAATACTGACTTCCATAAATCACACGATAAGTGCAAGCAGACAGGTAAAATTCTTTCTTTTACCTTGAAGCAATTGATTGAGGAATGCCATCATGCGCACACACACATTACCAATTCATTAATGCACATATAATATACATTTGCATGTGTGTGTGTGATTTGCTCCTAATAATTTCAATTATTGTGACAAATTCGCAAATGAATTTCTGCGCATAAAATGCCAATAAGCAAACATAATAAATCAAGAAAACGTGTGGCGCTGTTGTGGTTGGGGATGAGGCGGCCATGTGGCTCGGCATTGGTCGTAGCAAGTATGCTAATGTGTAAGTGTAGTTGTGACATAGGTAGAAAAATACAACAAAAGAGTAAAATATCATATAATAATATAATATCAAACTGGCATATACAGGGTTTGCCAATAACAGTGCTTTGATTTCTTTAAAAAAAAAAAAGTAATTTTGAAGAAATTTGAGAAGTTATGTGAAGTATAATCGTTACTATCTACTATATGGACGAATCCAATTTTCGAGTACTTTTTCCACTAAATCAAGTCATATGTCATGAATAGCAAGACCAATGACTTCAAATAACCCCACAAGCAGTAGTCTAATGGTTTTAAATCAGAACTTCTTGGAGGCCATGTAATGTCACAATATTTTGAAATAATCGAATCTCCAAACTTTTCTGGCAATAATTCGATTGTTGCACGTGTTGTATGCCACATAGCGCCGTCTCGTTAGAACCAGATGTTGTCAAAACAAACTTCCTTCTTATCGGAAATACGGACCGATGTTTCCACTAGACCAAAAACTGCACCAAACTGTCAATTTAAATAAGTGAATATAATGATTGTTCATGAATGTTTTTTGAGTCCTAAGAATATCTGTAGTCATTTGCATACTTATTTCGACGGGTATGTGCTTATTTGTTGGTAGTAGTAGCTCTATGTTTTTCCATAACCAGCTGGAGGTTGTGTGATTCAAGCCATACTTGTGTTCGTACCAGTATCTGACTAAGCCTTCTTCGCGCTTCTTCCATGTCTCAAGCTGTAATTATGTACTGCAAAGTCGTCCGCATAGCCAATTAAGTACGATTCGTCTAGTATTTCGAGTTTTAGTATAGCGTCGTAGCTGATGTTCCACAAGTTTGGGCCTAGAATGGATGCTTGTGCTGCTCCTAACGTGACCACTATCTGTCGAGATCTCTCTCTAGTTTGGTACAGCAGTTTTGTGTTACTAAGGTAGCGCCGCACCGCAGCTCTGCGGTGGTCGGAATTTTAAAGCTTTTTTCAAGAGCGTCTATCTATTTAGCAAATTGCAATTGGAGAACGATTATTTTCGTTATAATTTCTTTTTTTCATAAAAACATTGCTTTAAAAGTTATATGCAAGTTAAGTTATGCTTCAAATATACAGTGTTTATATGGTACACCATGTCGTATGAGCAACACGGAATTTGCACTTGTTTGTATGCTCAGTACATTTGATTTATATCTTTAACTAGATATATCTCTTAAAATAATGGTTTAAGGGCAAAAATGAATGAACGTTTTTGTAGAGCGAACAATTTTGAATTGGAATCTAATTTTTTGAAGGCAGTAGGTTTACTTGCTTATTGCAATATAACCAAAAATCGCTGATGATACATGTAAGAGCGTTACAAAGTCAGTTTGGGATATCAATGAAATTCTTCATTCCTGTAAATGTGCATTCTATGACATTATGTATGTAACTCGACTTTTTTCCATAGCCACCACAGGCACGCTTGCAGAAATCCAGACCCTGAACCCAATTTTCGACGGTTTTCAAGCATAAATCGGTTAATACTGCTGCAATTTCACGTTGTATATTTATTCGTCGTCAATCGTCGCTGGCTTGTTGGCATAGACCATACTCTTGACTTAGTTCTACAGGATATAATCTAACGGCGTCAAATCGCACGACCGAGGCGGCCTTTAGGCTGGGCCATTTTGTGAGATAACACGTTCACTAGATTTGATTTTCAATAAATCGATTGTGACATTCGCTGTGTGGCTTGTGGCGCCGTCCTGTTAGAAACACATATTTTTCAAGTCCATATCATCCAATTCGGTCCAAAAATATTCGGTTATCATTGAGCAGTAGCGATTCCCATTCACAGTAGCGTGGCGGTCTTGATCATCACGGAAGAAGTACGGCCCAATGACGCCGCCGCCGGCCCACAAACCATACCAAACCGTAATTTTTTCGGTATGCAATGTTGACTCATGGAGTACGTGTGGATTGCTGCTTGATCAATAATGTATTGGCTATTCAGCCAGAAATGAGCCTCATCGCTGTTGATGATTTTTCGTTGAAAATCCGGAGCATTTTCAAGTTGCTGTTCAGCCGAATTCACGAACATACGACGATTCTGGTGGTCAAGTGGCTTCAGTTTTTGGGTAATTTTGATCTTGTAAGGATGCAGGCCAGGATTTTTTCGCAAAATTCGCCACAACGACGTCACAGTGAAGCCCAACGCTTGAGAACGACGTGTAAAAGACTGATTTGGGTCTGCCTCAATTGCTGCGCTAGCGGCAGCAACATTCTCGACACTAAGGGCACTTCACTCATACTAGCACGGGACTATTTTGTACTGTGCCTGTGGATTAAAATTGTTTCACTAGACGCTCAATTGTGGATCTGACAGGACGATTATGACGATCATAAATTGAACGTAGCGTTCTTAAAGTTGAGGCCACTGACTCCGAATTTCGGTAGTGAATTTTATTAGTTTCGACTCATTGTCGGATCGTATGTCTTTCCATGACGAAATGGCAAACTTTACTGAAGAGAAATGTCAAAAGAGCGGGAAAAATATGGCGTCGTTTGCTGATTCTATCGGTCTACTTTTGTGGTGTTCCTATTGGAAAACCCATTATATATACATTTATATGCAAGTATGTGTGTCTGTGTTTTGCAAGCATAAGCGCTTATGTCGCCGCTGTGTTCTTATATAATTTGCAGGTAACTGCAATTAATTTTTATTAATTCATTACATTTTATTGTATTGACAGCGATAGCGAAACGGCACAGCAACACATAGCAGCGCACGCCACGGCATGGCAAGGTAGAGCGTCAATGCCAGGCGCATAATTAATTGCTTGCCCTATCATTTTAATTAACGGCTTTGTCTAACAAGAACTACAGCAACAAAAAACAACAAAAAACGTTGAAATTATTATTAAATCGTGAAAGAGTAAAAATTATTTGCGTAAAATGCCGGATACGTGAATTCCATGCAAATGCCGCATCTGCTGTAAATTGGCATACAAAATTGAAAAGTTGTGCTTAATGAATTCACTAATGATAAAAGCGCAAACAAAAACAACAATTTGAGCCAATTTGAACAGCTTCAATGTGTTCATGCAAATTATGGTGCATAAATTGAGAGTTTGATTTAATGTCAGCAAACAGACACATGCACACAAAAACACACATACACATGCACTAAGACAACACATACACACATACACATACACTAACACACACATGCAGCGCATTTTTATTTCGAAAGTCACCTTGAAAATGCATAATGAATTATAATGAAATTTTATCATTATGAATTTGTCAATCATTATCATAAATTTATGAAATTTGCCAAGGCAACAACAAAGAGTAATACTACAACAACACCAAAAACCCCAGTTATATGCCTGAATGTCAACAACATCAGCATTTTCTGGCATTTTTCGCATTTCGATCGGCGCATTTTCAACTACACACCAGTACACATGTACATATGTATGTGTGCATGTTTGTGTTTGCGCGACTTCGCTTTGGCTTTTGCTTGACAATCGCCAGTTTGCATCGAATTCATTGGAAAATTCCGAAATGTCAAGCGTAGAGTGACAATTGCAACGTAACGGTATTCATTGTGAGCGAAATCGACAGTCAATGTATAAGCGTTGTGGAAGGCGGGGGTGCGGTGTGCTAAATTGCGTCACATCAGCAATGGGGCGTGACTGCAGCATTAAAAAGTATTTAACAAACTGAATAAAGTGCATTTCAATTAATTTCTGAGTGGGAAGTGGGGTTGGCTTAATGAGTTGGGACAATTCCGGCGGGAGTGTGCACTTGTTTTTGCCAATTTGTTGCATTTGTTGTGGGTATGTATGTATTGTGAGGCGTGCAGAAGAAAAGCATAATGAGTAGTGGGGCGATGGGGGTATTCAGAGTGGTAACAAATATTTAGTAACAAAGTTTTACACATAATAAGTCTCGACGTCGAGCCTTTCTTGTGTTTGTTGACATCCGTTGTTTACTGCAGAGAATCGGGTGCGTATCTTGGCTGCAACAAGATAGTGGTCTGAGCCCATGTTAAGACCTGGGAGCGTACGCACGTTTAAAACACAGAAGACGTGTCTTCCGTCTATCACAACATGATCGATCTGGTTGGTGGCTTCTCGATACATAGACAGCCAGGTATCTTGGTGAATTTTTCTATGCTGGAATCTAGTACTACAAATAACCCCATTTCGGGCAACTCTTTTGGGGATGTTTTATCATGGAGGCTGAACTTCTCGACCGTTGTACCAAAGATACCTTCTTTACCCACCCTAGCGTTAAAGTTCCCAAGCACGATTTTGACATCGTAGCCGAGGCAGCTCACATACTTAGGTGCGCTCCAAGACATAGAAGACATCTTTGGTCACAACGTTCTTTTCTTACGTCGGGGAGTGGGCGCAGATCAGCGATATGTTGCAGAACTTCGCTTTGATGCGGATTGTGGCTAGACGTCGTTCATCCACCGGGGTGAATGACAGTCATCGGCAATTTAGTCTCTCTACCACCACGAATCCCACACCGAATTTACGTTCCTTTAGATGGCCACTGTAGTAAATGCCACAAGGACCTACTCGTCTCAGTTCTTGTCCCGTCCATCGCACTTCTTGAACGGCGGTTATGTTAGTCTTTACTTTTACAAGGACATCAATCAGCTGCGCATCTTCACCTTCCCAATTAAGGGACCGGACATTCCAGGTGCATGCCCTCAATTCGTGTCCTTATTTCGTTTGCCATGGTCGTCATCAAAAGAGGGGGTCTCTCATCCGAGGCTGTCGATTAGTTTTCATTGGTACTGTTTTTTACGTGGCGGGTCCCAAACCCAGCGCACAACCCTGTGGAGGGGATGCTTCTCCTTCTTACTTTAGCTCGCCTACAAACGGATGTTCTTAGGCTACCCTGAGGATACTTGGTCAAAGACCGGAAGTCGTGAGCTGCTTGAGGCATATGTAAAAGAATCGTTTCTGGCCACTCCCAAGTGAATGGCGATTAGAGAACTTTCCTCACTTGCGTGAACTTCCACAAATGACTTCATCCCCTATATACATACATATGTATATATCAGCCAGCTCCCATAAAATTATAGTCTTTAGAGTCTTAACTTTAGGTTAGGTTAAGATGGAAGATCGATGCAATAGAGGACGCCTTTGGACAACTGATAATGTCGGTGCATTGTGATACCCCACAAATTTATATCATTTGAGGTAATATTAATTCCAGCCTTGTCATCAAGTTCGAAGGTATGACTGCCGATATGTTTCAACTTCAGCCATGCAATGGTGGATAGTGAAGGAGAAAGTGCCTGGGTGTTTCCACCTCACGTTACTCCATACAATTTTGACAGTTCGGATCCGAAGATTTTCAGCTTTATCGCATGCACGTTTATTGAACAATTTCCAGAAAGAATTCCGACGACTGAGGCCAGTTGAACCTTATTGAGAGCAAGTAGTTCAGTGCAACCCCTGCGTTCTATTCTAGGCTAGAAGAATTTTCCTATCGCAAAAGAGCTGGTTGTTGACTAGCACTCTGCAAAGTCCAAAGATCCAGTCACGTGACTCTCTACTGTCCTTTGCGTTCTATCGCTGGAAGTCTAGACTTTGCAGAGTGCTGGTCAACAATTGTGAGATCCTTCTTTCCTAGAGTAGAACTCAGAAGAGCCATTGAATTACCAGCTATCATCTTTCTTAAGATTTTTTTAAATTAATATCTGTACATGCCACTTTTTCTGTAATGTTATAAATTCTTCCACGGAAGTTTTGATTTATCTGCCTCTGTAGAAAGTTGAGCTTCTTTATTACCTTTGAGATATCCCAGTACTTTTGTGGTGATGAACTAGTCTTTTTCTTCTTGCTATATTTTTTTTTTTGCTCATTTCTTATATTGACCTGATTATTTTTCTCTTCAGACGAATAATTCCAAGGCTTTCATGACGTTGTGGAAGTATAAGTTCTTCCCTACTTTAATTTATTACCAATATTCACCTTTTTGGTGATCGACTTGCCTCTTTTTGTTATAAGCTCAGATATTTCACTATTTGCAGTCGACCAAAAAATCGCAGACTCAATACCATAGAAAAATTTAGAGTGGTTCCATTCTTTAATTATAGTAAAAATTATACCAAATATGTGTCTTTCAGAACCTTTGCTCCAAAAACTATGCTTCTTTCTTCATTTGAACTGGCAGCCTCGACAACGCTAAAAAGTATGCTTTAACATTTAGTCACTGAAAAAATTATGCTGAAATGAAACTCTCTGAATACCACCATCAATAATGCGGCAAATGAAAAGCGTCATGCTGTTAGTTAAATGGCTTAAAGTGAGAGAGTCCCACGGATGCAGTTGCAGTTTCCTGTTGATTACCAAAAAGGTACAAAACTCGCTGCGACGATGCAATTCAATTTCGATGACAGTTGCAACATTTTAACTGTAAAACGTGCACAGACGACTTCAAGTCACGGCAGGCACCTGCGTGTGTGAGTGCACATGTATGGGTGTGCGTGTGTGCGATTGTTGAGGTTGCGTTGCTGTTCACAGCAATTATTTTCAAATTGTGCGCTTTTCAACGTTCGATGCGTTTCATTAAGTTTATTGGACTATTTTTACACCTTTCTGCTCGCATGTGCCAGTCTGGCAGCATTTACAATCTTTGATTTGGGCTTTATTGTTGTTTTCCACATGTATTTTTTTCGCACAAAAAATAAATTTTATAGAAAAAATTGCAAAACGATTTGAAAAAAGTAAATATTTACAGCTTTTACGCACACTCCATACAGTTTACGGTCATATAATTAAGAACGTCGCGTATTTTTCGAGTGTTTCCAAAGTTCAGATATTTTCCGGTGCGTAAATTTAAAGATTTAAGAGTTCAGCAGAAATTTCAGAACAGTATAAGGTCACAGAACTGAGATTGTTGCGTGTTCTTTTGGTTCTTTTGAGTGTTTCACAAGTTCAGAAAATATTTTTAGCCTAAATTTGAAGCTTTAAGAGTTGAGGATGAAATTCACCATAGTGTTAGGTCATAAAAATGAGAACGCTGCGTATTATTTTGGTTATATTGAGTGTTTCACAAGTTCAGAAAATATTTGTGACCTAAAATTGAAGCTTTAATAATTTAGGGCAAAATCCACTATAGTGTAAAGTCATTTAATTGAGACTGCTGCGAGTTGTTTTGGTTCTTTTGGGTGTTTCACAAGTTCAGAAAAGAGTTCAAGAGTTGAGAACGAAATGTACTGTAGTGTAAGGTCATTTAATTGAGATAAGTGCCTATTTAGTAGGTTCTTTTGAGTGTTTCATAAGTTCAGAAAATTTTAGGAGCCTACAATTGAAGCTTCAAGAGTTGAGAACGAAATGTACTGTTGTCAAAGGTCATTTAATTGAGATAGGTGCCTATTTTGTAGGTTCTTTTTAGTGTTTCATAAGTTCAGAAAATTTAAGGAGCCTACAATTGAAGCTTCAAGAGTTGAGGACAAAATTCTCTACAGTATAAGGTCGTTTAATTGAGATTCAGAAAGTTTCTGCAGCCAAAAAGTGAAGCTTTAAGAGCTTAAAATATAATTTATGGAGAATAAATTAAAAATGTTAATAGAAATAGCTGAGTAACAGAAAACTAGACATACTTTTAATACTTTCTTTAACGTCTCCACTTCAATGCACAGCGCCTGCTTTTGCGTTTATTTTTTGTTTGCCAAAATTGTTACAGTCCACTAGGTTAAGCCTCGTTGCCGTTTAATGGTATTTGTGTTCTTTTCCGCCTTATTTTTTCCACCGGCCTTACGCTTAAATTTCCGTCGACTTTTTCTGCACTGTGTGCTTATCAACGTGCACGTGTGTGTGCGTGTGTGTCGGTGCGAGGAGTGTGCGAAAAAATTGCAGCTGACAGTGCATTTTTCCATTTTTTAAATGCCAGCAGTCAAGCGTCGGCGTGGCTAGGTGATGGAAACTGCTTTCGGCAGCATGCATGCCGAAGTGATTCTGCTTTGTTGTTTCTGTTGCTGTTGCTGCTCCAGCTACAGCTCCGGCTGCTGTGGCTGACGTGCTGGCAGCAGCAATTAAACTCAATCGAGCGCATGTGTCCGGCAACTGCAATAGCAATAACAACAATTATTGTAAAACTAACAAGAAGCGGCTACACTGACAACAAAAGCAACAGCAGCAACAACAATAACACCAAGAGCAATGTTATCAATATCGACCTCGATAACATTTCCCGTTGGCAAGTCGGCTGAATGCATTCAGCATGCGTATGTGTAAGTGGAAACAGCATTTTCGCTTTAATACACACAAGGTGGAGGTGAATTGACTCGCCGGAGATTCATGCGAATTGTGTTTGATTTAGAGTTTTTTTGGTTGGTAGTGCAAAAAGTGCTAAAAACCAGCATAAAAATGGGCGGATATAAATTTTGGAATGAGAAATAATACATTTTAGTGATTTTAACGGTGGTTGAACTCCTAAACGTAACTATGAAAGCGTGATTGAAACGCTCTTTTCTTTTTGAACCAGCGGCTCGGAAAAGATCACATGGCCGTTCCCTCGACAGTCGGCTCTACGGAACCGGAACGGACCCGGATTTTTCATCTGGTCAAGGAATTCTGCCGCTACAGCAACAACAACAACAACAAAAAAAGATCACGTGGCTACTCTTTGAGCCTGAAATATAACTTAAGTATTGAAAAAGCGTGTTTATAACTCCAAGATACTAGTGGCAACACCTCCATAACCAAAAAAAAAAATCCTGAGGTAAGATCAAAAGGATATGTTAGGTTAGGTTGTGTTAGTATGGTAGGCCAATGGACCGCGCATTGACTAGTTATGGTGCCTTGCGTTACCAGATGGGGTTCAGTTACTAGGTCCAGGAGTATTCATCCTTTAGCATGCCTGCGCTTGACTCGGATTTTAACAGACTCTGTGGCCTCACAATTGGTACCTCTTTCAGTGTATCATACCGTGGGGACCCCACATGCTTACAGCATAGTTTTGCCAATGCACGACAAGTGCACTAGAGATGCTCCTTTGTTTCCCTGATTCTTTGATCTAGACATTTTCTGTAGGCTTTTCGATTTGACAGTGCCATTTTGCGGACTTGTGTCGCCACCATCCAGTGACCAGTTAGTATTCCGATCATGTTCCCACAGTCTTTTCTATCGAGTGCCAGTAGGAATTTTGTGTTCTTCTGATCTACCGGTTTGCACGGAGCTTTTGCACCCTGGTAGCTCGTTTCATCGGGCTTTTATTTTATATACCATGCAACTTTCCAGATTCGTATAGGAGGGTTTCATAGTTTTGTTGATCATAACGGTTTTTGTAAGCCTAAACACTTAAATCTCGTCCATTATTTCGTTTCCTTCATGCATTTCCATATACAGTTAAAATGAAGAAATTGCTAATGGTACACCTTCCACTGCTGCCCTGCTTCCCAAGACATTTCTGGCCGATATGAGATTCAAAGCTAAAGCCTACATTACGGCTTGACTGTCTACGTAGATGTTGACTCTGGAATGGTTTGCAGGTGCCAGCTGCGCAGCTGCCGCAATAGCAAAGACCTCAGCTTGAAATATTTGGCAGTGGTCCGGCAACTTAAATTTTCGAGCCATCCGCACAATTTTCATATTATTTGTAGTGCCAGAGTAGAATCTGAGAAGAATGATTTTTGCATAATTCGAGTGTCTGCATGAAAAACTATATCTAATTTGAAAAAGCTTCTCAAAACGTATATTCCGCCACATAATCGGCATAATGTGAAAGCATTATCCGGTATCAATCCGGTATCCAATCTTTTTCGGATGATTACACGTCTGTCTTTGCACCGTCAAAAGGGACTATCCAAATATATTGCTACAATATATACAAATTTTTGTCGAAGAGTTAAGAAAAGTGTTCAACAGAGCTTTCGCGTGCTTTTTTTTCAGTTCTTCAAGAATCTCTTGATAATTGCAGAGAAGAAGCGGTTATTTGTAGTGACAGAGTAGAATTTGAAAAGAATGATTTTTGTATAATTCGAGTATCTGCATGAAAAACTATATCTAATTTTAAAAAGCTTCTAAAAACGTATATTCCGCCACATAATCGGCATAATGTGAAAGCTTAAAAGCTCTAAAGCTTAAATATAATCCGGTATCCAATCTTTTTCGGATGATTACACGTCTGTCTTTGCACCGTCAAAAGGGACTATCCAAATATATTGCTACAATATATACAAATTTTTGTCGAAGAGTTAAGAAAAGTGTTCAACAGAGCTTTCGCGTGCTTTTTTTTCAGTTCTTCAAGAATCTCTTGATAATTGCAGAGAAGAAGCGGTTATTTGTAGTGACAGAGTAGAATCTGAAAAGAATGATTTTTGCATAATTCGAGTGTCTGGATGAAAAACTATATCTAATTTGAAAAAGCTTCTCAAAACGTATATTCCGCCACATAATCGGCATAATGTGAAAGCTTAAAAGCTCTAAAGCTTAAATATAATCCGGCATCCAATCTTTTTCGGATGATTACACGTCTGTCTTTGCACCGTCAAAAGGGACTATCCAAATATATTGCTACAATATATACAAATTTTTGTCGAAGAGTTAAGAAAAGTGTTCAACAGAGCTTTCGCGTGCTTTTTTTCAGTTCTTCAAGAATCTCTTGATAATTGCAGAGAAGAAGCGGTTATCCTACTATATTTTATCAGGTAATGTCGATGAACCGTGAATACCACTATTTTTAGAATCTCCTAAACTTCGCAGACTCTCTAATGAAATGTTTTACTGTATACTTCCCATACCCATAAAAACTCTCGCCCCAAAATGAATCACTTCACTGCGTGTAAATGCCTTAAATCTTGCTTATTTATGTCTTTAAACATTGACAATCCTTTAATTCCGCAGCCATTCATTACCCTTCTCAACCGTGGAGAGCGGAGAGTTTCCTCCAATAATTCTACTAACCATCCACAATCGCACATACATACATATTCTGCCATCATTGAATGAAATAATTGCAAATACCCTTTAACTAAAGTCGCCGACGCGTCACTAACAACTTGCTCTTCGCCTCTCCCCCCGGCCTTCGGGTCGTACCAGCTGGGCCACTTGCCGTTATGCGCTTTCGCTTCACTCGTTGCGCATCAAAATATATTTCTTTCCTCCTTTCTAGACGGCTGCGCTTTCACTCGGGCAAATTCAGTAAATTTCTATGCGTTTCCACAAGCGCCTGGCTGCTGCGCCCCCGCCCGCACTCGGCCGTTCGGTTGCTGCGCTGCAACATTTCAATATTTTTCGCAATTTATTGTAGTTGCTTGTTGCTGTTATTTTTGTTTCTACACACTTGCTTTTTACGCCTTTAGCTTTCACTAGCGCTCGCTCTATCTGCCTACAGTGTTGTTGTTTTCGTTTCCTTGTTTTGTTTTTATTTATTTTTTGTTGTTGTTTTTTGTTTTTCCTCTTTACTATTTGCGTCGAAGTTGTTATCACGCATTAAAGAGCTGTGACAGCTACAGCAACAATTATCAGGCATCAACGGCAGTAAAACATCAGCGACCACTTTGTTGTTGTCATTGGTAGACTCGTACATAACCTCTAGGGAAAATTGCTGGAACTGAAGAAGCAGTATATTTTCATACTATATACCATCTTGGAGTGACTTCAACGTATTTTGTTTTCTTCTGTTTCGGCTCATTTTTGGAGCGCCATTCGCTGGACCGTTGAACAGTTTCGACGTCATATTTATAAGCCAAGGTTTCGTCACCACTAAGGTGCGTTTGACAACATTAAAGAATGTAGTGTTCTCAGCTACGTTCGCAGGCATCTGCTTTGCGACCTCTACTCGACGTCGGTTGTAAAAAAGATTGAGGTAAAAAGAGTACGAGCTAGACACTGACACGCTTCATACCTCAAACTTTAACCAAAATGTGGTCAGTCGATTCGAGATCTTGAGATCCTCTGCTATCTGCTATTCTTTGAAGTACTTCCCAGAAAGAATGCTTGTTAGCACATAGCGGGTTTCTTGTCAATCTTTATTTAATTCTTCGTATTGCTCATCAGAGAGGATACTGGCTAGTAGGAGCTCGGTTCGAAAATTTTACTAGAAATTAAGGCATCTGTTTAGTGGTGTTAAGCCCAGTGCCGGCTTCTGTAAAGGCTATAATGGAAACACGATAATAGATATCCATGGTATTCTCCAGAACGGATAAGGAAGCGAAGCAATTGGGTCTGGTAGTGAACGAGGGCAAGACTGTCATCAATGAAACAATCACCGCGACTTAGCTCTCACATCGTCTATCTTGGACCACTACTAACAGCAACAACAATGTCGGCTAGGTTATGTCGTTCGTACGAACGAAAACACTCCAGCTTTGAAAGTATTCGACGTAACACCCGCCGGGGGAAGCGTAGGAAGAAGAAGTCCTCCACTCCGATGGAAGGACCAGGTGGAGAAAGACCTGGCATTGCTTAGAATCTCCAATTGGCGCAACCTTGCGAAAAGAAGAAACGACTGGCGCGTAAGTGGTTTCTACGCCAGTAAAGAAGAAGAGTACTCTCCAAATTTGAAGAAAGCAGTGCTGCAATAGATTAAAAAGAACTCACCACCTCAAACAAGACGACGGGAAAACTGGTCTAAGGTGACTTAAGAAAATCAAAGCTGAACAAGAATCTCGACAAAAAAATCGACATCGACGGATTTGACTTCAAAACCGCTTTTGACAACACTAAGAAGATCTGTCTATCAGACGCCATGTCTAGATTGGGTATCACTGTAAAACTCCTACGATTATGCAGAATGACGATGAGAACAAGCCTCAGCTCCATCGGGTAAGATATTTCCGAGCCGTTCAATACCAGGCGAGGTTTTAGATAAGGTGATTTCTTCTATTCCTTAAATTTCTTCCTTACTACTGTCTTTCTTAAATAAGGCGGAAAAAAAAATCAAGGAAAAAAAGTTCTTTTCGAACCTATCACTAGTGCTTTTAACACCGTTAAATCTTGTGACTTCAGTGATATCGGATAACTTGACCCTTCCCTACCGGGCATGAGCACTGCATTTCACAGCTGCGTAGCAAGCGAGTGCCATGTCATTGCCACTGGCATTCGATGGGTGAAATGTAACAATTACAACAACAACAACCGTAAATTGCAGTTCAACATGCTTTTGTTAGCCTTTTTGTTGTGTTTTGTTTACTATTTATTGCTGTGCTCATTTTTTGCCGCACTAACTGTTGTTGGCTGCTGCTGCTGCTGCTGCTGCTCTTGTTGTTGCTTTTATAGTTGGCGCTGTTCGCAGCAGCTTTGCCTCGAACTTATGCTTTCATGCGTATATTTATGCACGCGGCATTGTTGATGTTCGTACTTTGCTGGTCGGCAATGTGCCTTACGATGTTATTGTTATTGTTGTTTTCTTCATTTTTGCTTTTATTGTCGAAGATTTTAATAAATGTATTTAATGCGCTTGTTAAAGATAGCAAATTGTGGGCGATAGAAGGCGGAGTGCCCACGCGACAGCGGCAAGTCGGACGCGGAAGTGCGTGGCGAGTGCAGTCAAATGCAACTCTGCGTGTTTTTTACAACTTTTATTTAAATTTATGCTTTGATTACATAAATTATGGTGCAGTTATACAGCTGTATGGCTTTGTTGCTGTTGTGCGGCGATGTAGAAAAGTGTAAACAACATTTTCCGCTAACCAACAACTACAACAATAACAAGATTATGTGTTGCTTTTGCCTTGCGAATTGGATAATTTCTTTAAAATTAATATTCATCGTGAGAAGAAGGCGCACAGAGCCAGATGTAAATGAGCGTGAAATAAAAATAAATAAATAAAATAAAATTAAAGCAAAATAATAGAATAAAATAAAAATAAAATAAAATAAAATAAAATGAAATAAAATAAAATAAAATAAAATAAAATAAAATAAAAAAATAAAATAAAATAAAATAAAATAAAATAAAATAAAATAAAATAAAATAAAATAAAATAAAATAAAATAAAATAAAATAAAATAAAATAAAATAAAATAAAATAAAATAAAATAAAATAAAAAAAATAAAATAAAATAAAATAAAAATAAAATAAAATAAAATGAAATAAAAAAAAAAATAAAATAAAATAAAATAAAATAAAATAAAATAAAATAAAATAAAATAAAAAAATAAAAATTAGAATAAAATAAAATGCTAACTAAAAAGAGTTTAGGCCCATAAGCTCAACTTCCTTCCTTCTGAAAACGCTAGAGAAAATCTTGAACATGCATATTAGGGCCGCAGCGCCTCCTATAAGCTTGTCCAAGCCGCAACACGCATATACGAAGGTCAGATCAGTAGAGACTGCACCCCTTACACTGGTATTTAATATCGAAGGGGCTTTTGAATATAAGTAAAACATTCTTGGAGCATTCCTGGACATTTATGGAGCGTTCAACAACGACTCTACGGAATCTATTTTGAATAGTATTCAGTCAATAGATGATCCGGCTATACAACGCTGGATCAGAAGCCCTTTGACCTCTAGAAGGCTAGAATAACCAAGGGAACTAGTGGAGATACTCCGCAAGGTAGAGTGCAATCTCCGCTTCTACGGAAATTAGTGGTGAATAAACTGCAAAGGAAGGAGGGCAAAGCCCCTAATATAGTGGCAAATGCGGACGACATCTCCATCTTAATAACGGGTAGGTGTCTACAGACCATTAGCAGTATTGTGACCACCACTCTCAATACAGTCCAGAATTAGGCATCGCAAGCGGGAACCCAAAGAAAATGGATCTGCTTGTGTGCTCAGGAAAGTACGAAAATCCTCCATGCACTGGTACTACACAGCTGTTTTAAGACCAATTCTGCTCTACGGTGCAGTAGTATGGTGGACAGGTGTACGAAAATCCACCTACCGGAAGACAAAGGAAAGGGTTCAGAGGCTCGCTGCGCTGTGCATAGCGAGAGCTTTAAGAACAACACCAACGGTGGCTCTTAAGCTGGTACTTGGCACCTATAGACCCCTTCGCTGAAAACTGCACAGCGAAATCGTCGGGACAACTACTGGCTGCAGGGGAATTTACATATAGAACCCTTGGGCATAGCTCGGTGGGTAAGGGCGGTTTGGCAAACATCGACTATATGACCCTACTTTTCAACTGGGAAAGAAGTAAATATAGAAAACTATGGTTAGCGTAAACATTTATACGGATGGTTCCGAAATGGACGATGAAGTTGGTGCGGGGATGTACTGTACAGAGTTAGGCATAAGGCAGCCTTTTAAGTTGCCGGACTACTGCAGTATATTTCAAGCTGAGGTCTTTGCTATTGCGAAAGCCGCACAAAATTCCTATTGGCACTCGATTGAAGAGACTTTAGGAACATGATCGGAATACCAACTAGTCACTGTAGGGTAGCGACACGCCCGCAGAATGGTGCTGACAGATCGAGAAGACTGCAAGAAATGTCTGAAAGAAACCAATGGAGTATCTCTTGAGCACTTGTCCCGCATTTGCAAGACTACGCTGTAATCATCTGGGATTCCCACGATATGAAGAGGTATCGATAACGAGGCTACAGAGTCTTTTAAAATTCGCATCAGGAGCAGGCATCCTAAAAGATGAATACTCCTCATGGACCTAGTAACTGAACTCAATCTGGAATCGCAAAGGACCAAAACTGGTCTATGCGTATCTCATTGGCCTACCAGATTAACCTAACCTTAAAAATTCATTCTTCTTTCATTCCTTTTCATAACAATATAATACTCTACGCGCAACATGTTTAAAGAAGCATAGCATAAAAACAGTTATACCAACAAATACATTATTTATTGCGCTTTTAAAATCAAAAATCATATGCAAAGTAAACAAAAGTCACTCATACGCCCAGGTGGCTGTGCTAGCCGGCGAACAAAAAGTGCAGCAAGCAAATTAACGAGCAATCAACGTTAAATTAAATCAATAAAATGTTGTAATACCATTTAAATTATTCATAGCGCCATGACATAGCTGCTGCTCTAACGGAAAACGGGAAATTTATTCATGCAACTTTTTGTGGCATAAACAGCAGCAGCCGGCAAACGCACACACACAGCGCAACTACGTGATTGCGGAAGGGCGGTAACTAATTCAATTCATAATGTCGTGCAACACGTGTTATTTGTTGACTGTGTGGCTATGCAACGCATGTTGTTGTTGCTGTTGCTGTTTGCCATTATGCATGTGTTATTGTTTTAAGTACGGTGTTTGGCGTTTGTCGCTGTGTGTCGGTGTATGTCGGTGTTGTACGAAAATTAATTAATGTGCTCGGCACGCCTGCAAATCTCAACTAATGTTCCCTAAACAACAACAACAATAATAGCAACGGTAGCAGCAAGCAGCAGCAGTACAAATAGTTGCATTCAAGCATTACAGCAATAGAGGTACCACAATCACAACAACAACAACAATAGCAACAATAACAATAGTTGCTGTAAATTCAGCTATCAAGTGTAATAACAACAACAAATCAGTATTAAATGCAAATATCACAAGAGCAAATAAACAAAAGCGTCGATGGGCGCCTGCATGTGTATATATGCGTGTGTGTGTGAGTGTTTACTTTTATGCTGTGCTTGCAGTGTTTGTGTGTGCGTTTGTCACTGAAGCAGAGCTTCCTCTGCATTTACTTTCGGCCCACTCGCTACTGCGCCGTGACGTTGCCATGTTGCAAGTGCAGCTGCCGTTGGGCGTGAAGCGAACTCACGTACATTACACCTACGCATACATTTACAAATATGTAAGTGTATACATGTATGTATGTTTGTGTGTATGTGTGCAATTCTAATATATGCGCTAGTAACCAGTAAGGAAAAATAATCAAGTTTT
The DNA here is from genome assembly GCF_024586455.1 of Bactrocera neohumeralis. NCBI lineage: Eukaryota > Metazoa > Arthropoda > Insecta > Diptera > Tephritidae > Bactrocera > Bactrocera neohumeralis. The sequence goes on along the minus strand of NC_065922.1, from coordinate 9,609,346 downwards.
GTCGAAATACCAACATTATATTATTTACTGAATGAACTAAATTTTCAAAAGTGTGGCAACCTTTTTTAAAAATATGTCCTACATAATCGTTTTTGAGTCTCATTGACAACACCAATATTGCAAATTTCCATATATTTTATAAATGTGGGTGAAAAATAAATATAAACAGGTGGCAGCCCTTATTGAAGCTGTGCTACTTTTTAAAATTGTTAAACGTTATGCATTTATTGTAGTAGTTCCATTATTTAAAATTAATTATAAAAATTTAATATAGAAACAAGTGGCAACCTTTTAACAAATATTTAGAAATATTATTCTTCTTAAGCCTTTTAGCTGCTTACATTTATTCTACTTCTTAAACTTATTAAAATTTATAGTTTTACTGTAATAGTTCCAAAATATAATTTTATTTTATTTATTAATAATAAAATTAAGAACCAAAATGTGGCAACCTTTTTCGAATTATCTCCAACAAATTATTTTTTTCAACCTAGGTGCCACTATTGCAAAATTTAATTTATTTCATCAATTTATTTAAAATAGTAATTATAAAAATGTGGCAACCCTTTTTATATTTCTTGGTACTTTCTTCATTTTCTTCCATTTAAATTAAATTCTTTATTGTAGCAGTTTCATTGTTTAAAATATATAATTTAAAGCAATTAAATATAAAAATAGGTGGCAACTCTTCTAAAAATATTTCGATAAGTTTGCTTTCTTAAACTACTTTACACACATCAAAACGTATTGCTATTTTATGAACTTTATAGATTTAAAATTTTGCATCAGCTGGCAACCCTTCTCGAGAAATATTTGGTACCTTTATCTTTAATGAAATCAAACGAGTATTACAACTCACAATCTAAAAATGGTATTAAATCGATTCCGCGTTTCGTTTTAATCGTCGCTCTTTCCACGTCGTCTTAAGCGGTTTTACTACGAGATCCTTCTCGTGATTCTAGGTCATATGATAAACTATTTTCTCATTATATTGCTTAGAGAGCCACTTTCAGCGTGATCAGACTTTTTTCGTTGAGACAACCTGTTAAGGATTTTCGATACCAAACTCATTCGTTAAAATACAAAAAAAATTAATTGAGGGAACCAGAAGACCCTTCCTTTAAGAAATCGACCATTTTAGTATTTACATATGTATGTACATATGTATGCATGTATACTATAAAAGGATATCTGGAAAGGATATACATACCTGTATTACAAAACTTGAGCAAAAAATAAGATTAAGAAACATTACAATATGGATATCAAGTTCAAAGGTCTTAGTTGAAAATATTTTCTAAATGTGATGTTAGGGTTGCCACCCATTTGAAACTTTTTATTCAAATAAATTGGTAAAATATCGTCTTGTATATAATAATATGGATTGTAACATAAGAAAAATTTTTGACTGAGTGAAGGGTTACCATATCGTTGAAATTTTTAAATAAATAATTTCGTTATATAATTTAACACCGCAAAACGTAACGAGATTAATGGAAGCTAATAGGTAAAAATATTTTTTTTTACAGGGTTGCCACCTTGTTAGAAATAAAAATAAGCTCCTGGACCTTATTAAAAATAAGGAAGTACTAAGTGGTTCAAAAGCGATTTGGTCAAGTGAGAATCTTGATTTAACAGCAAGTGCTCTTCATCGTTTGACCTAACCTCAAGATCACAAGACGTTCTTAAAACAGCGAACACGAAAGTTTTGTTTACTGTGTCTATATAACCTATGTATATATATAATTTGTATAAATGTACATATGTATTTCCAATCATATAAATCTCTTTGCATACATTTGCATTTGTCTTGATCTTGTTTGTTGTTTGCGTGTGGCGAAAGTTTCTAACAATTTTGTTTTTGTTTTTGTGGCTGCTGCGTGCACCTTCTTGCAATCTAATTAATATTCGGCATGCATTGTAGCATTTCCACTTCTTACTTTTATTGTTGTTGCTCTAATTGTCTTGCAGCCATTGTGGCTAATGTTGTTTTTGTTGTCGTTGCTCTATTGACTTTGTTTTGGCGTCTGCATACATATGTATTTTCCGGCATCATTTTCTTGAAATCTTCTGGGTAATCTTTGCAATTTCTTGCAATCACTTGCACACTTCATTTGTTTTGTCGCACGCACAGTTAAACAGTGTTGCGCAGAATTAATGCAGATGTGTATGTTTCTGCTTGAATACTGCTAAAAGCTACGTAACTTTAATTTTTATATTATCCTGAATCTGTTTATAAAAATTTAATGATTTTCTTCTTTAATGGTGTAGACACCGCCTACTCGGTCATAGCCGAATTTATAACAGTGCTCCAGTCATTTTTCCTTTGCGCTGTTTGACACCAATTGGAGATTCCAGTACAGCCAGGTCCTTCGGCACCTCGTCTTCCAACAAAGTGGAGGTGTGCCTCTTTCTCTGCTTCCCCCGGCGGTTACAGCGTCAAATATTCTCAGAATTGTAGTGTTTTCATCCATTCGGACGACATGAGCTAACCAGCGTAGGCTCTGTCTCTTAATTCGCTGAACTCTGACAATGCCGACGTATATCTCGTACAGCTCGTCGTTCAATCGACTGCGGTATTCGCCGTTGCTAATGCAGAAGGGACCAAAAACTTTCCGCAGAGCCTTTCTCTCGAAAACTCGTAATGCCGACTCATCAGATTGATGATGAGTGATTTGTAGAATTTGGTCCTTGTCCGTCGAGAGAGGACCTTACTTCTCAATCGCATACTTAGTGCCTGCTGGCAAGAGTTATTCTACGTTGGATTCCGAGGCTGGCATTGTAGATGGTGTTAATGCTGGTTGCAAGAAAGACGAAAGTATCTACGACTTCGAAGTTATAACCGTCAACAGTGACGTGGGAGCCAAATCGCGAATACAATGATGACAGGAGGTATTTCCTAACCTGCTGTTAGTCGCCGCATCTTTTCGTAGAATTTTCGACCGTTAGCCCTGATGGCCAGCTTGTCAAGCTCTTCGTTCTCACATCTGCAAACCTCTTAACTCTCGGTATCTATCCCATCCCCGGATCGTACCAGCTGTTCTTTTGCCTTTTCGGAAAACCAATGGTTTCGTTTGCACCTGTACATAGGGAGCTTGAAATGCCGCTCCACAGTTCCTCACACCGAGTTGCTGATAAGTGCACTCAAAGAGCAGGAATGCAAGTCCGTTATCTCTTATGAAATTTCTCCGTGGCATTCTCATTGTAAATATTTAGTTAATATTGATGAATCAGTACAAACGTGTTGGGTCGATTTAAAAGAGTTATTTTATGATTCTCAATCCTTCGAAGGATTACAGTCGATAAAGCTAGTGGGATGGAGGGATGACATTTAGGTTGCTGAATAGTGTTATCTTGATAAAAACTCCTCTTGTTGGACTTTTCTGCTATGCTTAGTAGTAATATATGTATCTATTTCCGCTATTTCACTTGGATGACTAAAAGCTTGACATCTAAGGTAGTTTAGCTTAGATCATGTAAAAGCTAGACATTCAAAAAGGAAATGTTGAGATGACTACATCTTCTTAAATCACAATTGGATAGTGGGCAGTTAGAAAAATTCAAAGCCGAATTATGTTGACGGCGAAGAGCTCACTAGAATTTCTACGAATTAACCTGAGCCAGAAGCACCTTGCGATTACACAGTTCCAAGTAACCAACTAGTGTTTGCCGCGCTCACTTGAAGCCTAACTATCAAAGAGTGAATCGAAGTAACCAGCAGGGCTCCTACTCTTTCCCATTCTGTAGATAGTGAGGCCTAACCTAACAAGTTCTTTAGACTTGCAGTTTTCAACAATTCTCCTGGGAGCCGCTCGTTCCTTCGGGAGCGTAATTTTCTCCACCGCCAACGACCATAAAAAATTCCACAGAACATTTTAAGCTTGACTATGATTCCATAGCACCAAAAAAATGCTTATGGTGAGAGACACATTCGAAAATCAAAACAAAAAGCCTCTCATGCAACTGGAATAATGCAGTGTATAATGAAGGAAATTATAATTTACTCACAGCGAGTATAAACGACAAAACTTTCACATAAAACTAAACTGTGTAAAATTTGTAAAACAGTCAAAGCGTTCATGCAACGCTGCAACGCCTACTTATGGTCCGGGAGGCGTTGAACAAACAGAAAATGAACGATTAGTGTTGCATAATGAATGGCGAAGAAAGTTGCGCAATAAATGCCAGACAAAGTGAGCACGAGGAGGAGAAGCGGATACTAAAGTATACTTAAAAGAATGTTCCGCTTTGCCACAGGCATTTCTGCGTGCTTTCAATAAGTGTTACAAGTAAAAAAAATCAGAAAAATAGTATAAGTACAAAATAGGGAAGAGCTTTGTATGGGTGGAAAATATGGTTAAATACGATTTAGATAATTCAACTACACTGTAATGATCTGGGGTCCCCACGGTATGACACATCAGAGGAGGTATCGATAATGAGTCTCAAAAGTCTGTTACAATTCGCGTCAAGCGCAGGCATCCTAAAGGATGACTACTCTTTATGGACCTAGTAACTGATTTCCATCTGGTGTCGCATAGGACCAAAACTCGTCTATGCGTGGATCATTGGCCTCCCAGATTAACCTAACCTAACCTTGATAATTCAATTCTTCAATATAATAATCGGATATCATTCATACGAATCTTTCATCCATCTCTTATGATTATGGCTTTAACATCGAGAAAGTTAGAGAAATAGGCATTAGAGAGGATGCAGTGCATCTAAACATCTCTTACGGATCATAGCTGGGGACCCTGCATTCATCAAATACAGTTTACTGGTAATGAGACGTTACTTTCTGAAAATGACATCGAAACAGTTCAACAATCTTGCGAAAAGCGCTCGAAATGAGAGTCAATATCGGGAAAATCACGTCAAAGACGATCAAAAATTAAGGTGACTTTCAACGTTTTTTTGGTTTACTCCGCCTTGCTTCACCATGATTTCGTTCCACAAAGCAAACGGTCAATGGAAGTACTACGTGGCCATTTTGAGGCGTCTTCGTGAAGCAATTCGTTGAAAACGACCGGATTTTTGGACAGAAAATTCATGGATTTTTCTTTTCCATTCTGCTTGTATTCAGTCATTGTAACATGGGTGTGACTGACTTTTTGGAAATTTCTAAGAGGGAGTGTCGCTCAGCCACCGAGTTCGCCAGATTTGGCTTCTGAGCCTTCTTTCTGCTTTCGAAACTGAAAAATCGGCTTCAGTCCGGATCATATTTGATCAGGTGTTATACCATATATATAAAGGGTGATCGAGGCTCCCTACTTTTTAAACAAAAAAAAAACAAAAAAAACACAGAAACTTTAAATTTTATAGAGAATGTTTATTCTCATTCGGAAGAACATTCTTTGGCATTTATTTTTTGAACATTACCTCTTTCAAGTGTTGGCCGCGGTTAAGTCCATCCGCTGAAACCGATTCTCGATGACTCGTTCGAGCATTTCGATTGGTAACTGGGGACGTGTAATGTTTTGCTCCAAGACCTGAATCGAAGTGGGATTGTTCGTATATTTAAACTTTACAGGTCTCAAAAAGAAAAAGTCTAATGGTGTGATATCATACGATCTTAGTGGCCAATTGACCGGCCCAAAAAGTGACATTATTGGCTCACCGAAGTGTTCTCTCAATAAATCCATTGATTGATGCGATGTTTGGGATGTGGCGGCGTGTTGTTAAAACCAAATGTCACCGAGATCACGAGCTTCAATTTCTGGCAAATTATAGTCAGTTATCATGACGCGATAACGGTCACCATTGACGGTTACGTCCTCACCGATATAATTTTTGAAGAAATATGGACCGATGATTCGCCGGCCCACAAACCACACCATGTCAAAATTATAGAGTTGCCACATGTGAAAACTTTTTTATTATACTGAAAAAATAAATGGATTATAGTATATGTATCTGACAATTTTCCCAGCAAACTAAGAAAAATACTTTAAAAAGTTTAATGTTGAAAACAGTTTAAGGGGTTGCCACCTGTTAAAATTTGCTTAATATATTGAGAGAATAAATGGTTTATAGTATATAAAAAAATTTTCGCGACAAACCAAGAAAAAAATTTGATAATGCTTTGAGTAGGGTTGCCATGTGGTTGGAATATTGAGTAATAAATTTATTAAAGTAACTCTAAACTGTAATACAGGTATTTAAGCGAAGATACATGTATGTATAGAGGCCTACGGTTAATAATGTTTTTTGAGCAGGGTTGCCATCTAATTTTGAAAAAAAATTAAAATTGAGAAGAAAAATAGTAAATAATAATAAATGTGACAATAAATAATAAATTAAAAGAATTTATTTCGAAAACATTTTTGAAAAGGGTTGGCAACGCCAGTTTACAACTTAAAAATTATTTGAGTATTCTTAGAATTAACTTTTAAAGTTATAATATAATACCCACATTGTGCTCCGGTAGAAAACTAAGAACAAATATAAAAAGCAAATAACGGTAATAATTCAAAAGCAACGGTACTTTTTATGCGAGTTTTATTTATTATTGTTTCTTGCGCACACTCATACCTTCGTTGCTGCCACATTGCCTTTTTATTTCTCTGCACGTTTTTTCCCTACCTTCTTTGTTGTTGTTGTTCCTCTTCTTTCTGTTGCTAAATTTCTCATCGCTATGCCAGCTAGCATATTGCCGGCGACAGCCAACACTTTTCTGGGGCATTGCTGCATAAATGCTAAATATGCAACAATTGTCCTTGCCGGCGGCGCTGAGTGTAGAAACAACAACAACAAACACAGAGAGTAGCGCAGAGCGTAGCATGGCAAAGGCAAAAAAGTAGGTGTTGCGCAAAGTCGGCACAAATTTGCTATGATTACAGTGGTCGCCGTTGGCGGTGGCATGCAACATGCCTGCCACATACCCGCTTGTTGCTGCTCACGCGCCACCATCAAATGCTCGACGCTTTGCCACACTTGCTTGTTGCAATTTGTGTTTGATCTGATTGTAGTCGCTGTGTCGTGTTGTTGTTGTTACGGTTGTTGTTTCTTGCGGTTTCTATTCCGGCTCGCTCGTGTGCATGTGCTTGTTTGTTGACTTGTTTGCTTGTTTGTGTTGCAGTAGTAGTTTCAATTGCGCGCAAACCCTTTCATCCGCTGCGCTCACCTGTACACTTGCGCCACTTGCCACACCCTCTTTGTCGTGTGGCAGCATGGCATGCTTGCGGAGGAGCTTTGTGTTGCTGCCTCAGCCACTGAACGCCGCTTGTTGCGTTCAAGTGTTGCTGTTGCTTGCTGACACTTTGTCATTGCTGTTTTTGTAGTTGTTGTCCGCAAATGCTCATTCTCTGGCGCGTTGCACGTTGCTGCCTTAACAAATTGCCAGCAATTGCGCTTTGAAAGTAACGTTCGTTCGGGGAAATTTCCAACGTTTCACATTTGCTGCGAGCATATTCCGTTCTTACTGTTCTGGTTGTTGTTGTTGTCGCTCTTATAAGCTGCTTTTTTGTGTTTTGTTGCAGGCAGTTTGCTTGTTGTTGCTCATACGACGCGTACTCATGTTTAGCCATTTGGCATTGTTAGTTGTAGTAGCTGCGTCTGTGATTGCCTGAGGTTGCATGCCGCTTGCCGCATGTTGCACATTGCTTGTTGCCGCTTTCACTTTTCGTTTTTGTATCCTTTATGCTACACGCCTGCTGCCGTGTTGCTCCACTGTTATTTTACCTTGCTCTGTGTTTTTGTTTTCTGTTGTTGTTGTTGCTGTGGCAGCAACGCTTGTAAAGTCGCAATTGTTTAAACAAATTCATTTCACGTTCGCCGCTCGGATCTTTGTTGCCTACTTAGACTCAAATGCTGCTGCTTTCCTTGTTGTTGTTGTTGCTATGCTTTTAGTTTCAACATTTGTTGCTGTTGTAGTTGGCCTTAACAGCATCTCATGTTCGTTTATTGTTCAGCTATTGTTTGTTGTTCGCAAAGTGTTTCGTAACTTTGTTTGGGGGGGTGGAGGAAGGGGAGCGAGCATTTTGGCATTTTGCGGTGGATAATTGATTTGGACGTTGACAATGTGAGGGCGGCGTAGAGGTGGGTTGGGCTGCAGCCAAGGTAAAGTGTGTGAATTCGACGTTGCACCTATTGTTGCAAGTGTGGAACTTAAAGGTTAGTTCTGCCACTCACTGGGCAGGTTATGTGAGAGGGAGAATTCTAAGGACGATGAAAGTCGGAATTAGTTTATTTTAGATTACACAAGGTTAACTGAGTGCAATGGGAAAATGTGTCTTTTATATCCATTAACGGTTGTATATATCAGAAGGAAACAGTTGATCTTGTGATACATATGTACAGCACAAAGTTTGAGCTGAAGAAAACAGTTGTTATTTGCATCTGACTGTATATATTTCGCTTTTTGATCCAATTTTCCACTTTGGAAGACAAGACGTGGATTTTTGTTTGATTTGCATATCTGATCAAATTTGATCCGGACTAAAAACAGTATCGTTTCACGTTTGTTAATACAAATTTTTATATGTTGAACTAATCCATAAAAGAGGTTAAGATCCCCTGCTATCTTCTTGATGGCAACCCGAATATGTTCAAGCACTGACGGCTCACAGGAGCAAGTGTTCGACAAATTCACGACCTTCACTAGATGCATTGTGTTACTAAAATACTTTTGAAGACTTCACAAAACACTTCTGCAAAAAACTCAACGATTTTGTAACAGTATTTCATTAGAAAAACAAGAAAGGAAGGGCTAAGTTCGGGTGTCACCGAACATTTTATACTCTCGCATGATAAAGTGATAATCGAGATTTCATTATACGTCATTTACATATTTTTCAAATACCGTATTTTTGTAAAGTTTTATTCCGCTATCATCATTGGTTCCTAATGTACTATATATTATACAGAGAAGGCATCAGATGGAATTCAAAATAGCGTTATATTGGAAGAAGGCGTGGTTGTGAACCGATTTCACCTATATTTCGTACATGTCATCAGGGTGTTAAGAAAATATTATATACCGAATTTCATTGAAATCGGTTAAGTAGTTCCTGAGATATGGTTTTTGGTCCATAAGTGGGCGAGGCCACGCCCATTTCCAATTTAAAAAAAGCCTGGGTGCAGCTTCCTTCTGCAATTTCTTCCGTAAAATTTAGTGTTTCTGACGTTTTTTGTTAGTCGGTTAACGCACTTTTAGTGATTTTCAACATAACCTTTGTATGGGAGGTGGGCGTGGTTATTATCCGATTTCTTCCATTTTTGAACTGTATATGGAAATGCCTGAAGAAAACGACTCTGTAGAGTTTGGATGACATAGCTATAGTAGTTTCCGAGATATGTATAAAAAACTTAGTAGGGGGCGGGGCCACGCCCACTTTTCTAAAAAAATTACGTCCAAATATGCCCCTCCCTAATGCAATCTTTTGTGCCAAATTTCACTTTAATATCTTTATTTATGGCTTAGTTATGACACTTTATAGGTTTTCGTTTTCCGCCATTTTGTGGGCGTGGCAGTTGGCCGATTTTGCCCATCTTCGAACTTAACCTTTTTATGGAGCCAAGGAATACGTGTACCAAGTTTCATCATGATATCTCAATTTTTACTCAAGTTACAGCTTGCACGGACGGACGGACGGACAGACAGACATCCGGATTTCGACTCTACTCGTCACCCTGATCACTTTGGTATATATAACCCTATATCTGACTCTTTTAGTTTTAGGACTTACAAACAACCCTTATGTGAACAAAACTATAATACTCTCCTTAGCAACATTGTTGCGAGAGTATAACAAAATTTTAAGCAAATTCCTTGTTATAATTTTTTTTCATGGTAAAAATCGGCGGACAAACTTTTCGTGTTCTTGACATATAAAGATCAAACTCTTCACGAACATAAAAAAATGTTGTACCAAAAAATCAGAAGAATTTTTGTATCGATTCGGTTTCCGCCGGGAGTTTAAATGGATCAGTCTGAGTTAATTTTTATCAGATGTTAAAACCACTATGTAAATGGGCGATATCAAAATCACTTCTTCCTCCCCTTTAATTCCTCAAATCTATAGTAAGCGCAATAATACTACCAGTGCTCTGGTGTTGAAATATATGACCAGAATACCGTGGTTCCAACACCTTATTAGAAAAGCTTGAAAATGGGCAATACAACTCTTACCTCGATCTGAATAAAAATTTTCTTTTTTTCGGTATTTATTTGGCGTTTACCTTTCATATATGTGAACCAGGGTCAGCTAAAAAACTAACTTATCGAATGTATGGGTTCAAATAGATAATATCCAGAGAAAAAGTTATCCCTGGCAGTATTTTTAACGCTATTTTAAAAGGTTTATCACACAAAATTGTTCATTAATTGAAGACACCATAACTTTTAACAATTTTCAATTTTACTTGGATAGTTTTTCAGACTGTATTTTTAGGCTGTCGAACTAACGGGTGATCCAAGTAGAGGCACTTTTTTCAATAGCCTTTTTTTGACAGATCACGCCTGAGTCGTGTCAAGCTGCCATGACTCACCATGCCAAGACGTACGCTTGAAGAACGTTCGTTCAACTTCATTACAAATATTCACGTTCTGTAAAGAATGTGTTTTGGGCGGTTCGCTCAACTTATGGTCAATATAATCGGCCGACTGAGTGTACTATTTGCAACACCATCACCCATCTTGAGAACCAGCATTCATTATTGGATAATATTCGACCGAATAGACCACGACCAGCAGGCAGGAAAGAAAATATAGCTGAGTGAGTGCACACAGACGTGGATAGTTGATTCAGAGCCGTTCGCAGCAACGCGGACTGAAGTATCGAACCACTTGGCGCATTTTATGACGATATCTTAAATTGAAAGCGTACAAAATGCAGCTTGTGCAAGCACTGAAGCCGCTCGACCTTCCAAAGAACATCGCTTTGCTCTATGGGGCCGTGAAAAGTTCCAAGAAGATCCGACGTTTTCGTTCCAAATTTTGTTCTGCGATGAAGCCAATTTCTATTTCAATGGGAATGTAAAACAGCAAAATTAGCGCATTTGGGACAAAGAGCAACTTGAAGAGATTGAACCACTGCCATTTCATTCAGAAAAAAAGTTTGGTGGGGTTTGTGGGTAAATGGAATCATCGGTCAATATTTCTCCAAAAATGATTCCTGTGCTAACGTAACCCTCAATGGCGACAGTTATCGCGCTATGATAATTGACTATTTGTTGCCTGAAATTGAAGCTCGTGATGTCGGCGGCAATTGGTTTCAATAAGACGGCGCCACTTCCCACACATCGCATCAACTAATGGGTTTATAGAGAGAAAACTTCGATGGGCAGATAATTTCACGTTCTGAGCCGGTCAATTGGTCACCAAGACCGTGTGATATGATACACAGTTGGGCTTTTTCTTGTGGGGGTATGTAAACTCTAAAGTCTATGTGGACAATCCCGCTTTGAGTCAGATCTTAAAACCAAACAGCAGGAGTATCTTTACCAGAGTCATCGAAAATTGGACTCAACGGATGGACCATCTGAGACGTAGCTGTGGCCAAGATTTAAAAGAGATAATCTTCAAAAAAGAAATGCCAAAGAATGTTCTTTCGAACGATAATAAAGATTTCCCATGGATCACCGAAGTTAAGAACGATTAATCAGAGGCTGAGATAATAATGACAAGGTTAAAATTTTGTCTTCATTTATAAATATTAATACTAACAAAAATTGGAGATTTGTGAATCGGAGAAAAAACAAATTAAGTATATTAGAAGACCACTTGGTTGAAGCACAAACATAACCTTATTTGCATTTATTTGAAAGCATATACAAATGTGATATTTACAAGAGAGCAAAACACAAGTTTAGCGAGCATAGAAGTGGCGAATCGAATGTGGCAATAAGACAACTTCAGTAACTGTTAGAGCCTTTTGCCAGAAATTAGCGCTTCTAAAAAAGTAAAATAACATTTATTATTATTGTTCAGTAAGGAAGTACTTGGCACAGAGCAGTTAAGTGGTGAGTTATTCAACATATATGATCATAGTTATTCCTGGCAACAGCAGTCGGCTAGTGGAGCACACACGACTGCGTCACTGTTGCATTCGCGTAATAAAAAGAAGGAAAGAAATAAAAAAAGTGCCGTGAGTGGCATTCGCTCTAACGGTATACAGCGTAATGCAAGCCGCGTGCCAATTTCACAAAGTTGCCAAATAGCAGTAAGCAGCAACTACAACACCGTTGTTGTTGTTGTTGTAAGTAATTCCTTTGTTTTATTTGCGGCACTAGTCGCTTCCTCACTGCGGCTGGCGGCATCATTATGACGGAAATTGCTAGATTGCATTACGAATGCTTCCGCTGGCGACGCGACGCCAGCCAATGTGCCGAGTTGAAATGCGCGTGGTATGAAATTTTAGCGTTGTGTTTGTTGTTGTGTCTGCTGTTACAATGATTTTATTGCGTTATTTGAAGTTAGGCGAAGTCGAGAAAAGAGAATTGTTTTTCTTTCTTCATTCTTGCTTGAATTTGATAACCTTTTTGTGTGTGTCCAAGTCGTGTTTTGGTCTTTTTGTGATCCTTTTCTCACATTCGCGATTGTTACAAGCCAATTTTTTGTTGTTTTTCAACTTTCTGGTTTTTTTTTCACTTAGACCGCTTGCAAGATTTTACGGTAATTTTCTTACATTTTTCAAATAATATTTTATTTGACGGGTTACTAGAACCTTTCACTAATTTACTTGTTTAAAATTTGTTTGTGGTTTATTAGACACATTTCAAAATTTTTTTCACAAGGTCCGCCTTGCCTTGGTGCGACAAAAGACTGCATTTGGAGGCGCGAAATAAATTGGAAAAGTTTTTTGTGAAATTATTATGTGAAAAAGGGTGCTTGGCTGTAGTATAATTTGCAAGAATAAGAAACAAAAAGAGTGTAATAAAAAAAAAAAATAAATAAATAAAAAATAATTTCTTAACAGCTGTTATGGCGTTAGTCTTTCGTTACATATTTTCGTTGAAATTAAATTTTATTATAAATTTTTTTTTTTAATTTTTTCAAATACTTTTTCATGCCTTCCGTTACTTAAATTTTTTTTATTATATTTAGATTTTCCATTACTTTAACACTTTTCATTTTCTTTTATTCTTTTTGTACTTCCAATTGGCAGCCAAAAGTGCGGTCAGCCGAAAATTTTATGATTGCAATTTTTAGTTGATTGAACCGCGTAAAATTTAATTTTTGTTGTCATTGTTTTTTTTTATTGTTTTTAGGTCACAACATTTGTGTGAGTTGTCATAAAAGTCTATACTTTGTTGCCAATCCCTGCTCTTCGTTTTTCTAATTTCTTACATTTTCGTTGCTCTTTTACTTTTTCGCTTAGAATTTGGTGAATTTGCTGATTACTTTGATTTTTTTTTTCAAATTTAATTTTTTATTTTTATTCTCCAGCATTTGTAGCAGATTTAAAGTAACCATGTAAATTGGGAAGCGATATGCAATATGCTTCGAAAGTGACCTTCGGGGTTTCTAATTTTTTTCTGTATGTTTTATTGTACGTAGGTTGCCTATTATATTTCGAGATTAGCAAGCAAAAACATATTTTAATAATCGAAAATCGTTTTACTGTAACTCAAAATATTCACCTTATGACCAATATATTTTTACATGCATTTGAACTAATTTTCGAAGCACTTTTGCTACTCTGATTGAAGTATCTTCAAAACACGCATTCTGAGTGCATTAACCGCCTCTCGTGGTGTCGAAAGACGTTGACCTATAAGTTTATCTTTTACGTACGGGAATAAAAAGAAGCCACTCGTCATGTGTCCTAAGTCAGAACTATGCGGTGAACAACTCTTCAATACGATGTTTTATGTGCTGAAAAATGCAATTGTTTCAGTCGATGTTTGAGAACTCACATTGTCGTGGTGGAGAGTGATCCATCCTCGGCGGTTACTTTTCAAGATTTCTTGAAAGACAACTGGCAAACAAATGCTTGTTTACCACTCAGAATGTACTATTTGCCTTGTTTCAATTGTATGATTCCGACATGTTTAGTTGTTCCAACAAACAAAGAACCTTTTACTTGGAAGTGCTTCGTGCGCGAACAATTTTTGTTGGATTGGACATATCTTGAAAAACCCATACAATGTACCGCTCTTTACTTTCGGCCGCATACGCGTAAAACCGTCACGATTTCGTAGAGGTGATTCGAAGCACCGCTATCGTATTTTTTTAACACTTCTCTCGACCAATCGACACGAGCCTTTTTTTGAGCGATCGATAAACTGTGTTAGCTCCAACGTGAACAAATATTTTTTAAAGTCAAATGTCCAAGCAATATTGAATGTATGGTGAAACTACTGTCCTATAGTTGTGTCTACCTCACGATAGACTCCATGACGATCTGGCAATATTAGTTTGCGCACAGCCCCAATAGTTTTCGGAACAACAGCTGATTTTACACTTCTGCCCTACCTTTGGTTCTCGCCCTTCACGATATTCCTCTTGGAGTGATTTACGACCTCGATTGAATTCACCATACCATCGAAGCTTTGGTGAAGCTTCATCGCCAATATTCTTCCCCTTTACTGGCGTAGACACCGCTTACGCGATTACAGCCGAGTTAACAACAGCGCGCCAGTCGTTTCTTCTCTTCGCTATTTGGCGCCAATTGGATATTCCAAGCGAAGCCAGGTCCTTTTCCAGCTGGTCCTTCGAACGGAATGGAGGTCTTCCTCTTCCTCTGCTCCCCCCGGCGGGTACGGGTACCATAAATCTTTCGCAGAACTTTTCTCTCGAAAACTCGCAACGTCAACTCATCATTTGTTGTCATCGTCCAAGCTTCTGCACCATATAGCAGAACGGGAATTATGAGTGACTCAAAGAGTTTGATTTTTGTTCGTCGAGAGAGGACTTTGCCTCTCAATTGCCTACTCAGTCCGAAGTAGCACTTGTTGGCAAGAGTTATCCTGCGTTGGATTTCCAGGCTGATTTGTTGGTGGTGTTTACGCTGGTTCCAATAATATTCATCGCCAATAATTGAATTAAATTCATCGATGCACTGTTGCTGAGTTAAT
Source organism: Bactrocera neohumeralis (assembly GCF_024586455.1). NCBI lineage: Eukaryota > Metazoa > Arthropoda > Insecta > Diptera > Tephritidae > Bactrocera > Bactrocera neohumeralis. Next base: position 9,594,325 of record NC_065922.1, on the reverse strand, counting down.
CCATGTCGAAGTTTCTAAAATCGCAATGTTTTTATTCGATTTTTTGGCTGAAATGAATATTTTAAATAACTGTAAACAAGACAAGTAGCGGCCGTATGTCAAAACGTTCTGAGTATGTTTGATGTCAAAAATGTCAAACTTTATGATAAAGTTGTCAGTTGTCAGATTGCAACACCAATATTTCCAAATCCCGAAATATAAATGGCAACCTACGTATTAGTGGCCAGCATAATGATTTGAATTTCTACACTGATTTCGAATAATATTGCGCTTAACTCATTTATTGTCGTATTTTTTTATGCTGAGGATGAAAGCGTGCAGTACTTTTCATTTATTCTTAGAACAAAAAAAAAAAGAAGAGAAACACAGCACCTTCTTATCCTCATAAAAATCTACAATAAAGAAGAAGAAAACATGTTTTGGTAATCCATACAAAATCAGTTTTGTATTTTTAGGTTATGTTTGACAGAAAACTTTGTTGCGAAGTCATTTGGTTGAGCAAATTGCGGGTGCTTGAAAATTTATGAAGAATGCAAAGAAAGAGAAATTATTTGAGAATGCAGCAACAGTATTATACAGTTGGATTTAATAAAGTAGCGTATATGAGCATATCATTAAAATGGCTAGCTTCCTTCTATTCAATGTAACTATTTGTTATGCCAGTTTACTTGATTTATGCCAGTTACTTGTTCTATTCGTCACTTCTTAAATTTTACGGAAATTTTGCTATAAAGTTTATGATTTGCTAAACCAAAAATTCGATTCGATAAAGTCCTTCTTGCCCTTCACGGTTCATAGCATCGTGCCACAGGAAGCATTCAGCATTTAGAAGATACCTATTTTTGTGATAAAAGGTCGCGAATCCTTTGCCTGTAGTACTCACTACTGACTGTAACATTCTCTTCATCTGCGGTTTTGAAAAAGTATGAACCATTAATGGCTTAGGCCACACTAGACCGGTCTGATTTGAATTCAAATTAGGTCATTAATTTCGTGGAAGCTCTGAATCCTAATTACCTTTGACCTAATTACCTTTGAATAGCATCTTGATTGGATAGAAGTGGATGACTGATCAAGGTACATATATCTTATTTTGTGAAGAGAGAGCTAAAGTTTTAAGCATCGTGAAAATATTGTTTTTAATGACTTAGAGGTTTTATTACGCGTATTGTGTGAAAGATAAAAGCCCACCGCCAACAAACTGATTGGACCTTATGAGTGTGGCCTTAGGCCTGGAAAATCAACAACTGACCAGATATTCACCATGCATCAAATATTGGAAAAGACCCGTGCAAGGAGGATCGACGCAAACCACCCTTTCATCGGTTCTAAAGCTGCTTTTGACAACGCGAAAAGGAGTTATCTTCATGTCACCATGTCTGAATTTGGTATCCCCGCAAAACTAATACGACTGTGTAAACTGACTTTGAGTAATACCAAAAGCTATGTCAGTGTCGAGAAAAATCTCTCCGAGCCGTTCGATATCAAACGAGCTCTCAGACAAGGCGACTCCCTATTGTGAACCTTCCTCAAGCTACTGCTGGATAATATAAGTCGAGCCGCAGAGCTGCATAGAGAAGGTAAAATCCTCTACAAGAGTGTACAACTGCTGGCATTTGTCGTTGACCTCGATATCATTGGCCCCAACCGCTTTCTGCTTTTCCCATTTTGGACAAAGAAGCAGAGCAAAAGGTTTTGGTAGTGAACGAGGATAAGACGAAATATCTCCTGTTATCAAACAAACAGTCGTCCCACGTCACTGTTGACAGTCATAACCTCGAAGTCGTAAATAATTTCGTCTATCTTGGAAGCAGTTTTAACACCACCAACAGTGAGAGCCTGGAAATCAAGCGCAGAATATCTCTTGCCAACAATTGCTACTTTGGACCTCTCTCAACGAACAAAGACCAAACTCTATAAGTTACTCATTATTCCCATCATGCTATATGGTGCAGAAGCATGGACGCTGACATAGCTGATGAGTCGACGTTACAAGTTTTCGAAAGAAAGGTTCTGCGGTAGATTTATGCTCCTTTGCGCATTGACAACGGCGAATAAGGCATTCGATGAAATGATAAGCTGTACGAGATTTACGACGACAGCGAATTAGAGGAAGAACAAAAAATACATCCATTATTTCAACTAGCTTTGTATGCCCATCTTGATATTGGAATATAAAGAATTTCGTTGGCTCTTTGAATGACACTAGCAACGATGTTCTTTCTGGAGTCAAATAATTTCTTCAGTAGGTCATTTGTTAAAGGTTTCACAAAACTGATAAATAAACAATTAATTTCCTATTAATCTACAAACAATTCTCATATTAAATTATTTTCATTTACTAACCAAATTCTTCCATCTTCACAGCCTTCCTCTGGTTGCGGAATTTATTTTCCTAATTTATTAGCTAATCAGCATTTAATTGGCGCTTTGCGACTGAATAAATGAAGAATAAATAAAGAAATTGTTTTGTTAAATAAATTAAATTACCACATAATTGAAATTAGAATAGCACAAAGTGGAGCTTTTTTCGTTTCAGACACACAAGCTCTGGTACAGCCATACACACCCTGTGTAGCTGTATGAGGGGAATATTTAAGTTTGTAAGTCGAAAAACAATTTGGCATTGTATTACTTTGATTATTTTTTGGTTTAGTTAATGAAATTTGCTGTTTTTTGGCTGATGATGATTTTGGTTGCCAAAATTTATTTTAATTAAAAAGCATGTAATTTGGTTTACTTTGAAATGGAGCACAAGGTAAGCCAATTTTAAATATAATATTTAAAAAAAAATGGGGTTGAATTTGAATTTGAAGACTAGTCAGTTTGAAATTTTAGTTTTTTACGTATATTTCCTATTGCACACATAATCTGAAAGAGATGAGCATGCATGAATAGCTTCAATGACTCTTCGCAGCTCACGGTTCATTCACCATCAGCATTTCTTAGATAAACTAGTAAAATAGGATTTATCGCAAGAATGCACCTAAGCCATAAAGACTCATAACAGCCCTCTACACTTTTGCAGAAGTCTTTCCCCGAGGCTCCTCGAAGCACTCTTGGAACCAGTCTTACCTTATACAGCCCAAAAATCTCTAGAGCCACTTCTACGGACTTTGTTGAAAAGTTTTTTGCACAATCCGATTTCCGTTGGTGCCGATGTCCACCAAAGAGTTTTCCCTTTATTATCTCAGAGAACAGGAGCTTTCAAGAGCAGCCTTAGTCACAAAACTCAAAACTTCGACAAGCTCAAAAATCGCATCCGCGGATAGGATCGAGTTCCTTTGTATTCCTGAAATTTCTTAGGTTCTGCATTCTGGACGTAAAACGTCTAACCTCAAACTAATGTATCCGTGATCAGAGAAGAAGTGATCGCCTAGAACTTAGTATTCCGAGATCAAGGAAAAAATATATCTGGTAGTTAGCGTCCGCCTATTACTACTACTATTCACAAATGTGGAGGTGGAGAAGATTTTCCTATTGCAAATAGGTAGTAAAGTTTTCACTGTTACGCGCTTTCCTAGGCTGTATGTCTAGAGTTGGCATATGAGCCAATTATAACGTCTCCTCTTCTTCGTCTGGCCTCTGTCCGGAGGTGGCTCCAACTTGTTCCCATGCGGTATGTAGGGAAAGATAAGCCAAGAACTAGTGACTTTTTGTCTTTAATATAGAGATTCCGCTGCTGCTTGCCAACATCTTTACCGACCAGCGCCTCCTGGAACAAGCGTCTCGCGAAAGGATATATATCACCATCTTCTGCATTATTTCTCTTCTGTCTCCATTGAAGACAGCGGTTCATTTTGAGGGTCACCTTCTCGAAGCCAAAGCTTATGGCTTCCATTGCGACACTGAGATGAGCTCCCATTGCGACACTGAGATGCGGTCGTACATGTCAAGTTCTATTGAGCTGGCAAGTTTAGTGATTTCGGTACACATCGGTGCCGCAACGACCCGTGGCTTCTAGCCGACGGAGGATACCCCTCTTTCGAAATTTTACTTTCCTCGTGTACTACCACGCTGCCGATATCACTTTTCAGTCCTCTTCAGCCAAATCACCCCTCATCTTCCCTGCTGCGGTTGTACATGCCAAAATTTACATATTAAAATGTTGCCTACCTTTTGGCGCATTGATGTAATTAAATATAAGTGCGTGTAAGGCGAGTTCAAAGATTCTGCATTTAGAACTTCGTTTTTGTGTTTAATGTTAAATTTAAAAACAATGAAACTAAATAAATTGAAAAAAACTTTGCAAAAAATTATACAAACAATAAATAAATGAATATTGTCGTCCGTCAAAAGCACTTTCATAACGAGAATCGAGTGTAAATTGCAATTAATCACTTGTAAATTCTTTAATTTTTAAATCTAATTGAAATTACACATTTTTAATAGCCCACCCTTACCCTACAGAAGCAAGCAAAGCCCAAACTGTCAATGAAAATACAAGAAAATTCAATTAGAGCGCAACGAGCGACAAATGCATGTGAGGTTATATGCATGTGAGTATTAAAATTGAATGCGCCTGCATGTATGCTACAAAACATGCACACATCAATATAAATATAACAAATTGTCATGTATGTATTTATATTTGAAGTTGGCGAATGGAAAAAATGCAAATTTATTAAACCGACAAAAGTCTGTGCCGATTGAAGGTACGGCAACCGAGAGGCTGCCGGGCTGTCAGCAGCAGAAGTGATGTAAAATCCGGAAACTCAATACCTCCACAAGCAATAACAATTGCCGAAAAGAAAAAAGGAAATAATTCTCACAATATTTCTGTAATTGGATAGTTAATTAAATGGCAATCGATTGCCTTTTAACATTTTAACCTCATTTTGTGGCTTCGACTAAAATGAAATGCTGCAAAATGTACGAAAATAAATGCACACAAATACGAACTTGAGCAAAATAACGGACGGAATTCAGTTCGTTCAGAACAATTGTTGTACGAATGAGTTAACCACTGAGAAAATGAGCCGAGCTGAGTTGCTAAGTGAATTTGTAGTAGTTAAGTATGGGAATGGTGAGTGTGGGTCTATAAAAATTTAAAGGTAGCTGTCTGCGCGCAAAATTATGCTACGAATTGCCAGCCGACGGCATATAGGATCGGTGTGGTTTTGCGCCATGGGCTGATTTAATTGAATTTTCGGTTCGGTAATGTGGTCTTAATGCTATGTGAAACTGTTATTTGGATTTGAAAAAATCGAAAATTCATCACTAGCGGTATGATCTGAAGCCGATTTGACAGCTGTAAACAGATAAATATACACTCAGAAGCATACAGCATGTAATGAAATCAGTTAAGCTCAAGTCGAAGCTTGTTACACATGTTTAATGTTTCAGAAATTTTCTAAAACTTATTTAATAAAGAAAGACCGAAGCTAGAATCTTCTTGTTCTTTATTGAAGTTGTCACGTTGCTTACCCGGTTATAGCCTTCTTTACAACAGCGCGCCAGTCGTTCTTCCTTTTCGCTGTTTGGCGCCAATTGGAGGTTCCAAATCTAGCCAGGTCCTTCTCCACCTGGTCTTTCCAACAGAGTGGAGGTCTTTCTCTTACTATGTTTCTCCCTGCGGGTACTGCGTCGAATACTCTCAGAGCTGGTGTGCTTTCGTCCATTCGGACGACATGACCTAGCCAGCGTAGACGCTGTCTCTTACCTCTCTGAACTATGTATGTCAATGTCGTCGTTTATCTCGTACAGCTCATCGTTTCTTCGACAGCGGTACTCGCCGTTGCTAATGCGGAGAGGACCATTAATCTTTCGTAAAACCTTTCTCTCGAAAACTCGTAACGCCGACTCATCAGATGCTGTCATCGTCCATGCCTCAGCACCATATAGCAGCAAGGGGATAATGATTGACTTATAGAATTTGGTCTTTGTTCGTCGAGAGAGGACTTTACTTTTCCTTTGCCTACTCAGTCCGAAGTAGCACCTGTTGGCAGGAGTTATTCCGCCTGGATTTCGAGGCTGATGTTAGACGAAATTATCTACTACTTCGAAGTTATGAATATTAACAGTGACGCGGGAGCCAAGTCTCGAGCGCGACGACTGCTTGTTTGATGACAGGAGATATTTCGTCTTGCCCTCGTTCTCTACCAGACCCATTTGCTTTGCTTTCTTATCCAGTATGGAGAAAGCAGAGCTATCATCGGTTTCTTCAGAATGAGATGGAAGAAGTCGCACTATAGGGAATCATCTTATCTGAAATCTCGTTTGGAATCGAACGGCTCGGAGATGTTCCTCCCGATCCTGACGGAGCTTTTAGTTTTGCTAGACGTCAGTTTCCGCAGCCGTATTAGTCTTGCGGGGATAGCTATATGCTATAGTGATCCAATATCAGCGATTCCGACAAATGAGCAGCTACATGTGGGCAAAAGGTCTGCAATAAGCGAATATAGCCAAATAAACTCTGAAAATATACCCTGTTCAAGTTATATAAATAAGACAAACCCGAAAAGACAACTTGAACTGTGCCTATTGAGAATGATTATATACAAAAGCAAGATTAAAGATAAGAAGCTACGTAGAACTTCATAAAGCCATTAAAAAATAAGGTGATATTGTATTTATTTTGAAAATTCTTTATTTATTCTGCCAAATCAATTTCATCCCCATCAAAGTAATCCCCTCCCGATGCAATGCACTTATGCCAACGGATTTTCCAATCTTCGAAACACTAGTTGTAGTCACTTTCCGGGATGGCCTTCAGTTCCGTCTTCGCTGCGGCTTGAATCTCCTCTATCGTATAAAAACGGTGTCCCCGGATCGGTCTCTTGAGCTTGGTGAACAGCCAGAAGTCGCACGGCGCCAGATCAGGTGAATACGGTGGTTGCGGAACGATATGGGTTGAGTTTTTGGCGAAATGATCACGAATTACGAGGGCAGTATGGGATGGTGCATTATCGTGGTGTAAAAACCAAGAATTCTCTTTCCACAATTCCGGCCTTTTTAGGCGGATAGCGTTACGCAAACGACGCATAACGTTCAAATAATATTCCTTGTTGACCGTTTGACCGGTTGGAAGGAATTCATAATGCACAACACCACGATAATCGAAGAAAACAGTCAACATGACCTTGATTTTTGAGCGACTTTGGCGCGATTTTTTTGGTCTCGGCTCTCTTTTGGCACGATATTCGCTCGATTGATCGGTTGTTTCGGGGTCATAAGCATAGATCCAAGTCTCATCGCCAGTTATAATGCGTTTCATGACACCCTGGAAGTCGGAAAGCATCGTTTCACACACTTCAACGCGACGCCTTTTTTCCAAAAAATTCAATGTTTTCGGTACCAGTCGAGATTTGACGCGTTTGAGGCCCAAAACATCCTTCAAAATGGTATTGGCTGTGCCTTTCGATATGCCAACTTCATCAGCAAGGTCTCTAATTGTTAATCGACGGTTTTTCAACACCAAATCTTTGATTTGTTGAACGTGAGCTTCGTCGGTTGAGGTTGATGGTCGCCCTGGACGCTCTTCGTCTTCGACACGTTCACGGCCGGCTTGGAACTCACTATACCACTTGTAAACATTTTTTTTTAGACATAGCCTCATCACCAAAGGCTTTCTGCACCATCCGCAACATATCCGCAGCAGAAAATTGATTCCGTAAACAAAATTTAATGCAAATTCTTTGCTCAACAAATTTCGACATCGCAAAAAACGAAAGACTCACTTTTAGCAGCTCACAAAACGACACGTATCTCAAACACTAATGAATATTTTGACATGAAATTTGACATAAACGTGACTGACAGTACTACCAACCTAAAAAAAAAAAAAAATTCTCCAAATCCTTCGACGCGCGCAGTTTAAATTCAAATGGCACCTTATTTTTGGGCACAGTTAGGAGATTACGCTCTTCAAAGAAATGCTGATGATTCATTGATAAAATTTATAAGCACAGTAGAATTTTTCGAAAATTAGGACCGACTGGAATTTTGTTATGACAGGTTTTTCTTTTGAGAATACTAACACGAATGGCGGAAAATATTTCGGCCGCAAAGATAGGACTAAAAACGCAGATATGCATTTGGGATGAACGAAATAAGTGAATTATCACTTCGACAAGCGAATATTAAGCTTACAACTTTTTTTGAGGGTTATCTTAGCAATACATATCGACATTGTAGAAAATGTTTAAGCAGAAATTTATTCCATTGCATTCGTATAAGTACGCAACCTTAAACAATGAACTCTAGTTAATTTCCAAAAATTCACAGCTGAAAATAGTTACCTTTAATGACATCACCGAATTGGCCACAGGATGTAGAGCGATTCACTAATTGTTTCACTCAGTTTCTTTCAGACTACACAGTCCACCCAAAAAGCGTCTAAAAAGCAGTTAAGCAACCGAGCAACACCACAACCCCAGCCAAGACTCCAGCACACTCCTATAAGGTAACCAAATTGAAATTAGCACACGCTCTGAGCGACGTTACTGTTATGCTAACTTATATGTGTAGCGTAAGCTTGTTGTTTTGCCATTTCGGTTGGTCGGGTGTGTAGTAAAAAATGCTGACCTTTTAATTTTCGCACTTTGTGTTGAAGATTTTTGCAGCAAATTTGGTAATTTGGTTGCTCAACAGTTGTGGCCAGCGTGCAGCACCGGCTCCGAAGTTGAGCTGCTGGGCGGTGCCGAGGCGGAGGTTTGGATTGCTATGTACGGTGCTGTAGCGGAATTAATTGCAAACTAGTTGCTCGGGTTTTGTTGTTCCTCTTCTTTTGTGCTGTATAAATTGGTTTTTGCTTGTTTTGCAACTGTTGTTGTGTGTGTGTTTTTTTTCATGTAGCTATTCGGCATGCCGTAATGCATAGCTATTAAGTATATTGCACATTTAGTGAGTGAAATTACGAGTTGAGGTTAACGGCAAATACAGAGATAATAAAAAAATAGTGCACACGCCTCTCTAATTTCGCTCCCCACATGAGATGTTAGTATGTTTGTGTAAAAATTAATGAAGTCCGGTTTCTGGTAGTTTTGGCGCTTTAAGTTTAAGCTGGGTTACAGTTTAGGTGATGTGTTTTAAATGAAAGCTCTGAGAGTATTCGACGCAGTATTCGCCGGGGGAAGCATAGGAAGAGGAAGACTTTCAATGCGTTGTAAAGACAAGGTGGAGAAGGACCGGTGTCTACGCCAATAAAGAAGAAGAAAAAGACAATATTTTTCATAGAAAAATGGCAATTTAATCGAAATTTGAGAAGAATGAGAATGGGAGAGGTTGTTGAGAGAGAGAAATAAAAGGATAGAGTAAGAGAGGTAAAGGGCATGCACCTGGAATGTCCGGACCCTTAATTGGGAAGGTGCCGCTGCCCAGCTGGTTGATGTCCTCGCGAAAATAAAGGCTGACATCAGAAATGTGATGGAGACAAGGACAGACACAAATAGGTCCTTGTGACAACTACAGTGGCCACATAAAGGAGCAAGTTGGATTCGTGGTGGGAGAGAGACTCCGTAGTACTATCATTCACTCCGGTGAATGAACGTCTAGCCACAATCCGCATCAAAGCGAGGCTCTTCAACATACGGAAGAGAGGACGATGTGACCAAAGATGCCTTCTATGAGCGCTTGGAATAGAGTTGTCCCCGCCACGATGTCAAAATCGTGCTTGGCGACTTTAACGCCAGAGTGGGCAAAGAGAGAGAGAGAGATCGACCACAACAGATGGGATAGAGAGAGTTGAAAAGGGAAGCGAGACGAATTTGCAGACAGAAAATGAAAGAGGCTGAAATCTGAGTATCAATGATAAGCTGGCCGACAGGGGTAATGCTCGAAAATTTACGAAAAAATACGGCGGCTTACAGAAGGTTTCAAGGAGCATATTTGTAGAACCCTCAAAGGTGATCTGGTGACCGATGCCCAGAGCATACATGGAGGGAACACTTCTCCAGCCTGCAGGAGAAGGCGAACCCGATTCCCCAATCGATGACGATGGAGCAGACGTTCCATTGCCCGACCAAGAAGAAGTTCGAATAGCAATGGCCTCCCTGAAGACAAAAGGGGACGACGGATTGCCGAGCTATTCAAACACGGCGGCGAAGAACTGATAAGGAGCATGCATCAGCTTCTTTGTAAAATATGAAAGCATGCCCAACGATTGGAATATAAGTGTGCTATGCCCAATCCATGTCATATTTGTGGAGCGTGAGCCCACCGTCAACAAATAAGGCGAAAATCAACAACCGACCAGATATTCACCATGCGCCAAATCTTGGAAAAGACCCGTGAAAAAGAATCGACACACACCACTTCATCGTTGATTTTAAAGCTGTTTTCGACAGCACGAAAAGGAGCTGCCTCTATGCCGCGATGTCTGAATTTGGTATCCCCGCAAAACTAATACGACTGTGTAAACTGACGTTGAATAACATCAAAAGCTCCTTCAGGATCGGGAAGGACCTCTCCGAGCCGTTCGATACCAAACGAACAGCATTAACACCACAAACAATGTCAGTCTGGAAATCCAACGCAGGATTGCTCTTGCCGTCCTGCTATATGGTGCAGAGGCTTGGGCGATGACAACAACCGATGAGTCGACAACAGCGCTACGCTGGCTAGGTCATGTTGTCCGGATGGATGAAAACACTCCAGCTCTGAAAGTATTCGACGCAGTACCCGCTGGCTTCGACTTGGAATATCCAATTGGCGCCACGTAGCGAAAAGAAGAAACAACTGGCGCGCTGTTGTTAACTCGGCTATAATCGCGTGTGTCTTAAAGAGAGAGGGCTAGTCCTGTTAGAGATCTATGCTCATATTAAGTTGATTTGCGATAAAATTATAAATGCTAAAGTAGTTTTCTATAACTAATAGGGAGTTAGTAGATAGATAATAGAAGAGAGAGAGAGAGAGAGAGATATAGAGGAAGAGAGTAAGAGTCTACGGTCTACATCAATGTCTTTTACCACCGATTCTCGCATGGAGCATATTTTTCGCTGGAGCATCATCATTCATCCTCCTTGTTCCCTGGACAATGAGAATGTCGTGATACAGCTGTCGTTTGTCGAGATAAGGCGTCGCCAATCCGTAAAGGGATTTTGACTTTTCTCTCTTGTTTTTTTAGCTGTTTAGTTTTTGACATCGTTTCTGCTTCAGTGTTGTAGCAACGTGTACTTTGAATGACTTAAAGTAGTATTGGTTTTGTGTCTTAAGACGGATCAACATACCAACTGGGTACTGAGCAGGTAATAACAGCGATTCGAAACTATTATCCTACACTGGATTTCCAGGATGGCATCATTATTGCTGTTGATGGCAGTGTCAGGATGAACAAATTTCTTGGCTGCTTTGAAAATATAGTTCACGGTTGCTATCTCATTCCTGTCTGAAGCCAGCATATGATTCGTATTTCACTCATTAACCGCCAGACCATTTTTAGCAGAACCACTCTCTATAGCCACAAAAACTTTGGAGGCATTCTGCTTGTTACGCCAAATATTGATGTCGCCGGCATTGCCAAACTAGCTGGACTCAATGGTAAAATATCTAAGGAATGCACTATACGAGGGTGTGTTACGCCTAGCGCTGCCAAAAGAGGCTCAAATAATTGGCAATGCGGACGACATTGCTGTGACGATCGTTGCGAATGAACTTTCCCAAATCCAAAACTTCTGGAATGTGACCACAGCTGGCCGGAGAAAAAATGGAAACAGTGTTTATCGCGAGCAGAAAAAAATTAGAAACGGTCACCTTAAATATCGATGGATACAAAGTTACAACACAAAACTCCCTGAGGTACATGGCATTATGTTTGATATGAAATTGAATTTCAAATCGCTGGAAAAGCCTGTGGCAAGGCAGTTACAGTGACAGCGGCTCTGTTGAGAATAATGGCTAACACTGGTAGCCCTAGCCAAAGTAGGAGAGCTCTATTAGCTAAAGTCAGCTAGTCAATACTGATGTACGCGGCTCCTATATGGGGGACAGCACTGCGCCAAAAAACAATTGCAAATAAGACAAACAGTGTCCAGTTTATGCGCCATTATATTGGTCTGTGCGTTTAGAACGGTCTCACATGAACGGCCCGTATCATATCTGGTCTTATGCCGTCGGACTTAACGGTCCCAGAGCTAAGTAGAGTCTGTCAAAATTTTAAGGCTATGAATGGACATCTAACGGCTGACGAGCGAAAAAAGGAGAGACAGGGAAGCCTCAAAGATTGAAAAAGACGATGAGCTGCGGAGGAAAAAGGAAGATGGATGATAGGCTCATTAAGAACGTATCAACCTGAATGGTGAGACAACATGTTGAGATAGACTTTTATTTCACGGAATTCTTGACGAACCGTGGCTGTTTCAGAGAGTACCACCACAAAAGGTTTCTTCTGCCGATGAAAAGACCGAGCATATTTTTTTCTCCTGCTCAAAATAAGTAGTGGTAGTTCTCTCCATCGAACGAATAATAAACTAAAGGATGACGCCGGACAACATTATAAGTCACATGTTGCAATAAAGCTGGTATGGGCGAAAAAGAAAGAGTGAGCCGCAATAGCGATTCAAGAACTCAGAATAAGAGAACGGCAGGGGAGAAGTTTAACACCAGCTGAATAATCCCGCAGGGAGTTTGTGGAGAGGCGAGGCAATCTTGCCCTGTTTGGTTCTGCAAAGTAATACCGAACGGCGGCAGATCCAAATACAAGCTAAAGCAGTCGAAATTAAGAGTTGAACACATAAGCGTACTGTTCCGCAAGTTCAGTAAAGTTATATAATACTAACTATGCGTGATCCCGAAAGAGGTGTATCCTTAGCGGGCAATATGAATGGTGCATGCTGCCTTTCTACAGCGGCAGCATTTTCGAAAGATTGTATAAAATAACTTTCCTTAAATACTTTCGGAGGGCAATATCCATACTTACGCCACTCAATGTCAGACGCCCGGCACAAAATCGCCAATATTTATGCAACTCAATTATAATTTATATCAATTACAAAACTGTTGTGATTACCGTGAAATCAAATGCTTAGTGTAAACATTTACATAATTAAATGGTAATCAAAATAAAGCTCTGTTAACCCCAAAGGCTATTGACACCTGTACACTTAGCCGACGCCGTAGCGCCAGCTTCATAGGGTTTCTCGAAGTCAGGCGTCAAATGTTATTAACCTCGGCGCCTCAAGTGACTTTTACTCTCATTGAAATGCAAATGAAAGAACAACAAAATATTTATTGGAAAATAGAGAGTACACAAGGGGCCAAATGACTAAAAGACGTGCAGAGATTTTAAAATGCAAAAGCGGAGAACGGACAAAGGCGACTAACTGTGAAAGGTGACAAAAGGTGAAATGAGCAGTGAGAACTTAGTGAAGTTAGTGTTGGAGATTGCGGGTGAAACGGAGTGCAAATAAACAATAACAACAACAACGTGGTAGTATATTTGCAACAACACTAACAATTTGGTAGTATATTAGCAACAACAACAACAACAACATCAACAACAATTTTGCAGTATATTAATAACAACAATAACAAGTGGTTGCATATTAGCAACAACAGCAACAACAACAACAACTACTTGGTTGCATATTAGCAACAACAACGGTGACAACAACAACAATAGTGACAACAACAACAAGAACGTTGATGAATGAGCAACTATTGACTATTGGACTGAAATTACTAGTGGCACCGGGCACTCGATGGCCTCTCGTCAAACAAGCAGGAAGACCAGACGGAAAATACACACACACATACATACATTGTGTATACATACATATATACATATACCAAAATATGCATATGCAAAAGTCACTGGCAGCAGTTTTAACACTTTTCACTCCAAAACTGCTTTAATATTAGTGCAAACATGAGTGTATGTATGCTTATAACGGTTTATGTACTATATATATGTGTGTGCTTCTTTGCATGTGTTCTCCGCACTTGCCTTAGTATTGGTTGCCTACCGAGCGGTCCATTCATTGCCGCTGTCAATAGTGGCGACTAATCGTTTTTGATGTTGCTTTTGATGGTTTTTGTTGTTGCTTTTAAAGCTAATAGCGCCATGCCAATATGACACGCACACATACATACGCAAGATGCATTGAAAATTCACAAAATTCGGCAAATGCTAGCCACTGAATATGCAACAAGCGGCTGATGAAAGACAAAAGCAGCAACAACAACAACAATAAACAACTCAAATATGCGCGCAGACTATGACAGATGCGAGGTATGACTACAGCGGTGTATGTGTGTGTGTGTGAGTGTGCGCTTTTGCCAGGCAAGTCAATAGAATTGTCTAGTTAACATCAGCTAAACAGAGGAATAATAACAGAAACAGGTGTCTTATTAGCATATAAATGAAATTGGTGAATAGTTGGCGCACTCACACACACACACACACATACACTCATGCTGCGTTTGGCTAAAGAATTCATAGACGAAATTTGAAAGTGTCGAAAGAGTGGCAAGCGACTGGCTACCGTTGCTATTACACACACGTATATGCATGAATATTTGCAACTGTATGTGTGTGTGACTAAATATGTACATATATATGTATGTGTGTGTATTTGCCGTTAGTTTTGCTGGCTTTGTGCGCTTGTGGCACGTACTCCGCCTGAGCCACGGCCACAACTATGGCCAAATAAGGCGCTTTGTTGTTGTTGTTTGGCGCCGCTGTTAGCTGCTGTCTGGCATTTGCTGTCAGCTGTCAGTGTGTTGGTTCGTGCTTTGTTAGTTTGCGAAGTCGCCTGCCAATGATGCTAATGGAAAGTAATTTCCATTCGCCATTACCAAAGCGCCAGCAGTTAGTGTTGGCTGCTGTCAGAGTGCGCAGTTCAAACGCGTGCTCTACAACACACACACACACGCTCATACACATACCAATTTGTGTTTGTGTGCGCTTGTTGTACTTCTAGCAGTTGTTAGTTAACTGACACTATTATTTGGTCGCTCACTTTGGCATCCAGCGAATTTTCGCAGTTTCTCCTCATTATTGTCGGCGTTATGCGAAACTGTTGTTGTTTTTGTCTATGTGTACGTTTAAAAGTATAAGTGTATAAAATCAAATGATGACGGCACCTCCAATGCGCTATAATTGTTTGCCACTGGTGGCAGCAACAGCTGTTGGTGAGCTCTTTAGTGTCAGATCATTTTTTGTTTATTCTCAAACAGTGTGCGGAAAGAGAAATATTTTTCTTAAATTAAAACTGCTTAAAGAGCCTTGAAACAATTGGCTAATTTGCTTAGTTTTGTTTGAGATACAATGGTTCGCTCTTTTCCGTTCTGGATATTTCGAAATTTCGATTTACACTGATGGAATAATGGCTCTAGCGGAAAAATAGAAAAATTTGGTCGAATAAAATAGTACATATTTGTTTATTTATTTATAATTATAAATATAAAAAAATAAGTTAAAGTTTGATTAGAAATACGAAACGACTTTTTCGACTACCCATTATATCCTTGAAGTTTTTCCTTATACATTTTTATGCTCTCATTCATACTTATATTTAAAAGCAATATTGTATGGAGGAGCTCAATATGAGCAGGTGTAAAAATTGCACAATGGGCGTGGCACCGCCCACCTGAAGGTAAAATAATATATCTCAGCATATATTTGCCCAATTTAAGCCGAATTCAATATCATTTTTATTATATACATACTAAGCAAATAGGCGAATTCAGACAACACCCACGCCTACTGCCCACAAATCAGTAACACTTTACATTTCATCTGATTTTTTCGCTAAGCAGTATACAAATCAAAACTTAATGAAATGCGGCAAGGAGCATAAATCTTCCGTAGAACCTTTCTCCCGAAAACTCCTAACGTCGACTCATCAGATGTTGTCATCGTCCATGCCTCTGCACCGTATAGCAGGACGGAAATGAGTGACTTATAGAGTTTTGTTTTTGTTCGTCGAGATAGGACTTTACTTCTCAATTACCGATGCTGGTTCCAAGATGGACTAAATTATCTACGACTTCAAAGTTATGACTGTCAACCATGGTGTGAGAGCCAAGCTGTTTGTTTGATGACAGGAGATATTTCGCCTTGCCCTCGTTCACTGCCAGACCCATTTGCTTTGGTTCTTTGTCCAGTATGGAGAAATCAGAACTAACGGCGCGGGTGTTGAGGCCAATGAGAACAATATCATCGGCACACGCCATCAGCTGTACACTCTTATAAAAGATTGTACCTGCTCGATTAAGATCTGCGGCTCGAATTATTTTATCCAGCAGCAGATTGAAGAAGTCGCACGATAGGGAGTCGCTTTGTCTGAAACCTCGTTTGGTATCGAACGTCTCGGAAAAGTCCTTCCCGATTCTGACGGAGCTTTCGGTGTTGCTCAAGGTCAGTTTACACAGCCGTATTAGTTTTGCGGGGGTAATAAATTCAGATATCGGGGCATAGAGGCAGCTCATTTTCGTGCTGTCGAAAGCAGCTTTGATAGCGGCGAAGAGGTGGTCTTTTCACGAGTCTTTTCCAAGATTTCTCGCATGGTGAATATCTGGTCGGTTGTTGATTTGCCAGGTTTACAGCCACACTGATAAGGTCCAATCAGTTTGTTGACGTTGGGCTTCAGTTTCTCACACACTGCGCTCCATAGAACCTTATACGCGATGTTTAGGAGACTTACAAGATCAATTCCTTGGGTTCTGCTAGAGTATGCTCCGGTCTTGAAACCTTCTGTTACTCGCCGCATTTTTGCGTAGAATTTTCGAGCATTACCCCTGTTGGCCAGCCTGTCAAGCTCTTTGTACTCTCGCATTTCGGCCTCTTTCTTTTTCTGTCTGCAAATGCGTCTCGCTTCCCTCTTCAACTCTCGGTATCTATCCCATCAAGCACGTGTTGTGGTCGATCGTAACGTTGCGAGGTAGGCAGTCTGCTTTTTCTCCGCTATGATACGGCACTCCTCATCGTACCAGCTGTTCTTTTGCATTTTCCGAAAACCAATGGTTTCGGTTGCAGCTATACGTAAGGAGCTTGAAATGCCGTCCCACAGTTCCCTTATACCGAGCTGTTCAAGAGTGCTCTCAGAGAGGAGCAAGTCGGCAAGTCTGTTGTGATTGCAGCTTCTCGACGTCGAAACTTCCTTGTGTATGTTGATGTGCGTTTTTTGATGCACGGAGGCGGGTGCGAGTCTTGGATGCAACAAGATAGTGGTCCGAGTCGATGTTAGAACCTCGGAGCATACGCACGTTTAGAATGATGGAGACATGTCTTCCGTCTATCACAACAAGATCGATCTGGTTGGCGGCTTATCGATCCGGAGGCAGCCAGGTAGCTTCATAAATATTCTTATGCTGGGATCTAGGTAGGTATGTAGGTATGTAGGAGTGCAGCCCTATCGGGCTCAATTAGCACTTGATGTGCCATTTTGATACACTGTTCGTAGAACCTCCTATATCTGCTATTACGTTTCACCTTCTCTTTCAAACCATTTTGAGGTTTCGATGAAACTACTTATGTCCGATATGCTTTTAGTGGAAATCCATTCAAGGTTTGGTGCTAGATGGATTCCAAGTGATTTGTGTCGGATCTGTGCTAGAGCTGGGCATTCGCAGAGAAAGTGGAAGATTGTTTCCTTGTTCCCTGCTACTCCGCAGCCACGGCAGATGTCGTTGTAGGGCATACAAAGTTTGGATGCGTGTTCCCCAATGGCGGTTACTCTGTAAATACTCTGGGATCTACTAGAAGTACTACACATAACCAAACTTTGGGATCGGGTGAAGTCGATCAGCCGCAACCCATTGGAGGATGTTTCATCATGGAGGCCGAATTTACCGACCATTGCACCAAAGATACCTTCTCTTCCCACCCTGCTCGGCAGCTCTCATAAAAAACATCTTTGGTCACATCGTCCTTCTCATTCGTCGGGGCATGAGCGCGAATTCGCGATATGTTATAGAAATTTGCTCTGATGCAGGTTGTGGCTAGACGTTCATCTACTACTACACCGAATTTTCTCAGTCCTTGTCCCGTCCATCGCACTTCTTGGACATGCTGATGTCAGCCTTTAATTATACGAGGATATCAGCTAGCTGAGTAGCGGCACCTTCTCAATTAAGTGAGCGTACATTCCAGGTGCATGTCCTTAAATCATAATCCCTGATACGTTTACAGTGGTCGTCATCCAAAGGGGGGTTTCTCATCAGAGAATGTTGTGCCTTATCATTGTGTATGTGTTTTACGTGGCGGAATGCCAAACCCAGCGCACAACCCCTAGGGGCATAAATTTACCTTTTCACTTTGGCTCGCCATCCACCATATTTTGGTGGGCTACCCAGAGGATACTTGGTGTAAGACCGGAAGTCGTGAGCTGCTTGAGCCATATTAAAATAATCGATTCGGCGAAATTGCGAATCGAAAAAACTTACTGTTGGTCATTCAGACGAATAGGAACGATTATTACGCTTTGAAGTCTCTATTTGGACACATTTATCTCTAGTACTTAGGCTTTATTAGTTGGAAAGTAATAAGTTTTGTCACATCGGATTAATTAATAACCTTGGATCAGATATTATATTGCAGAGAGACTATAGATGCTGAGGGAACACCATGTTCTCAACGCATATGTTGTTAGTTGCATTTATAGTATGTACGTAGCAGGTATGAGATCCCAATTCCGCCAAAATTAGTCTTCATTCAATAAACTCTTCATGAACTATGTCCGTCTTACAAGAAGACCCTACAAATTCAATGTGTTTGCTTTTAATTTCAGCTGAACTGTGCTTAATACGAGCTGTTTTGCATTACGTCTGCATTCAACCGGCCACTTAAGCCGGAAGACACTTGTCGCACGGCACAACAACAACAACAACAGCAGCAATTTAGCGACAATGTGACAGCAAGCAACTCGGCGGCTCAGCGGCTTGCAGCGAATTACAAGCGAACGATTCAATTGAGCAGTTGTAAGGCCAACGAACAGCCAATTAAGAGACACAAGGCGAAAGGGAGGCAGTGAGCCGAAAGAATGGTGCAAGAAAACGGAAAATCCACGGGAGGAGCAGGTGAAAGGTGAAAAGTGAGGAAAAGCGAGAAAAACGCATATTTTCAATTTACGATTTAATTTCGCCATTTCGCCGTGAAAACGAAACATTAGTGCATGGCTACGTATGTGTGTGTGTGTGTGCAGAGGAATAAAGTGTGCGTGTGTGTGAGGTGTAGTATTCCTGACGGACATAAAAGTGGCGGAGAAAAGGAAAGTTACAAAATAAGCGGAAAAACAGCAAATAACAACAACAAAAAAGTGAATGGCAAAATTGAATGGCAGTGCAAGATTAAAGCAAGTAAGCGAGGTAAGTAAAATCGTGTGTAAATGTGTGAAAAGAAAATGTGCAGGAGAGCAGCCCGACAGCAGGAGAAGTGTGTGACAGGCGAAGAGGTGGGCGGCGGGTGTGTGCAAGTTTCCAACATGAGGATGCAATGTATAAAGTTTTTATCGCGAAATAGTATCCGGTAGTGAATTTTAGCTGCCGGTCGTTTTGTGGGTTTCACGGGGCGTATACGTAACTTCATTGCCGGCAAAGAGTGAAGGTGCGAAAAACAAGAAAGAAGTGCAGAAAAAAAACCGAACCGAACTGACATATGAGAAAAGTGAAATGCGCAAATGGATATTAAATGCAATAAATATATTGGCAAAAATAGCGAAAATAAGTGTGAGCGTGTGACAGCCGGTTAGCAGCAGCTTGATTGCAAGTCACAACCTTCGTTGTAGAGGTGCAAGGAATTGAGTAGATTTGGGTGTTGGAAAAAGTGTGACTGCACTTAAAGCTTTTGTTTTGGTTTTTTGAGCACTTTTGTTGCTGTTGACCTGTTTTTGTGACACAGCTAAATCTAATCGTGAGAGAGTGAAAGTAGTGGTTCAATACATTACCACTCTTTACTTATTTCTTAGGTGCTTCTTACCTATAACTCTTTTGTGGATGTCAGAATTGCGTGAAATTTTTTGTTTCTAGTTTTTTTCTTCGTGCTTTTAGAAGACAGCGGCTACGCTGGCTAGGTCATGTTGTCCGGATGGACGAAAACACTCCAGCTCTGAAAGTATTCGACGCAGTACCCGCCGGGGAGCAGAGGAAGAGGAAGACCTCCACTCCGTTGGAAGGACCAAGTGGAGAAGGACCTGGCTTCGCTTGGAATATCCAATTGGCGCCACGTAGCGAAAAGAAGAAACGACTGGCGCGCTGTTGTTAACTCGGCTATAATCGCGTAAGCGGTGTCTACGCCAATTAAGAAGAAGAAGAAGAAGTTTTTCGTGCTTTTAAAGAAGAAGACTCTTTGAAATCTCAAAAAATCAGCAGAGGTGACCGGTGCATATATCAATCCTATTAAGGTTTTAAGTATCTAGCTCGGTGAATGCGGAAGATTCAATGCATCAAATATTATAAATGAGTATTTTCATATGTACACGTTCTAAATTTATAGATATTTCCCTCACCCAACTGAATCCTATTTTAGCTAGAGCAGAACTTATCGAATATTGATGGAATAAAACTGCTTTATTATCAGACACGTTTGGGTACTTCGATCGGAATAGCTGGTGACAACAAAGCCGATGAGTTCCCAAAAAAGTGCAACCATGCCCATAGTTGATCGGGTTAGCAACGAACTGGGTCTCGTTGTTGCAGTAAATCTACAGCCTTGTTCTAGTGCCTCTGACTTCGCAGGAGCAGGTCAACATCAATTTAATTGTCTTTTTCAATATGGTGCAGCTTGTCCCTTCTGGAACCTGGCATTAATTGGGCTGATATAAGGTGTTTGAACAAATTTGTGGCAGGCTTAGACCCCTATGTCGATATTTGAAGATGCTTTCGATCAAAGCTTAGGAGTATTTAGCTATCACAATGAATCCGAATTCTCAGCTGTTCACGTGGTATCCGTTTTATATCGACCATTTAACCTAACTTATTACAGAACCCGATAACTGAACGATAGGTAACGGGTTTTCTAATAAGAGTGCTACAAAAACGGTTTGGAGTATCAATGAGATTCTATATTACTGTGAAAGTACTTTCGATGACATTATGTACGGAATTCGATTTATTTTTTCAAGCATTAATCAGTCGATACTGCTGTAATTGCATGTTCGATGTTCATATTCGTACGAAGTACATCAATCGTCGCTGGCTTGTTGGCATAGACCATAGAATTGACGTAGCCTCAGAGGAAATAGTCTAACAGCGTCAAATCGCACGACCGAAGCGGCCAATTGACTGGCCCATTTCGTGAGATATTGTGGAAGCCATTCAGCCAGAAATGAGTCTCATCACTGAAGATGATTTTTCGATGAAAATGCAGATCATTTTCAAGTTGCTGCCCAGCCCAATTCACAAATATACGATGATTCTAGTGGTCAAGTGGCTTCAGTTCTTGCGTCAATTTGATCTTTTCGCCAAATTCGCCACAACGACGTCACAGAGATGCCGAAAGCTTGAGAACCACGCATGAGGCGCTAATTTGGGTCTTCCTCAGTTGATGAGCCAGCGGCAGCAATATTCTTGACAGTACGGGCACTTCTTTGTCTCACTGGCACGTTAACATTTGCACTGTGCCTGTGGATTAAAATTTTTCACTAGACGCTCAATTGTTGATCTGACAGGACGATTATGACGACCATAAATTGGACGTAGCGCTCTTAAAGTTGAGGCAGCTGACTCCGAATTTCGGAAGTAAATTTTTATAATTTGTTCTCGCTGTTGGATCGTATATCTTTCCATGATGAGATGGCAAACCTTACTGAAGAGAAATGTCAAAAGAGCGTGTAAAATATGGCGTCGTTCGCTGTTCCTATCGGTCTACATTTGCATTTCCCTATTCAAAAACCCTTTAGATATAAGGTTAATGTGTTGTTAAAAATATTCCGACGTCATAGTGATCATATTTTTAATATTTTCGGTTTTCTGCGGGTAGTTATGGACAGACTGGGGTATTTTGGGAGATACTCGATTCTCGGGGCTTCAGCTTTGGAATGGCTCCTTTAGACTTCTGTGTATCTAAAAGAGTCAGATATAGGGTTATATATACCAAAGTGATCAGGGTGACGAGTAGAGTTGAAATGAATGTGTCTGTCCGTCATGTAATGCGTACTGTACATTAAGAAGGTTAAGTTCGAAGATGGGCAAAATCGGCCACTGCCACGCCCACAAAACGTCGGTAAAACTTATAACGTGTCTGCTAAGCCATAAATAAAGATATTAAAGTGAAATTTGGCACAAAGGATCGCATTAGGGAGGAGGCATATTTGGACGTAATTTTTTTGGAATGTCAACCAAACTCTGTACAGAGTCGTTTTCTTCAGGTATTTCCATATACAGTTCAAAAATGGAAGAAATCGGATAATAACCACGCCCACCTCCCATACAAAGGTATGTTGAAAATCACCAAAAGTGCGTGAACTGACTAACAAAAAGGAATTTAAGAAGCTGCACCCAGGCTTTTTAAAAATGTCGTTGGACCAAAACCATATCTCAGGAACTACTAAACCGATTTCAATGAAATTCGGCATATAATATTTTCTTAACACCCTGATGACATGTCGAAATATGGGTGAAATCGGTTCACAACCACGCCTTCTTCCAATATAACGCTATTTTGAATTCCATCTGATGCCTTCTCTGTATGATATAATACATTAGGAACCAATGATGATAGCGGAATAAAACTTTACACAAATACGGTATTTGAAAAATATGTAAATGACGGATAATGAAATCTCGATTATCACTTTATCGTGCGAGAGTATAAAATGTGACACCCGAACTTAGCCCTTCCTTACTTGTTTTTTTCATGCCTCGAAATTTAAGCATGGTCTTTGTCAGAAATAATACTACAATACTCAGCGTGAACTGATATTATAGACTTTGAAGTTTTCTTCTAATAGAAGACATCTGAAGTCCAAGAATGGAGATGTTGAGTGATCAACTGGGTAGCAAAAGCTACAAGGTCTGGCCGGCGACTGTAATCTGGTAACACGGGAGCAGTTAGAACTTGGAGTGGAGAGATTCGTGGTGGCTGTCGTGATTGTGGCTTAAACCTAAAGGCAGGTAGAAGTCGCACTGCGACCGGGGGCCGGACCCACAGCACACCAGAGGTTTTAGATCGGCTTAGAACTTGAATAAGGTGAAAAAGGTGTTAATATTACTTAGTATTTAAGCCATGAGATTGCTTCTTGGCCTGCATTTAACAAGTCCGGTTTCATGCATACCTGGTTCAAACTATCTTTTTGAAGATTTAGTTCATAATTTCTATATATTCTTATCAAAATTTCGTTTTCGCATTAACCATTTGCTGAATAATAAAAGAAATGTTTCCAGGGTCATTAAAAGTTTCACGAACTTTAATGGATCCCTGGATCACCATTAGTCTCTTTTCAAAAATAATTTCGACAAACAATTTTCATTCGATTTCATAAATGTTGCTCGAGTAATTTTAATTATAATGTGTTTCTTTTATACAGGGTATACAGGGGTGTTTACAAATTTGCTGAATGAAAGTTCGGAGTATTATTCACAAGTGTACAAAAGCGTTTTGCCAAAAGTGAACGCAAAAAAAAGTGATCAGCGATGGAATTCAAACGTAATAGTGTGATTGCTTTATATTTAGCTGGAAAATCATAGCCAGCAATTGTTCGTGAGCTTAAACACCTTAATGTGAATAAAATTTTTGTTTATCGCACCATCACTCGTTACAATGATACTGGTAGCATCGCAAAACGCCATGGAGGTGGTCATCAAAAGACTGCAACGTCACGTGAGATGGTTCGGAAAGTGAAGTAGCGACTTGAGCGCAATCCACGACGAAGTGCCAATCAAATGGCTAAAGAACTGAAAATATCCGACCGCAGCATCCGACGCTTATTGAAAAATGAGCTCATGGTCAAGCCTTACAAGTTCCAAAAGGCCCATGATCTCACACCGAAGCAGCAACAAGTAAGAGTTGAGAGAGCGATGCAGTTGCTTCGCTTGGCCGAAAGCGGTCAAATTCCGAAAATTGTGTTTTCTGACGAAAAAATTTTTCGAATTGAGCAATTCGTAAACTCTCAAAACGATAGGGTTTACTTGACCGACCGTTCATACGATAATCTAAGTCATCGGTTGGCCACCAGGAGGCAGCACCCGCCACAAATAATGGTTTGGGCCGCTGTCACCGCAGATGGGCGCTCTCCAATTGTTTTCATCGAGCCTGGCGTCAAAGTAAATGCGATATATTATCGGGAAAGTGTTCTGGAGGCTGCTTTGAAGCCGTGGGCAAACAAACATTTCGGTCGCAAACCATGGACGTTTCAACAAAACTCAGCACCGTCTCACAAAGCGCGAGTGAACCAAGCATGGCTGAAAAACAACGTTCCGAACTTCATTACGACCACACAATGGCTCTCGAATTCACCAGATGCGAATCCAATGGATTATTCTCTCTAAGCTATTTTGGAGAGCAAGGTCTGAAGTAAAAGATACACCAGTCTCGAGATGCTGAAGAAAGCCATTGTCCGTAAGTGGGCCAAAATACCGGCAAGTCACATTCGTGCAGCTTGCGATTCATTTTTTGACCGTCTCAAGGCCATAGTTAAGGCAAAAGGTGGTCATATCGAGCAAAAGTGAATTGGTCCTGAATTTATGATTATTTTTACACATTTTGTACTTTAAAATAAATAAAAATAATTTTCCAAACCGAATTTATGGCTTTTTTAATTCGTTACACCCTGTATAATAACCTCTAGAGTGGTCATGGCAAGACTCTGGAGTTTTGTTCTACATTTATTTATTGTCCTTTGTTTTTATAGAGCTATCTTTGAAAGTTCCTAAGCCATTCCGAGCGACTATTCTATGCATTTCAAGAGGATTTCTATTACTATTGGGTCCTATAAACGGTGTATCAAGCCAAATAAGAAAAACGTTAGCTTTGAGGTAACTTTCACCGGTTCATTCATTATAGCACAAAAATGTATCGAAAGTTCTGTAACTTGATTTTGATCGTTCAGAATGGAAGTTATGCGCTATAGACGTTCGATCCGAAAAATTTCATCGGAGTTTGCATCATCTTTTTGGACAAGGAGGAGGATATAAGGACTTGATTTTGATCGTTCATTTTGAATGGCAGCTAGATGCTATAGTAGTTTGATATCGGCGATTGGAGTTTGATATTGAGAAGAAAAGGACAATTGCAAATTGCGGATCGATACCTCTCAAACAGGGATAGTAGTTGGTGTATTTAGAGACAAACAAACGGCCCAGGAGACGGAAGTGGCTAAATCCAATCATGTCGCCACGCTGATCATTTATATTTATATACATATTATTGAGTTTATGAAGTTTACTTTTGCGCCTAACAAACATCGTGGCAAACTCTATGCGCCCTGTTCAGGATATAAAAAAGGTTCCCACGCATCCTGCATTTGTTGCATTATCTACCAGCTGATATCTCTAACCGGAAGTGGTGGACCAACACAATCACCATCTACCGACCTCTAACGCACGAATAAACGAAACAATTGCGGTCACAGGCGCCACTTGCGTGTTAACGCTGCTCACCTTTTCTTATCGCGAAACAGTTTATGTTGCCACAGCTGCCACAAAGCAACATCATCATCATCGATAAGCTGCAACGAAACGGCAATGAATGCAGCACTTTGCCAGCAACGCGACCAGTGTTTTGGCGCTCCATTAAAAACCGCAGGAAGAATAGAAAACACACACATACACACACGCACGCACACATACAAAAGAAGCGAAAACTAAATGGAGCAGTCAACAAGCTGCAACACTTTGTTTGCCTTTTCAAACTTTTCGCCGCTTTTTTCACTTATTTGCTCGCTACTTTATCGCTGCAGTGCATAGTTGTTGCTATTGTTGTTGAATTTTTTCTGCCCGATGGCGAACAAGGCAGCAAAGTTTCTGCGCGCACAGTTGGGTGTGATAAAACTTAGCAGCAAATCGGCGAAGCGATAAATGAGCTACGGAAATCAATTCAATCAGAGCTGCGGCGCACACATACACACGCATACATGCATCGAAGCTGGGCAAGAGTTAAGAGTTGGCGCCTTGCAATTACCCGCACGCGTGGGCGTTCTCCGCTTGGTGGCGAGAAGTGTGCTGTGCGGGCTTAAAAGTTTCTCCGCATCTAACTGTAAATGAGCGCCAGTCAAACTTGCTCCGTGGCGCTCTGCCGTTTCTGCAGCAAAACTTGCGCTTTCCGAACTTCACTCATCACTTATCAGTCATCAGTTTTCAATTTTTGCTTTCTGTCTTCGCTTTTCACTCTCCATTATTCAGTTTTTTGCTTTCTCTGAGCTTTTTTCCACTGCTTCGCTGCCGCTTTGCATCGTGTAATTAAAATTCAAATTAAACATCGCTTTTAACAAACCACGAAAGTGTGGCAAACTTTTTCCGCCGAAGCAACAGTTTAATACCCATTTAATTGTCTTGACTCTCACGCCTTTTAAGGGAAAGGTGTTGTGGAGGGTTAGGCGCTGAACTCTATGAAAATACTGCTATTTTTCGTGTTCCTACTCTTGAAGATATATCCGGTTGCACACATACTCTCACTAATACTAGTAGGCATTGGTAAATGTCGTCAACTTGACGCTGCGCTACCGCGAAGCAGCTGGTTTAGTCGGTTTGGATTTATCCAGTGAAAGTAAGCGGTAAGGTCACTAGTTAAAGGCTCCTATCACCGGGTCCGGCACTCGAAGTGTAAACAATTAAAAAAAACCATAAATTCGGCTTGGAACATTATTTTTATTTATTTTAAAGTACAAAATGTGTAAAAATAATCATAAATTCAGGACCAATTCACTTTTGCTCGATATGACTACCTTTTGCCTTAACTATGGCCTTGAGACGGTCAAAAAACGAATCGCAAGCTGCCCGAATGTGACTTGCCGGTATTTTGGCCCACTCACGGACAATGGCTTTCTTCAGCATCTCGAGATTGGTGTATTTTTACTTCGAACCTTGCTCTCCAAAATGGCCAAGAGAGAATAATCCATTGGATTCGCATCTGGTGAATTCGAGAGCCATTGTGTGGTCGTAATGAAGTTCGGAACGTTGTTTTTCAGCCATTCTTGGTTCACTCGCGCTTTGTGAGACGGTGCTGAGTTTTGTTGAAACGTCCATGGTTTGCGACCGAAATGTTTGTTTGTCCACGGCTTCAAAGCAGCCTCCAGAACGCTTTCCCGATAATATATCGCATTTACTTTGACGCCAGGCTCGATGAAAACAATTGGAGAGCGCCCATCTGCGGTGACAGCGGCCCAAACCATTATTTGTGGCGGGTGCTGCCTCCTGGTGGCCCACCGATGACTTAGATTGTCGTATGAACGGTCGGTCAAGTAAACCCTATCGTTTTGAGAGTTTACGAATTGCTCAATTGGAAAAATTTTTTCGTCAGAAAACACAATGTTCGGAATTTGACCGCTTTCGGCCAAGCAAAGCAACTGCTTCGCACTCTCAAGTCTTACTTGTTGCTGCTTCGGTGTGAGCCTTTTGGAACTTGTATGCCTTGACCTTGAGTTCATTTTTCAGTATGCGTCGGATGCTGAGATCGGATATTTTCAGTTCTTTAGCCATTTGATTGGCACTTCGTCGTGGATTTCGCTCAAGTCGCTTCTTCACTTTCCGAACCATCTCACGTGACGTTGCAGTCTTTTGATGACCACCTCCATGGCGTTTTGCGATGATACCAGTATCATTGTAACGAGTGATGGTGCGATAAACAAAAATTTTATTCACATTAAGGTGTTTGAGCTCACGAAGAATTGTTGGCTGTGATTTTCCAGCTAAATATAAAGCAATCACACTATTACATTTGAATTCCATCGCTGATCACTTGTTTTGCGTTCACTTTTCTCAAAACGCTTTCGTACACTTGTGAACAATACTCCGAGCTGTCATTCAGCAAATTCATAAACAGCTGATTCCATTGCGATAGCTGGGCGAACGGTCTGAAGTTGGTTACACTTCGAGTGCCGGATCCTGTAGAATACCGTGAGAGAATTTGGAGAAAATAACTCCTAAATTCTCTCTCATTCAATTTTCGTTTCTTATATATGTACAACTACAAGCAGCAGACTCATAGCTTTGCAAGGATTGTATGTCCATTTTATGACACAAATATTTGTTAAACTCCCACTATATAAGGCCAAATATTTGTCAAGTATTCAGTACGTTCAATATTCACTACAGTGTCAGAAAGCAGAGGTACATCTGAATCCAATAGTTAGTAGAAAGAATGATAAATTCAAAATGCCAAAATGAAAGAAATTTTGAACATAGTATTTCGGATCATCACTGTTATAAGTCTAAATTCAGCAGTATATTTACTACCAAGGTTAGGTAAGTAGTTACCATAGAGTGGCAGTCGAAGCATCTAGGTCTATAGGAGGTTCATTGAGAAACCATCTGGACTAAAATCTCCCATTCTATTTTCTCCATTCTGAACTATCCTGTGCTTTTGATGCAGTTCAAAGGTACAAAAAGTTGTATCTGCACCAGAATAGCTGAAACTTCAGTAGTGGATACCAGGATTCGCCTCTGAACTACAAGAAGCTGTCCACTGGTTGGAGTGCTATCCTCCTGTTATGGAGAACTTTCATCCACTAGTTTTGTGAACTGACAATGGGATCCGCTGTCAAGTATATGCAGATGGCATTGTTATTATGCCCAGAGACAAATTCAAGGACACTCTCTGCGACTTAATACAAAGGGGTTTAAGCCTGGCTTAAGGATGGTGCAGTGGGATTGAGCTGAATCTAACCCTTGGGGGCAGAGAGATAGAATTGACCAACATGGGCAAATATCTTGGTCTCAAGCTGGATTCCATTCTGTGGTGTAAGCAGAATGTTGACTTGACCACATGGTCAAAGCGACTAAAGCACTAATGGTGTGCAATTGATTAGCTGGTAAATTCTAGGGCTGCAAAAAAGGATTGTTAGGCAATTTTACACCGATAATAACGTATGCGGCGGTTGCTTGGGCCACAAAAGCTTTGCAGATTTCGGTAGGCTCGACTTACATGCATTAGCATGTCCGACGGCAACACTTGAAGTCATGCTTGAGCTCACACCACTTCCCCTGGTAATCGGTCAGGATGTCCAACACACACTGCTCCAACTGCATGGATCATGCCAAGTTGCTAATGGAGGTATATATATATAACCCCAGCAGGTTTAAATATGAAATCAACCGCCCTCTACCCCATAACAAACTCAGGCTACTTGTCGATTTCTACAAATTGCCGGTTCTTCGATAGAGTGCTTGAAACTCCAGAACACCTGCAAATTGGCTGCATAACGTCTGCAGATGCAGGATAAAGACCCTGGAATCCATCTTTCGAAATAAGGATTATAAGGTCGCGGAGCAATCCTCGTTTATTTATCTTATCTTATAAACCTCCGTCCGTTAGTTGCGATTATTTTTCTATACAAAGCTTTGCCTTCAAATACTTTTCTGTGAGTACACTCTTTGACAGAACAGCTTTCTTTCTTTCTGCGATTATCTAGTTTGGACCCGTCCGTATCCGGAATAATTTTCCCTGCTTATTCATGTCCAAATTCCCCCTTCCCGCTCTTTTCTGGAAGGGAAGGCAGATCGAACTTGAAGTCAATTCTATAAGGTTTCGAAAATCAGTAGTATTGGGTAGAAAGAGAAACTCACAAAGCAACAGATCTTTGTTACAGGCGACTAATTGATTCACTTAGTCTAAGAGTAGACTTTGCTATCAGCTGCTTACAGAGCAAGTGTATCTTAAATGACGCTGACTCGACATTGTTCTAAGTGCCCCACTGATGCCTGTAGAGCCAATGACCTACCCGGTAAATCTCGATTTGGGCCCCTCATTCTTTTACAGGTGTTAAGTGCTGTAGCTGTTTCCTTTGCCCTTGCGTCTAAGTTTGGTTTCCATGGAAGCTTTTTGTCTAAGATTAGTCTCACGTAGTAAATTGAGTATAAAACAAGGAACGATACCTAATATTATGTGATTTTAAAATTTTTCAATGTGTTTAAAATTAGTACAACAGCTTCTCTTGGGTTAGATTCAAGTGTTTTAAACCTTACCGACATTCCTTCGCCATAAACAGAAACAGATAGTAATCCCTTAGTTCGAAGTCGCGTCTATAAGCCGAATGCTCCCAACTAAGCTCCCCGAGCTTCCGGCGAGTCGCTATCGATGTATGTGCTCTGGCGTTGTCTTGATAGAAGAAAATCCTTGTCTCATGAACCCAAATCTAGTCGCTTCTGGATGCTCGATTCCTTCAGACGTTATAATTGTTGACAGTACAGCTCCGATTACAGAGTTTAGCCGTAATGGAGCAGCTAATAGTAGATGATTCTCTTCCAATTCTACCAAACATATGCCATAGGCTTCCTAACTGTTCTGACAACAGGCTTAACCGCCGTTTGCGCTGGCTTACCGCGACTCGACCACGACAACTTTCGCTTGACGTTGTCGTAAATAACTCCCTTTTTATCGCCAGTAACCATCCGATTTACCGAAATGTGCTATTTTGTTGCGATTCTACACCAATTAGTAGATGTAAAATATGGCGTGCCTTCTCTCAACAAGTTTTCGACATCTTTCGATGGAAATAGACTCCCATGCGTTCTTCACAGCCTCCCACAGTTGCGTAGTCGATGTCGGCTTACATCGGGCTACTGACTCCTTGACATCAGTCTATAAATTTTCGATCGGGTTGATGTCAGGGAACGGTGGCGGCCATTCCATTACCTTGTCATTTCTTTCCTCAAACCACCTTTTAGCAACTTAACTTGTGCGCCTGGGATCTTTGTCCCCCTGGAACGTCCAAACAAGCGGCATTTCCTCGCTGGCATACGGCAGCATGGTTTACTGGAGTATTTCGACATACGAAGGAATAGTCATGTTTCCTTAATCCATTAAATGGATCCTACACCTTGCCAAGAAAAGCAAACCATGATACTCGCACCTCCATGTTTTACCGTTTTTGTTGTATATTTCGGCTGTTATTCGGTTACATATTGACGGGATTCCTTTCCGTCATACTTAACAATCTTCGATTCGTCCGACCATAAAATGTTCCGCCATTTTGCAACATAATTTTAAGAACTCTTTTTTTGCTCCAAGTAATGCTGATAATAAATCTTCTAGATTAACCAAAATTGTATATAAAAATCTTACGCTTCTTAAGATGCTGAAAGTCTTAAAGTTTGGCCGCTCGATTCACAAGTGAAAACAGCACTGACAGCCAAAAGTTTGCCAAGCAAGAGAAGATCAATTGTCAAAAGGAACCTTGAACAGTCAAAAGTACGTTCCAGTTAGCAAACACACAGACATACACGAATGCATACACCGCAGGAGAAGCGGAAAAGTGATGCATGAGTGTATAAATACATGCAATTACATAACATTACATTGTAAATAATTGCTTTACTGCCTGGGAAACTTATAAACTCAGACAAACTTTCATGCATTCACCTTAATTCGGGACATTGCCAATGCAAACTAACAACAAACAGCAATAATAATAATAAAAGCAAACGCAAAGAGGCGAAAGAACAAGAAGCAGCGGCAGTAACTGTTAACAATACAACAACAAATGCAACCAGCCAGCTTATATTTGTATGTGTGTGTGTGTGTGTCTGTGTGTGTGTGTTGGTGAATGAGAAGTGCACACAAAAAATAAATTTACCAAATTGCCAAAAGTTTTTACAACTACAAAAACAACAACTAAAACAGATATTGCCGGTGACTTGTGCAAGTAGTTGTGAAGAAACGAAGCAAAAAACGAGGAAAAAAACGAGAGAAAAGTACGAAAAAGGTGGCAGCAAAAAGTGAATCCTCTAACCGACAGGATAATCAGGAAATAGTAAAAGGAAGCGCACGAGCGTATGTCACCGGCAGACGAAATGAACTAAAGTAGATGAACTGGTGACGGTCAGTTGGCGAGTCGCACAAGCGAACATGTGTCTATGAGAGACGAGCGCGGAAGCTACGTGGCTTGGCAATCAGCTAAATAGATTCAGATGGTATGCGTGTGTGTGTGTGTGTGTGTGTGTAAATATGTGAGAGCATGCCATGCGTGTGTTAGCGCAACATTCAATGGTGTGTGTGTGTGTTGAAAAAGTTTTGTGTGAAATTTCGAAAGTTTTCAACAATTTTTGACATACATGCCAAATGCCAACACTAACAATAACGACAACAACAACACCAACAACAGTAAGCATGTTAAATAGCAGCTATAGCAACATAGAGTGGCTATAATAATATGAAAAGTCTGCTTGGCACGAAGTATGCGCATAAGTTTTAACAACAGCTAGGTATAAAGACAACAACAACAACAACAATAACAATAATAACTGCTATAATGACAGTATGCAGCAATGAAAATAACCATTTGCTCAATGTCACTTGGCCATATGCCGAATAATACGCTCAGTAGTGGCAACACCGCTCATTGACAATGAGTAGAAACGTTTTTATTTGATGGCATGTGTGGCTTGTAGGAAAAATTTGCTTAAATAATTTTGAATTTTTGTTTTAATATTTATTTATTTATAATGATTCAGCTTGGCAAAAAACAAATAATTAAAAAATTTCAGCAGCAAAGTTTTTATTGATAGATGGTAACAATGTAATTTTGTGTAATATTTTTTTTTTGTTTTTAAGTTGAGTATATAATGAGTATTAGCAAACCAATAATTAAAGTAAAATTTTCAGCTGAAAACAATTTTTTGATATATGGCAACTCTGTATTTTTTGCAAATTTTTTAGTCATAAAAATTATTTATACAATGAATTCTCTTGAAAAAAACCAAATTAAAGACTCTTTCTGTAGCGAACAAAATTTTCGATAACTGGCAACACTGTTAGTGTGAGTAAATAACAATATTTTTATATAATTAAATATAATTAATACAATCTAATTAACTTCAAATTTTTAGTTTATTTCATTTCATTCGGAAATATGTGGCAACACCTATCAAGAAAACTTTAGATCAGCTTGAACCATATTCTAATAATCTTTAAGTTGGAAACCCTATTACGAAGCATTTATTTATAACTTATTAAAAATTTTCCGAATTATTATATTTTTATGGCAACCCTATGTTAAAATTTCCACTGTGTCCTTTTAAAAATGTATTTATAAAAAAAACTTGTTTCATTATGTTTTTCTAATTATAGTTATAGTAAATTTTGGAAATGATGGCAATCATCTTTTCAAAAAAACTGATAAAAACGATTCCTAAACTCAAGAAAAAGTTTGTAAAACTTTCGTCATTCACTACACTACAATTAAAGTTGCATATCCGGTTTATACATATAAAATTTTTGTAAGGGTGGCAAGCATAGTATTTCCAAAAAAAAGTTTTTAAGTAAGGAATTTCCGTATTTTATGTTTACTTTTGCAGCTGGTATATTTTTACATATGTAGTTAGATATTTTTTGATAAAACGATACATTTTCTGAATTTTGAATAAAATTTTTATTGAATTTTTTTTTAAATGGGTGGCAACACCGATTTTCAATTTTGTTCTAATTGTAGATATTGTAAGATTTTTCCTTTGATATGTACATATTTTCTTATTTTATAACTCTTTTTTAAATCTGTTTAATTGTATATACATATATAAATATTTTTCTTTGATATGTGTGTATGTTATTTAATTCTATAACAAAAACTTTGCTAACAAATAAGAAATATTTTTAAATATGTGGCAACGCTATTTTGTCTTATTTGTATTAATTGTAGATTTATAAATACTTTTCCTCTAATATGCACATATTTTATTTAATTTTATAACAAAAATTTTTCATTTGAAATATTTTTGAATATGTGGCAACACTCTCTTTTAGATCTGTTTTAATTGT
This sequence comes from Bactrocera neohumeralis, assembly GCF_024586455.1. Classification (NCBI taxonomy): domain Eukaryota; kingdom Metazoa; phylum Arthropoda; class Insecta; order Diptera; family Tephritidae; genus Bactrocera; species Bactrocera neohumeralis. The sequence goes on along the minus strand of NC_065922.1, from coordinate 9,560,541 downwards.
AAATATATACATAAATATTTTTCTTTAATATGTATTTTATTTAATTCTATAACAAAAATTTTGTTCACAAATAAAAACTATTTTTAAATATGTGGCAACCCTATTTTGTCTTATTTGTATTAATTGTAAATTTAATAATACTTTTTCTCTAATATGTGCATAGTTTATTTAATTTTATAACAAATTTTTATTTTAATTTTCCATAAATTTTTTTTTGAAAATGTAGCAACATTCTATTTTTATTCTGTTTTATTTCGTAGATTTATAAATATTTTGTTTTAATATGTATTTAATTTATTTCTATAACAAAAATTTTACTCACAAATAAAAACTATTTTCAATTAATGTGGCAACATTATTTTTTCATTTTGTTAATGTTATGTATTAATAAATATTTGACTTTAAATTTTTGTTGTATTTAATTCCATAACACAAATTTTCCCTACCATCAAAACCTTTTTCCTGCAGGGTTACCATCTTCACTCTTCGTGGTGCAACTAACAACACTAGCGACAACACTGTCGAATAAAAACTGGCAAAACTGCAAAACTTTTGACTTTATATGCAGATATTTACCTATGGGCGCACCGTAAACCGTATTTGTGTCTGTGAGCGCCAAGTATCCACATGACTAAAGATAACACATTCTACATGCCACAATAAAGCCTGCTGCAGCAGCTGCGCCGGCTGGCGTTGTCGTCCTTCACCTGCCACAGTTTCCGTTTCACAAACAAAATATTACCGTTTCATTGCTGTTGCAAACACACACAAGTGCGGCATATGCATGCTGCAAGGTGGCATGCCACAGCTGCTATATGAGTGTGTGTGTGTGAGTGTGTGCGAGTGTCGCCCCAAAGTGTAACTATAATAATAACATCTTGTTAACACGACATATTCGACATGACAATTTCGTTGTCAATGGAATCAACTGGCGGCAACTGAGCAACTACTGTAACTGTAACTGCGGCAACTTTGACTATAACAGTTAGTTACTCGCACTCATGTATGATGTGTGTGTTTGTGTTAGTGGTGTCCCTTGAACTTTGGTGGCAGTTCGACCTCGACCAGCAGCTACCTGTTTGGCGAAAGATTTGTGCGAGTGGCTTCGGTCAGCGGAAATGAGAGTGAAAGTCAAGCCGGAAAGCAGCTGTGTGTATGTGTGCGTGATAAAGGAAATTCATTGACCATGAGTTGGAATAATTTTCGACCACTTTTCGTATGCAAATTTTGCACTTTTTGCACAGGGTTGATTAATTAAATAAAAAATATTTAATTTTTAGTATCGACCATAGTATAGTTGAATTCAAATGTTTAAAAAAGTCCCGTTAATATCTTAGTTAACTCATTGAGGGCCGTTGAACCATTGCCATCCATCTATGATATCATAGATAACTGCTTGCATGAGGTTACGTGCGACAGAAATTGACTTTTATTCAACTATCCGCCGAATTTAACAAGGAGTAGGAAAAATAATTTTTTTTTGTCGGGTGGCAAGCTTTTGCTAAAATATTTTGAGCCTAATTAAACTCGTTAAGCTCATTCGTTTTTCTACTTCTGATCGCTTCAATTCAAATAAAAATTGTATGTAGATGGCAACACTAACCCTAAAATTTCTTCAGCTGTACGATTTTTAAAAACTTTCAGTTTGTTGGTTTTGTTCAATTATAAATTTTTTTATCGATTTTAATTTTTTTTATCGATTTAAATTTTTTATCGATTTAAACTTTTTATCGATTTAATTTTTTAGATTTTATTTTTTATCGATTTAATTTTTTATCGATTTAAAATTTTTATCGATTTAAAATTTTCAAGTAGGTGGCAACCCTACTAGAAGCTTAAGCTTGTTTAAAATCACTTTCCTTTAATCCATTCAGTTTGATGGTAAGATCAAAGTCTCTCTTATAATCTAATATCATTTTAAAATCCAAACAGCTGGTAATATTTTCAAAAAATATATCCTTCCTTAGTAAGATATCCTTGTAAGGATGCTGTTTAAGTTGAAAATTTTATTGATGTTCAACAAGGTGGTAGCCCTTATCATTGTTTTTAACCAGTCGAGTATTACGGCAAACAATCAAAAAAAATAGTTCAAAGATAAATAGTATGATTTAAATTTTTAATTAAATTTGCAAAGAGTTGCCACTTTGCTTTTTCAAAAATATTCAAAAATGTGTCACTTTTTTTAAGCATCTTTTTTTAGATATTCTGTACTGTAGAGTTTTCTTATTCTGTAAACAATTTTTTTGCTTTATAACTTTGAATATGTGGCAACCACTTGGTTCTCATATTGAAGCAAGCGTTTCACTCAGCAATCTATACAATTTTATTTGCGCTTTGTTACTCTCTTCTTCCATTATCAATTTAATTAACGTGAAAACTTCAAACGTATGGCAACCCTTGTATTTTATAAACAAGCCAAGTATTACAGCAAACAGTTCACAAAAATAATTGAAATAATAAATTTAAAATAAGTCCTAGAATATTGATTTTTGGTATTAAAATGTTTAAAGAGTTGCCAATTGTCTAAAAAATATTTAAACGTAAAGAGTTGCCAATTATCTCTAAAATAATTAAAATTTTTATCTTTCAGAAACCTTTTTAGGTGGACGTCCACCTTGCAGTATTTCATTTCATTACACTGTTTTTGTTTAAATTTTTAAAACAGATGGCAATCTTTTAGTAAAAATAATAAATTTTAACTTCTCAGAAACTTTTTTTATATAAATGTCCACATTATAGTGTTTCTTTTTAGAATACTTTTCTGGTTTAAATTTTTAAATCAGGTGGCAACCTTTTTTCCTTTTACCTTTTAATTTTTAACTTTATCTTTAACGTTGCACTGTTTTTTTATAAAAACTTTCTTGTTTAAATTTTTAAAACAGGTGGCAACCCACATTGCACTATTTTTTTCATTATACTTGTCTTTTTGATTTTTTAAAACATATTTTAACTTTAGCCTCTCAGCAACTTTTTATATGATTTTTATTTATTTTATTGTTTTTTTAATATACTTTTCTCGTTTGATATTTTCTAACAGGTGGCAGCCCTTTAGTAAAAATATTTAAACTTCGATCTCTCAGAAACTCTTTTATATGAATGCCCACGTTGCAGTCTTTCTTTTTAATATATGTATTTTACTTCTTTAAATTTAAAAAACGGGTGGCAATCCTTAAATATAATAATTTAAGCTTTAACCTCTCAAAAACTTTTTTTATGTAAACGCCCACCTTGTGGTGTTTCCTTTCATTATATTTTTCGCGTTCAACTTTTTTAAACAGGTGGCAACGCCTTAACTGTTTCTACCAACTGAGTGTCAAAAACGCTTAAAAATATTCAAATCAGTTTAACCTGCATTGCGGTATCACATTTAATCTGCGAGCGTGATGAATATTCGTTGCGTAACACAATTTCGTTGCAGTCGCACGATTAGACTGCCATATCTAAAGAAATTCTACGTCGGCATAGGCATTTAAAGTGCTTAGAAGAAACTGAAATATTTTTTTTTCGAGACTAAGCTAACGGTATTCACAAACATTGAGTGCCAAAGTCTTCGCTTTCTTTTTAAAATAGCAACAAAACCAGAAGATAAACCACAATTTCTTCACAGAAACTAATCAAATCAGCAGCTTGTGCCCCACTTCCTAATTAATTCCCTTCGAAAATCTAATTTGAGGCCCGCAAAGTGGATTGTGCTGTTGACACAAAGCAGTCGTCAACATTGACGAGCAGCCGAAAGCACTTATTAACATACTTTTCTATGCTCAAACGCACACAAACACACACACACACTGAATATATAGACAAGCTGAGAGAGTATTGCAGTTGAAATGCGCTCGAGATCTGAGGATTTCCTTTCAGTGCAAATAAGTTGGAAATGAATCCTTTGGCAAACATATCCGACTGCTTTTATGCCAACTATGATTTTCGGCGACGACAAACATGCCGCAAACAGCAACAACAACTACAGTAAATCTTCTTGTGTCCCTCGAGGCATTGTGCCTGAGACTAAAACACAAAACTGCTTGGCTTTACAGGGATAAAGTAAATCAAAGCCTGCACAGAAAATAGTTGACTTAACAGTTAACTGGGAGCGCCACAAAATCGTCATTGTTGTTGTTGTTATTGCTGTTGAAAGCATTTGTTTGTTTGCCATTTGCAGGCAAGTCGGGGTATGATTCTTTAATACTAACAAGAAGAGCGCCAAGGCAAGCGGCAAACAAAAGCGCAAACGAGCAAACGAAAAAGCCAACAGCAACAACAACAATAATAGGCGCTTTGCCAAGACAAAGGAATTGTAACATTGCATTTGTATGTATATGTGTATGTGTGTGCTTATACAAACATTCATATAATGCCCACAATTGCTAAAAAAGGATTCGAAATGAGTGACAGCCAATGCTCACCGGGCTGGCAGGTTGCTGTTGTTGTTTTAAAATAAATATGAAACACAAACAACAACAACAAAAAATAGCTGAAAGCAGCATACCTCTGAGCCGAGTGCATGCTGTGCCGCAGAGGTGGCAAAAACAACAACAAAAAGTTACAACAACAACAAAAAGTAATAACAACAACAACAATCGTTCGAAGAAAAGCTTCGGTGACAAAATGTTGATGCCGCGTTACGCATTCACGTAACTGTGAACGACAGGAAGCGTATTGTCTCTGACAGATGATGAAGAAAATAGAATTTGAATGCGAACGCACACACACACACACACATACACATACATACAAATGCAATATGAAAACGCGCACATAAATAAATAAAGAATAACGGCATATAATAATGGAGGCAAAATGAACGCGTGACAGACAGCAAAAGGAATGCAAAATCAGTGAATGATGCGCACAGTGTGTGTGTGTGTGTGTGTAAGCCCAGTGCTGCCTGAGTTGCATTGTGTTGTTGCGTCTAGTACGGATATAACGAAAAAGCGGCAAGACAGTTGTCGTCAAGCGGCGGCGCCGCAGCAGCCCGACTACACAATCAAGTGACATTTTCGTAACGGTAGTTGACATCTTCGTTTAAAATGAGACAGCATAAAATAATAGCTGCGACGGCAAGTGCTGCGAAGATGAGAATTTATGGTTGCACGTCTGTTTGCTTGTGTGTGTGGCAGTGTACGATCACATATGTCTGCTTCTGCAGGGATGCGCTCGGCAGGCTCCAAGAAATATGGTTCCCAGAAGAGTACTTTTGCAAATTCTGACTCTTTTACGACTAACCGAAGTGAGATGTGCAGCTGAGCGTATTCCTCTCTCAGGTAAACTATTAAATAACGGCGTAAAAAGTCATGTGACACTTTTAAGAAACTTAAATTTAATTAGTATTAACTTTCCGTGGAATTCGAAAGTAGCACTTCTTTAGGGACTTTCACGAAGCTTCAAATGCAAAGTTTATTCTGAAAGCTCGCTGAGCGAAACAGACAATCCCTTTTTGCAAATAGGTGAAAACAATCGAGAGCCAAAAAAAAATTCGTTTGAAGCCAAGCTAAAGTGAGAAGCCGAATCATTCCTCCCCAGAGTTATTCGCTGGGTTTGGACACGCCACGTAAACAAACTACCCTAATGAAAAGGACAACAGACTCGGATGAGAAGACGATGAAGCAGACGTTCTATTGCCCGACCATGAAGAGGTTCAAATAGCAATTATCTGTCTGAAGAACAATAAAGCGGCGAAGACCGATGGATTGCCGGCCGAGCTATTCAAATATGGCGCGAAGAACTGTTAAGAAGCATGCATCAGCTTTTTTGAAGAATATGGTCGAAAGACAGCATGTCCGACGATTGGAATTTAAGTGTGCTCTGTTCAATGCATAAAAAGAGAGATCCCGCAATCTGTGCCAACTACCGTTAAATAAGCCCCTCACCATCGCATATAAGGTTCTATCGAGCGTATTGTGTGAAAGACTGAAACCCACCGTCAATAAACTGATTGGACCTTATAAGTGTGGCTTTATACCTGAAAAACCTACAATCGACCACCATGCGCTAAATCCTGGAAAAGACCCGTGAAAGGAAGGTCGTTGCACACCACCTCTTCGTCAGTTTTAAAGCCCCCTTCGACAGGAGCTGCCTTATGCCGCTATGTCTAAGAGAATACAGCTGCTGGCGTACACCGATGATATTGATATCATTGGCGTCAACAACAGCGCCAGAACTTGTTTTTAGTCATGTCGGATGAGATTCTCATGGTAACTAAGAGAAAAAAAAATAAAAACTATTTTTGGCCCACCTTAGTATATACATAGGTAGGTGAAGGCAAAATTCTTCGTATTGTAGGCCGTTGATTCACAGTTACTTCTGCATTGTGTGGCTACTTGTGCTAACCTCTTTGACTAACAAATTTCTTGTAATTATCTCTGTTATCATTAGGCTTCGATACAACTGAGATTTAAATTTTATATGAAGAATCTGAAATCAGCAACTAAGAGAGAAATTTACTTATTATAATTATAAGATCAGTTAGTGCGTACTTAAACATCAGGGGGCTCTTGATGTCATTTTAAAATGCGTCAAAGGATTTATACTACTGTGCCCAAAAAAGGGTGACATTGTATTTATTTTGAAAATTCTTTATTTATTCTTCCAAATCAATTTCATCCTCTTCAAAGTAATCTCCTCCCGATGCAATGCACTTATGCCAACGAATTTTCCAATCTTCGAAACACTGGTTGTAGTCACTTTCCGGGATGGCCTTCAGTTCCGTCTTCGCTGCGGCTTGAATCTCCTCTATCGTATAAAAACGGTGTCCCCGGAGCGGTCTTTTGAGCTTGGTGAACAGCCAGAAGTCGCACGGCGCCAGATCAGGTGAATACGGTGGTTGCGGAACGATATGGGTTGAGTTTTTGGCGAAATGATCACGAATTACGCGGGCAGTATGGGATGGTGCATTATCGTGGTGTAAAAACCAAGAATTGTCTTTCCACAATTCCGGCCTTTTTACGACGCATAACGTTCAAATAATATTCCTTGTTGACTGTTTGACCGGTTGGAAGGAATTCATAATGCACAACACCACGATAATCGAAGAAAACAGTCAACATGACCTTGATTTTTGAGCGACTTTGGCGCGATTTTTTGGTCTCGGCTCTCTTTTGGCACGATATTCGCTCGATTGATCGGTTGTTTCGGGGTCGTAAGCATAGATCCAAGTCTCATCATGACACCCTAGTAGTCGGAAAGCATCGTTTCACACACTTCAAGGCGACGCCTGTTTTCCAAAAATTCAATGTTTTCGGTACCAGTCGAGATTTGACGCGTTTGAGGCCCAAAACATCCTTCAAAATGGTATTGGCTGAGCCTTTCGATATGCCAACTTCATCAGCAAAGTCTCTAATTGTTAATCGACGGTTTTTCAACACCAAATCTTTGATTTGTTGAACGTGAGCTTCGTCGGTTGAGGTTGATGGTCGCCCTGGACGCTCTTCGTCTTCGACACGTTCACGGCCGGCTTGGAACTCACTATACCACTTGTAAACATTTTTTTTAGACATAGCCTCATCACCAAAGGCTTTCTGCACCATCCTCAACATATCCGCAGCAGAAAATTGATTCCGTAAACAAAATTTAATGCAAATTCTTTGCTCAACAAATTTCGACATCGCAAAAAACGAAAGACTCACTTTTAGCAGCTCACAAAACGACACGTATCTCAAACACTAATGAATATTTTGACATGAAATTTGACATAAATGTGACTGACAGTACTACCAACCTAAAAAAAAATAATTCTCCAAATCCTTAGATGCGCGCAGTTTAAATTCAAATGTCACCTTATTTTTTGGGCACAGTAGTATATAGATCGTCCTACAAGATTTTAAGTGGATAAGAAGGTTGTAAACTAATTCATATAAAGGTTAAGGTTGAATGATGATTACTCTACTTCGCGTATGAGAACGTTTGAGCGGTTATGGTTGACGAGCCTTAGCATTCTCATTATTTTATAAAGTCAGATATTTCCCAGGTGGATCTTTTGACACTTTATAGAGATTTTGTGACTGGATAAATAGTTGTGGAAGCATGAATTTTAGTATTTCTGACAATTTGTATGTCTGTTTCGAATCATTAAGATTCAGATAGCTTTTTGTGGACAGTGGCTATTTGAAAACTTTGTAATAGCATCCGAATCTCATTTTGCGCTCCAGGAAATTAAAAGTCTCGCAGACACCTTAGGCACAACTTACACAACAAAGTAAGTAATTCTTTTTTTCGAAAAGTGAATACTGACCTAATCAAGACATTTCGGTTCCACGTTACTCTCGCAAATCTCTGGGACTATGCGTTTCTAGACGGTTTTCAAATATTTTGTCGAAAGCAATATGATAATCTCCTTGCTACCACAAGACATGCAACTCTACATATACCGAAGTATCTATGGTATATGTATGTGTAAGAGTACGAATGTGTAACGGTGTCTCGCAACAACATGTCACCGCAAATGAAGAGGATGCCAGCTGTCTGAAGTCGCATGAACATAAAATTAAATGCGAGACACTGCTGTGGCCAATATGTAAACAGAATGTAAGGCATGCAGGAGAAGAAGAAGCAGAAAAGGAATAAGAATAAGAAGAGGAAAAAAACAGAAGGGAAGAGGTGGAGAAGACTGCAATGTGCAGCAAACAGCAGACAGCAGCTATTCACAATATTGGCGGCTGTTGGTGACTCAATAATTCTGCGAATATCAGCAGCCGAATCAGCGCGAACAACAACAACTACGGCAAGTTCAACAACAGTTATGCAAATGGCATAGCAAAAGCGGCGTGGCAAGCAGTTGAAGACGCATATGAAGTCACAAACGCAGCCAAACGCCATCTGTCTGCTGCTGTCAGAAGCCGGCGCGCAAGGCGACTGAACCGAATGATGGCTGTATTTTAATAGACACCAACAGAGGGAGCAGCAACAGCAACAGCAACAACAACAACCACATTAAAAATAAAATTAAATAGATTTCTGTCACTTGGCTCTTGCATCCACTTCCACTTCCTCTTGTCTTTCTTCTTCGTCTTTTGCTGCTGTTGCTTTCACAAAGTTCGCTGTCGTCGGCAGCGTCTGAGGAGCTGGCTGTCTGAGCGTCGCGCAAAACTTTGTATGACATTTAAATCGCTTAATTTCATGCTGTCACATTGTGAATCGCATCAGTCGGGCGTAACGTAAGCGGAAATGCGCAGCGCTGTGCTCAGCTGAGTGCGTGTGTGAATGTGTGTGTGTTTGCGTGCTGATGTCTGGTACTGCCGGGTTGGTCGGGGCGTATGAGAGACTTTGCTGCAAATAATGGTTATGTCTGTTTGGCATTTGATGCACTTCGCTTTTATTGCCTTCACACCACACAACAACAACAACAACAACAAGAAAAGATTAAGTTGTTGTCTATGGCATGCCATATGATTACCATAAAAGTCGCATTTCAAAGCGCTTAGCGTTTTTGGGCGCCGCTCGTTAGGGTGGGTGTGTGTGTGTGTGGAGGGGAGGGTGCCGCAGAAGAAGAAGTCGAAAGTGACTTGAAATGTACGGTTATTATTATATGTGGGTCATTAAAAGGGGTAGCGTAAATAAACTTAGCCCTTTTCAGAAACTATGAGTATAATTGCTGGCAATAAAGGTAAAGTGCTAACCATATTAATATGTCAGCATAAAGACGATTGTGTAAGAGGAATACAGACATACACATTCACACATACATTTATGTAATTTAAAATTTGTATTTATATTTTGAAGCGATTTTATAAATATTCAATGTATCATATATATTTAAAAGTTGAGAAAACTAACTAATTTAAATAGAAAAATTACAGATACGAGTTGCCAACTATTATTTAGTTACAAATAACACTAGTCATCCAAATTTTTATTTTTTTTTGGATTTCAGTTTTCATGCCCACATTCTGATTCTAGAAATTGAAAACACTGGAGCTCTTAGAGTTTGCTTTTGCCCGAGATGAACAGGCTTGAAAACATGTAAGGGAGCGTTGAGTTCCGGTGTAACCGAACATTTGCTACTTTTACCATTTCTAAAGACAGGAAAATGCCTTAAAGTGCAAAGCGTCAACCAGATCAGAATTCAAGAAATTATATATATTTAAAACTCATACACAGACCGCCATATTTGGCACAAGGTTTGTTAGAGTAACGAAAATAATTATTTGTAGCTACATATATGGGAATTTGGGTAATTCGTTGATTCGTACAATTTCACATATTTTTGGCATTAAGCTATAATATATTCAATATTATATATTCAATTAATTTTTACAAAAATTTTTAGATCTTACAAGCAATTGCAGTAAGTCAAGTAGGAGCGTGGTCGTGTTAATTTATAAAAAAAAATATTTTTTTATGAAACTTTTATATTTATATATACATTGTACACATTACAAACAATGATGCAATTTGGTCAATAATATGTCCAGTCACCACCGGCGTCGATAATTGCCTGGCATCTCCGAGGCATGCTTTCTACTAATTTGACGGCGTATTCTAGTGGCAAGGATCTCCAGATCCGACGAATTTCGCAAGACAACTGCTTCAAAGTGTATCTGCGTCTTCCACAAAGCTTCTGTTTAATATATGCCCACACATTTTCAATAGGGTTTACATCGGGCGACTGCGACGGCAAATTCAATGTAGCGCTGCCAGATTGAGTTTTCCACTGAGTACAGAGTTTTTGAGTCAACAGAGGCTTCTTCATTGTGTTGCGCCATTTCAGATCATGAGTATGAAGAAGGGTTCGGATAGTTTCGTAGGATATATCTAAACCTTTTGCCATTAATTTTGCTTGTCCTTGCCGCAGTGTTAAAGCAGGATTCCGCGAAAACAGATTCACTATTCTTTTTTCATCTTTTTGTTCACTTTTCCTATCGAACCACGTTCTGGTAAATCATCGACATTTTTAGCCACTTTATATCGCCGTATCCACTTCTGTACAAATGCCTTCGACTTTCTCATATATTTAGCAGCCGCTGATTGCGACATTTTGGGATCTTTCGGGTGGATGCAAAGGAACACAGCCTCTTAGCACGACGCGTACTTAGCACTTATGACGTTTAACGTGATTCTCTTTCAAAATATCAACGACAACTGTACTTTTGTTGACAATGCATCAAGGACAAAGCTTCCTTATATCGGCTCGCGAAGGAATTAGAGCGAAATCTTTCATTAACTGTCGGTAAAGTCGACCACGCTCTTACTTGACTTACTGTAAAATGCTTAGTTATATAGGAGCTAGGTTAAGTTCTTGTCCAATTTTACAACACTGCGACGAGCGTGCTCTCTCATTTTCATTGAGATAGCACACATATCTTGATACGTACACTGGAAAGTGAAAGAATCAAATAAAATTTCAAGTTGTGCCATATGAGAAGAAGGTGTGGTGTCCGATTATTTCCCTTTTTTGGTGGGTTCCGAGATATGTGATTTCACTTAAAAGAGGACGATGCCATCCTGGCTCCCATAAAGTCCTCTCATACTTTCTCGGAATTATATGGGGAGCGAACGGTGTTATCTTCCGATTTTATCTGTTTTTGTTAGTGTTGATAAGGGTACTAAAGGCATTTTTCGGGAGTTAGTTATGGCCTTTTATACGCTTTTGTTTATTCAATTAAGGGGGGAGATACCTTAAGAATTTAAGAAAAAATAAGAATTAAAAATGCGATACTACTCGGAATTATATGGGGAGAACGGGGTTAAGCTCCAATATTTCCAGAAATACTATCTAGAATTATGCAGCCATTATTAAATGATATCAAGCTACCGTTTGGGAACTTTTGGGAATTTTAGAATTCATTTGAATGTACATAAACTTAACGCATTTTGCCAATAAACTTGTTTTGTATTTAAATGCGTGATAGAGCACTTTCGAGAAAAAATGGCATTTTGACAGTTGTTTAACCAATAAACACAGGCAAAAATGGAACTTTGATACTTAGCCCCCCCAGCGATTTCGTACGATTTTCCAAATCCTGAAAATAAAATTATATATTCTCTTAGATAAGATAGTGGGAAAGTGGAAAGGTCAATCAGGGCCCCAGGGATTTCCGCAATTTGGTAAAAAGTAAACCATTATATGTACCATTGTATTGACAGGTATCGAGCTAATACCAGAAAATTCCAAAAAATCCGACTCTTTATCTGGGTGCTTATTAGTTACAAAGGAATTAACATATGCATATCCGGCATGAAATCAGCTAAAGGCTTAGGATTTCTTTATTGGATCTTTTTGTATTCGACAAGTGTTGATCCCTTTGGATCTAGGACAATGGGCAAAACAGTACCAAGAGTGGTGAATATATATGTAGTTCCAGAACAGGCAAATACTTGCAGATATTTAATCAGAAAAAAACTCTAGAAGTTACGCTGCCATTATTAAATGATATCAAGCTACCGGTGGGAGATAAGGTAAGCAACTTGGAACTTTAGACAGGAAAGCTTTCATGGAAACCAAACTTAGACGTTATTTGCCAATAAACTTGTTCTGTAAGAAACGGACAGCTCTTAGACTGAGGAAATCCTACCAATAAGACTCCAGTAATAAGGAGCTCCCTATGATACTTAGTAAGTTTCCGTTTCTGGATAATATCGTAGATTTTCGAAATCCTACAAAATAAAATTAATATTGCATTCTCTTCCAGAGAAGAGTGGGAAAGTGGAAAGGTGGACAGGGCCCCAGGGACGCAGGAAAAAGCAGCAAAACCATATACCAAAATCGTCTTCTGTCTACCAGACCACTGCAGTGTCTTCCAATCAGAGATCGCCTCAATTAAAGAAGTAGTGTGCTTACAACAAGGAATATATACATATGTATATATGGATATCCGGACGGCTTTGAAATCACTAAAGCCTCTTAGGATTTCCTCAAAGTTATGGAAGACTTGTCTTGATCTCTTAGTGGATCTAACAATATATATCTCGACAAATCTGCAATGGCTTCCAGCCCATAGTGATTTTCCTTGTAACTGCGATGCCAGAACAGGCACTACCTTACAATTCGGGAAGGAGGTAATTTATATGCCTCGGGCTACTTGCAGACATTTAATCGAAAAAATACGTTATAAACCTAGCTGAGTTTCAGTGGAGTCAACTACTGACTTGCAAACCAAGCAGGCAAACGTGACATGAATGGAATGTGTGTCGCACAAGCCAACTATTAAAATTCAAAAGGAATGATTTCAGAAACCTTGTAGGAGTGCTGACAGGTCATAATCTAATTGGCAGACATGAGAGCAGACTAGGAAACTATGCAACAACTTCTATGTGAATGCAAGGCTTTGTATAGGAAAATAATCGCTACTATCTGTCGAGAGTTTCTCGACGAACAAAAACCAAACTCTATAAGTCACTCATTATTCCCGTCCTGCTATATGGTGCAGAGGCATGCACATGACAATGAAGAGTCAGCGTATGAGTTTTCGAGAGAAAGGTTCTGCGTATGATTTATGGTCCTTAGCGCGTTGACCACGGCGAATATCGCCTTCGATGAAACGATGAACTGTCCGGGATATACGACGCCATTGACATAGTTTAGTGAATTAAAGGACAGCGGATACGCTGGCTAGGTCATGTTGTCCGAATGGACGAAAACACTCTAGCTCTGAAAGTATTCAACGCAGTACCCGCCGGGGGAAGCAGAGGAAGAGGAAGACCTCAACTCCGTTGGAAGGACCAGGTGAAGAAGGACCATTCAGCAGGCTGGAGAAGTGTTCTGTCCATAATTTAAGTATGCTCTGGGCATCGGTCACTAGATCACCTTTGGGGGTTCTACAAGTGTATGCTCCGGTCTTGAAACCTTCAGTTAGCCGCCGCATCTTTTCGTAGAATTTTCGAGCATTACCCCTGTCGGCCAGCTTATCAAGCTCTTCACACTCACGCATTTCGGCCTCTTTCTTTTTCTGTCTGCAAATGCGTCTCGCTTCCCTCTTCAACTCTTGGTATCTATGCCATCCCGCACGTGTTGTGATCGATCGTAACGTTGCGAGGTAGGCAGCCTGTTTTCTCTCCGCTGCAACACGGTACTCCTCGTCGTACCAGCTGTTCTTTTGCATTTTCCCAAAACCAATGGTTTCGGTTGCAGCTGTACGTAGGGAGCTTGAAATGTCGTCCCACAGTTCCCTTATACCGAGTTGTTGACGAGTGCTCTCAGAGAGCAGGAGTGCAAGTCGAGTAGAAAGTCGTTCGGGTCTGTTTAAAAAAAAAAATAAATATTAAGTTTTCCTAAAAGGATTCTGCTTTACTAATAAATAAATACAAATTAACCATCTTCTCACCTCAATATACTTCGAACCAAAACCCCGCTTAAGTTCCGACACCAATCCACAAACACAGTTCATTTACTTAATCCAACATAATACAAATAATGATAAATGTACTCCCTAATACATTCTCGCTGAGACAAGCGCATACATACCTGCATACCTCAAATATAAATGAAGTTAAACACAAATCCTGGACAATAACAACTTGACTTAACAGGGACATGCCGGCTGTGTGAATCGTCTGCCTGGCTGCTTGCCTACTAAGTAACAAGTTGGAAAAGTTTTTCTGCTTCTCAAGTGAGTTGGCAGCCGGTAGATGAGAAGCAAGGCGCTCTATGAGATATAGGCTTTTGTGACTTTTGCCGCTCGGCTGCTTTCCCCCAGAGCTCCGCACTGAAAATTGATTGCCGGCAATAGCAGAGTATTCCATTCACTAGACTCGCACTTCTGATTTGTTTGCCTTTATTTTGCTGGCGAAACAAATAAACTTTTCTTTACAACAATTTGCTCTAGTATAATATAAGTATGTATGTGTGTGTGTGTGTGATACACATATACTGTGTATTCATGTCTGCTTTCCCTTGCTTGTGTGTGTGTGTGTGTTATCAAGGTTGTGTGTTGATCAACTGCAGCTTGTATGCTCGTAAGTGTATGCGTGTGTGTGTTTGTTGTTGTTGTGTATTTCCTACCAATATTGCTTTTCATTTGTGATAAATGGATTGCTGGTAAAAGTTTTGCATGTCTGATTGCTGGACATATGTAGAACAAGAAAAGCATTTACTTATCTGTGTTTAAGCTGGTAAAATAATTTAAATTAATTGACGGACTCAAAGCAATAAAAAAAAACATGTTTATAGCTCAAGCATTGATTTATTTATGGCGTAAACTTTCGACAAGGAAGGAAATAAATTCTTCTTAGTTTGCATAGTGGAAAGCCTTTGTTGCAAGGTGTGAATATTGAAGAAGAATACCTTTGACCCTTCGCTCCAAATTAGGCACTAACTATTGATAGTATTTAGCTTGGGACCTCAAATATGAGTCTGCAGACAATGAAAACTATTAATCAATCATAAACGTGTTTGGTCGCCATATGCATATCTTTCAGAATTATATTTGGGTTAGGTTATGTTAAGAGGTCGATCCTAACAGAGTTCTCACTTGGACGGCTTAATACGCCGGTCCACTGCGTTACTTAAAACTTCTATATAATTGATACCAAGATCCTTACAAATAGACAAAGCGCTTTGAGCCTCTCACGATTTTATTGAGACGGCTAATGCCAGTTTCGGTTATGTTTCTTGGTTTGCCGAATTTTAGACTGTCGAGATGTTTTATTCTCAGCAATCCGAAGGCTAGGCAATGAAGGAGAAAGTGCCTGTATGTTTCCACCTCACCTTCCTCCATACAACTTTGACAACTTGCGTCCGTCAAGATTTTAAGCCTTGCTGCGTGAATACCCATTGAACAAAGTCCAGTAAGAATTATTATTATTGCGGCAGGATAAAATTTTCTAAGCGCTAGTAGTTTAGAAGATCTTCTACGTTCTACTCTAGAACAATGAAGTAGCTTGATGTACCTTCTTGCGAAGAGACACCCCTAGACTACCTTTGAAGGCGCAGTTAGAGAGCTCATTGCTAATATTTCCACTCACTGAAAGACCCTGCGCCTACTGCGTCTACTGCCACCTTAATGGCAGCCACTTCAGCCTGAAAACCACTGCACGGGTCCGGTACAGAAAATAATAAAAAAAAACAGCACTTGAAGGAGGAGAGAATATCGACATGTCTTTATTTAGACCACTTCATAAGCTCAGCTTTCCTGAGCTTTATAGCGTACATCGCAGCAATGCACCTGCCAGCAATATCCACCTTTGTAAATATGTATTATGGCATTATGTGCTTTTTAGTGTATTCCACAATGCACCAGAGTTGCCAATGAGAGCCGGGCTTTGGACATGTTTGAGCTGCTTAGCAAGAGCCATCATTCTTAGCGCCCTCCACCAGACGAATACACCATTATTGGCTTGACAACTGTTTCGAGAGAGTCCACATCTTATTCCTACAGCTCCGCTATAGCAGTGTAAAGCAACCGATCTTTTCCTTACTCTCTTCTCAATATTTGGGCCTCCATGAAAGTTTTACATCAAGAATAAGGCCTATGTTTACGAGAAATACTAGCTAAATAGTACAAAACTTTGACTCGTATGGTATTCGGAATATACTTGTATATACATTTATATTTTTCATTATTCATATTTGGGATTTTGTTGTTTAACCGAAACAACTCTGTACTAATACATGCACTAATAAGTTCTGAAGTCGGTAGCGTTTATCTCAGTTATTCCTTCCTATTTTTTATAGAGACTTAATTTTACGATTTAACCAATACCTTCTCTCCTTGTTCCTTCAGATACAGTATAGGCTCCTCTGCTTCAGCTGGTACTTTCAGGACTGTATTTTTTAGCATCACACCGCTTAATATCAATTTCAAGAAATACGTCGCCGTTGCCACAAAGCTTGTTAATTAACTAATCTTAAGCGATATTAATAGTTCTTAAATAAGGCCGATCCCTTTCTCATATGATCTATATATTGCTTACAATGTTGGATGAATCTTCTTCAACATTCGACTAAAGGAAATATATAACTGAATTGTTCCAACTGAAACCTCTTCCTTTTCTTCAAAGATTGGCATTTTTTACGAGAAAAATAAATTTTACTGCTAAAAGAACAATATCGATTAATCTTTTTGGAATTTTCACAAATTTGGCGCATGATATTTGATTCCATCCGTTCTTTCACGGCCGACACCAATTCTCCGCACAACACTTTCAAAAAACTGTAGCAGGGCGCAACCACCGATCTTGTGGTGCTTTTTGTTAGCTCCATATTTAAACAGCTTTCGGTACATACAGCTTTGCATTACCTCAGCCATTTCACTGTTATTTAATGTTCAACAAATTAACCTCTGAATATTTTATTGTTATCCCTAATTATCAGTTTGTGAAAATAATTCCTCCATATGTATGTTATATACTCCGTGAACTATACGTTATTCGTCGCATATTACTTTTCCTTATTTTAGTGAATTAAACCGGTCTTAAACTTACTATGAGTCGCCACAGCTTTATGTGTAGCCTTCCGAGTTTTGCCAGCTTTTCAAAGTTTTCAAATATGCTGGCCACATAGACTTACTGGTTCTTAGTAATGTCAGTTGGATAGACTCTGTTTAATTTGAGCTAACTTTCAGAGCGACTTGATATCTTGATATTTTGATAGTGCTTAGAACTGCGAAGCTCCTAGATATTTCACACGATTTCACATTCGGTTCGCATGTGATGTCAGTAGGTTGTGACTTGTCATTAGGCCAACAACCGTATTGCAAGGACTCGAGATCTTTGCTTTGTAGTTCAATCCAATCTTCAAAAGATATATATATAATGGTTGAATTGATAAGTCCCCGACTCCATCATCCAACCGAAGTTCTATCGGCAGTCATTGGAACAGACTGCACAAGAACCGCACCGAAGCGTGGAAAAAAAGTCAATCGGCTGGCAAGGTTATGGCGTCTGCATTTTGAGATGCACATGGAATAATTTTTATTGACTACTTTGAAAAAAGGAAGGACCATAAATATCGACTATTGCATAGCGTTATTGGAGCGTTTGAAGAACGAAGTAGGTGGAGAACGGTCACATTTAAGAAATTATTGTTTCACCAAGACAATGTACCGTGAAAACGATGGAAAAAAATAAATGAATTGGGTTTCGCGTTGCTTCCGCATCTACCGTATTCACCAGATCTGATAGCGACTATTTCCTGTTCTCTTATCTCAAAAGGAAGCGCGCTGGGAAGAAACTTTCGTCGAATGAAGCGGTGATCGCTGAAACTTAAGCTAATTTTGAATATTTTCCTTTCAGTTCTTTTTCTTGAACGAACCTTAAAAGCTTTTCTTCGATACTAAGTAAATATAAAGAACACTTAATACCTTTCACTTATATTGATTAAAGTAAAATGTACTGAAGTTCATCGAGATCTCTGAAGGTTTAATAAGTAATGATTGCTGAATGGTAAAGTTGTCCGATATCTACGGTTTCGATGAGCAGCATGACAAAGAAGCGAAGCAAATGGGTCTGGTAGTTAACGAGGGCAAGACGAAATATCTCCTGTCATCAAACAAACAGTCGTCACACTTGCGACTTGACTATCACGTCACTGTTGACAAACATACCTTCGAAGTCGTAGATAATTTCGTCTATCTTGGAACCAGAATTAACACGAATAACAACGTCAGCCTCGAAATCCAACGCAGAATAACTCTTGATAACAGGTGCTACTTTGGACAGAGTAGGCAATTGAGAAGTAAAGTCCTCTCTCTACAAATAAAGACCAAATTCTACAAGATACTCATCATCCCCTGCATTCATTTATGGTGCAGAGGATAGACGATGATGATATTTGATGAGTCGGCGTTACGAGTTTTCGAGAGGAAGATTATGCGTAAGATTTATGGTCCTTTGCGTATCGGCAACAGCGAGTATAGCATTCGATGGAACGATGAGCTGTACGAGATATACGACAACAATGACAGAGTTCAGCGAATTAAGAGATCAAATTTATCAAATTAAATTTTGGAAAGGATATAATAATTAAGCCACGAAGTTTCTAACTTCATCTGCGTTGGATCTCAAAGGACGTGTTGTTTCCTTTTCACTTGGCGCGCTTTATACATGACGGGTCCCAAACCCAGCGCACAACCCTGTAGAAGGATGGTTCGCCTTCAAACAGAAGATCCAGAGGATACTTGGTCTAGGACCGGAAGTCGTGAGCTGCTATATGTAAAATAATCATTTTGGGCCACTCCCAAGTTAATGGCGCTCAGAGAACTTTCCACACTTGCATGAACTTCTGCACATGACTCCAGCCTACCTTGATTAATCAGCTAACAACAAATTAAGGTTGATTCAAATGGTGAGTACTTTTGAGCCGACGGTTAGGAATCAAAGCATTCCGAGAGCTCCAATTGCATTTAGGTTAAATTGTGGTGTAGCTATAGGCAATTTTCAGATATTAAATTTAATTTGCAACACTTAATTAAATGCCTGCACGCCTTAATTAACCCATTACGTGGCAAGCTCTCATGCATGTCAAGTGCCCATACAGACTCCTCCAGCCCAACTTGCCAGCTAACGAGAGACAGGCTTTATTTGCCACAACAAGCGGCACAACTAAATGCAACAATAACAACAACAAGTGGAAGAGGAAGAATCAACAGCAAAAAGTAGAAAAAAAAAACGCTGGCACTAAGCTCGTTACGCAGCTGACTAGATACGGTTACTTTATTTCGAAAACTTAATTTGCTAAACTCCGCGCTGGCTGAAGTGAAAGTAGATGAGATGAGATGCGAGCAATCAAGCAAATCTAATGCTGGCATTTTTAGCATTTCGCAGCGTGAAGTGAGCTCATAAGCAGTGGCACTCATTTGCTGGCGTTGCCACAGTGCACCGATTGCACCGCGCACCGCCGAGCCAGCACTTCAGCGGCGACTCTTGCTGCAACTTATGCAAATTCATAAATGTTACTGTGTGTATGTGTGCGCGAGTGCACTTCTCTTCCTGTGTGTGTGTGTGTGTGTGTGTTGGCATTGGCCAGCTGCGCAAGTGTGCGTGTAATTCCATTACACGACAGCAAATTACTCGCCTTAACAAATGGCCTGATTGCGCATATTTTTCAGCTGTTGCTCGGCGTTTTTTCGGCCGCGCGCGTGTTGTGGCATGTGGCGGGCAAGGCGGAAGGGCGCTGGCAGCGGCAGCGCTGACGTACGAAAAGTTGAGACGAATATGTGCAAGGAGCAGAAATGGTAATAAATTTTTATTGTTGCTGCTGCTGTTTTTTTCTATTACCGTTACTGCTGCCACAGCAGTTATGTTGCCGCAGTTGTTGTTGCTTTTGCTGTTGCTGCTGGCAGCCAAGTGAAGGCATTCGCGAATTATTCAAACATGTTTCCACCTCTTTAATTTGCAAATTCAATTTGTCCACTTCGGTTTGCTCGCTTTGCGCGCGCACAGTCGCGTTGCAACAACAACACCAACAAGGAAAAGAATTTGTGAAAATGCTAGCTGCAACTACCGCCAAGAATATGCATAAGCAAACGACTGCCAAGGAGTCGTGTGTATTCTTCAAATATATTTTCTTTAACCGCCTCCTTGCCGCTTGCTGCCGCCAACCGTGCAACATTGCCTGCAACACTGCTCATACACTTCACTGCACTGAATTTGCAACTCACTCAACTCTCAAAACTGCTGGCGAGAATTGAAGCGCAAACCGTTATATTTAAACACACACACACACGTACACACTTACTTTGTGGCACACACACTCGAGCGCATATTGGGTCGTGGCGCATCACCAGGGGAGTTGAAATGCAGGCGGTAGTGCTTGTGTTTGCTTTTGTTTTTGTAATATTAAGCAGTGGATAGTAAACTCGCTGGTTAGCAAGAAAAATGCTGCACTTAGCCCTGCGGCAATGCCACTAAAGCAAACCGTTGCACACGCATAAACGGCTTTAAATGAATTTGGTGGAAGAAAGTGGAAGGAAAAGTGAGAAAAATGTGGTTGTATGTCATATGAGTGTGGCGGTGAAGAGAGTGGAGTAGCATCCAGGCAATGGAGTAAGCTGCAGCATGCAACACAGGCTGCGGCAGCTTTGGAAGCAACGAGCGGAAATTCTGCTTCGGACCAGTGAATATGCAAAGACCAAGGGAAAAGACAAGAAGTGGCAATTGGGGCAATATTGAGAAAGAGCAAATATTGTATAAAAACTATGAAAATAATGTTTCGAAAGAAAGATTCAAAAATTATCTAAAACCAGTACTTTTGAAAAAAAAACATCCTCGGATGAGATACTCCATTTTGATGACGACTAAGACTGATATTACCGCCGTCCTGAGACGAGTAGGTTCTTGTGGAAT
Organism: Bactrocera neohumeralis; assembly: GCF_024586455.1. Taxonomy (NCBI): domain Eukaryota; kingdom Metazoa; phylum Arthropoda; class Insecta; order Diptera; family Tephritidae; genus Bactrocera; species Bactrocera neohumeralis. The sequence continues at coordinate 9,539,328 of NC_065922.1, read as the reverse complement.
TTACCACAGTGGCCATACAAAGGAACGCAAATTCGGTGAGGCATTCATGGTGGGAACGAGACTCCGTCGAAGAGTATTGGCTTTCACCCAGATGGATGATCGACTTCGCCGGGCCCGAAATATGGTTGTCTGTAGTTCTAGATTTCAGGTTCTACGTCGAAAAGCACCTAACAATTTTCTACTCGACTTGCACTCCTGCTCTCTGAGAGCACTCGTCAGCAACTCGGTATAAGGGAACTGTGGGAAAAATGCAAAAGAACAGCTGGTACGATGAGGAATGCCGTTTCGCAGTGGAGAGAAAACAGACTGCCTACCTCGCAACGTTACGATCGACCATAAAACGTGCGGGATGGGATAGATACCGAGAAGAGGGAAGCGAGACGCATTTGCAGACAGAAGAAGAAAGAGGGCGAAATGCGTAAGTACGAAGAGCTTGATAAGCTGGCCGACAAGGGTAATGCTCGAAAATTCTACGAAAAAATGCGGCGACTAACAGAATGGTTCAAGACCGGAGCATACTCTTGTAGAACCCAAGGAGGTGATCTGGTAACCGATGCTCAGAGCAAACTAAAATTATGGAGGAAACACTTCTCTAGCCTGCTGAATGGCAGTGAATGCGTAAGACAAGAAGAAGGCGAACCCGATTCTCCAATCGATGACGATGAAGCAGATGTTCCATTGCCCGACCAAGAAGAAGTTCGAATAGCAATTACTCGTCTGAAGAACAACCAAAGCGTCGGAGGCCGAGCTATTCTGATAAGGAGCATGCATCAGCTTCTTTGTAGAATATGGTTGGAAGAAAGCATGCTCTGCCCAATCCACAAAAAGGGAGTCCTAACAATCTGCGCCAACTACCGTGGGATAAGCCGCCTCAACATCGCATATAAGGTTCTATCGAGCGTACTGTGTGAAAGACCGAAGCCCACCGCCAACAAACTGATTGGACCTTATCAGTATGGCTTTAGATCTAGAAAATCAGTTTAACCGTTATAAACGCTAAAAAAGTATATATGTATACCATAGACGATGAGTTTTCAATTATTTGTGAGTACCACTAACAGTTGTTGAGAAAGCTATTCGCCGCAGAGAAGTTGGCAGACTTTTTTCATTTTTAAGTTCAAAATTTCACAGCCTGTGAAAAAACTACTTTCAATTTCAATTTTGTTTACCGTTTTTTCCAAAACTGTTAAAAATCGCCCGAAAACTCCCACCTTCATAAAGCATATTTGGTCAGTATAAAGAATAAAGAAAAGGAGTAACTTCTGTTTGGCTTAAAAATATTCGCTAAGCTAGCATATCTGCCAGCGGCTAATATACCTTTAGATATATATCTGCCTATATGTATGTACAACTATAACAATAAAGTGTGCTAACTAAGGTCGCCCGACGAATGAAATTAAATATGCCGGAAACTGCAGTAAATTCTCATTTATGTCTAAGTCAACTTTACCACTTTGTATTCGCGACTTCGCTTCCAACTGCTGGCTGCGGACTGCGGACTGTGCCTGTGGTCACATGATCTGCTGCTGCTCCTACTGCCTCGGCTAGTGTGCGACCCTGCGCGTTTGTGTCGTGGCAGTTTGAAGTTTTTGGCTGCGTTCAGCTATTTGGCGCTTAGAATATAAAACTCACATTTTATATACATACAGATATACGCACATACATACACATATTTAATTTCGGCTGCTTTTTATACCATTTTCAGCTGAATTGCCGAAATTCGCGGCTTCAGCGCGAACGTGTGCGACTAACCGGCTTCCTTTGTTGTCTACAAAGTTGAGTGTGTGTGTGTGCAATTTGGTATGGGTGTGTGTTATTACAGTTGCAGAGTTGGTTGGCATAAAATGAAGTTTAGAAATTTAAGCAAGAAATCGGGATAAAAATGACTGTGGCACTGCATTTGGATCTATAGCCTATTCTAAATATGTACGAAAGAGTTTGTTTACAAAGCTTCGAGGAACTTATAATTTTCTTTATCAAAAATTATATAAAGATCAGTTTTCTGCAATATATTGCCAAATTTCAAAAGCTCTAAACTAAAAAGTATGTAGAAAGCTTTCTTTGAGCTTTGTGCTCGATATAAAGCTTTCACTATTCAAGCTTTAAAATTTCAATTTATTAGCTATTTACTGACTTTGTCGACAACTTCAGCAACGTTCAGGCTAGCTTACAGTATAATAGTTATAATTCTAGAATATTTTAAACTTTGGCTGAATATTTCTAACCAGTTTCTCACCAAATATACCTGATCTTAAAAATTAAACTGTTAGCATCAGAAACTGTACATATTATGAACAGCAATAACTTACCACACTCTCCTGATATTAGTCATGTAATTCTTCTTGTTGTCTGACAAGTGTTGGTTCCTACAAATGTTTGTATAAGGATCAGTAGGTTAAGAATGCAGAGAAATCGACTTTGTCGAAAATAAATTTGTACCAGAATTAAAGCGCACGACTATGTATTCTGGAAAAATATAGCCTCTTACCTTGTTCTCAGAAATATTTAGTCGATGAAGGACAGATCCAGCGTGAAATAAACATATTGGCGACACGAATATTGCTTTTTGATGTTTGCTACGGTAGTTTGAGCAGAAGTTTCAGTGGAAGTGTCTGAGCCAGAGTAGGTATGTAAAGTGGATGTCTTACGCACCTAGGCCTTTATGAGGACAAAGTTCCTTATTAAACGTAGGACTTAATACCTCTGTACAGTTGATAGTTAACTGGAAGATATGGATGGTTATGTAACTGGGAAGAGAACCAACATTCTCAATATTTTCTAGTGCTAACCAAATTATATTTTCTTCATTATATTTTCAGAAGCCTTGACGAAGTGGCATTGGAACGCTTTCTTTCTAACTGTTACTAGCAGCTACAAACGGAAGATCGGCTTGGAATATTTATACAGACAGAGATATTAGAAGTAAACACACATTAGATGTTAGTGCCACTGTTCTTTAAAGTCATTGTGATCGGTTTTGAGTTAGCATACCAGGAAGGGAAGTAATTTCTCAACTTAGGATTAGAGGATGAACTTAAGAAAGAGAGTTTCAAGTGTACATGTGAGCTTTCTGTAGTGGTAGCGCAGATTTACTTTCTCTAAGTACTCGTCCATCGCATCACTTGTCACCTTTCCAACAAAGGAGCCGTATTTTCAAGGGAGTTGCCTTATTATAAGATCAACAGCGTATATTAAGTTTGTTCCGTAGTTTGCAACACCAAGAAGGAAACGTTGGGGACCCTATGAAACATATGTAGAAATGGTTCGTCTGTATATATGCGAATTTTTCATCAGTTTTTGAGATATTGATCTGAAATTTTGCACATGTCTTTGTCTTTCCAAAAAGTTTATTATTTGTCGGAACTGTTGATATCGCACCATTAAAGCATATAGTTGCCATACACACTAAACGATCGTAATCAAGTTCGTGTAGTGAAAACTTCTTCATTTGACGAGCTATCTTAACAAAAGTAGACAGGAGTCATTGTTGCAGGCAACAGTGGAGTCTCCAATGCAATTGAGGTCGAGTCACCATAGATTTAGTTGCCATTCAAACTGATCGATCAAAATCAGGTTTTTCTCGTATGAAAAGCTCTTTATTTATGCAAGATATTATAGTTTCCTTGAAGCGGAAGTTATCGCAAATGGGAGGACGTTGTCGCTTAGTTCAAAATGATGTATGATTTGATCCCAACCTTGTGACCGTAGTTTCAGTAATTTAGAAAATAAAAGTGGGGTTAATAGTTTTGTCGGTTTCTGCTAAAGCTACTCGACATAGATATAGGGTTATATACATATATATAAATGATCAGAATGAAGAGACGAGTTGAAATCTGTCTGTCTGTCTGTGTGTCCGTGCAAGCTGTAACTTGAGTAAAAATTGAGATATCTTGATGAAATTTGGTGTACGGGGTCTTTAGTACAAAATTATGAGTTCGTGGATGTGCGTAATCGGACCACTGCTACGCCCACAAATCGCCATTAAACGAAAACCCATAAACTGCCATAACTAAGCACTAAATTAAGATATAAAACTGTAATTTGACACAGGGTTTCGCAGTAGCAAGGGACACTTGTGGGCAAAAACTTTTCAAAAAGTGGTCGTGACCCTGCTCTCTAATAAGTTTAATGTACATAACTCCTGAACCACCAACATTAGAACAACCAAATTTGCCTAGCCTAAATACTAAAAGACTACATACCGACAAGGTGAAAATGGATGAAATTGTAGATAAAGCCACTTACTCCCCATAACGGTACAATTAAAAACTACTAAATGCACAATAAAACAATAACCAATCACACCAGAGACATTAAATTTTACCTTCGAGATGGTATGAGGGAGATGGGAGTCGTTGTGAAATTTGGACTATGAGCCCAAACCGCCCATTTTTTGGTAAAATCACATATCTCGGAACCCGACCAACTGATTTCCACTAAATTTAGTACGTGGCATTTTTCTCATATTCCTATGTCACTATTACACTACAACCACGCCTACTTCTCATGTAACACAATTTTAAATTCCACTTGATTCTTTTATTTTCCAGTACACAAATCAAGAAGCAATCTATATAACGGCATACAACTTTGCACTAACAATTCCTTTAAAATATGCCACCTTATGATTCAATATTGTCCAAATCCAACCAAACCTATTCAAGCCACTAGGTACCGAATATGTGGACCCCTGTACCTATAGTTGACTTTTGATCGAAAATATCGGTCTTATGTGAGATATGCAATAGAAATCCAGGGATAATCCTTCTTTGATAATGGTATGTCTGTATGCCAAAACTTGGTCGAATCGGAACAATACTTCCCTTAGCCCCAATATACTTAATATAAAAATTTTCGAACTTCCAGTTGACTTTATGCTGGACATAACAGCCAATATTTGAGATATGTCACTGAAAATAAGAGAGCGTCTTTTACTCATAACAGTTTATCTTTGGTACCAAAATAGTCTAAATTGGGCGCAAATTTGAACTGGCTCCCATATAACTGAAATCTTGATTTTCGAACATCTGGCTGAGTTTACTCCATATGATTGGTGATTGCATGTGAGGTACTTTAATGAAACACAGGGAACATGTTTTTAGCATGTAGCGTTAATACTAGTTAATAGATAAAATCGAGTCGATATCCCCACTTATGACGAATATGTTGGTCGGTGTATGAGTTACTGTGCCCAAAAAATAAGGTGGCATTGTATTTATTTTGAAAATTCTTTATTTATTCTGCCAAATCGATTTCATACCCTTCAAAGTAATCCCCTCCCGATGCAATGCACTTATGCCAACGGATTTTCCAATCTTCGAAACACTGGTTGTAGTCACTTTCCGGGATGGCCTTCAGTTCCGTCTTCGCTGCGGCTTGAATCTCCTCTATCGTATAAAAACGGTGTCCCCGGAGCGGTCTTTTGAGATTGGTGAACAGCCAGAAGTCGCACGGCGCCAGATCAGGTGAATACGGTGGTTGCGGAACGATATGGGTTGAGTTTTTGGCGAAATGATCACGAATTACGCGGGCAGTATGGGATGGTGCATTATCGTGGTGTAAAAACCAAGAATTGTCTTTCCACAATTCCGGCCTTTTTAGGCGGATAGCGTTACGCAAACGACGCATAACGTTCAAATAATATTCCTTGTTGACTGTTTGACCGGTTGAAAGGAATTCATAATGCACAACACCACGATAATCGAAGAAAACAGTCAACATGACCTTGATTTTTGAGCGACTTTGGCGCGATTTTTTTGGTCTCGGCTCTCTTTTGGCAAGATATTCGCTCGATTGATCGGTTATTTCGGGGTCGTAAGCATAGATCCAAGTCTCATCGCCAGTTATAATGCGTTTCATGACACCCTGGTAGTCGGAAAGCATCGTTTCACACACTTCAACGCGACGCCTTTTTTCCAAAAAATTCAATGTTTTCGGTACCAGTCGAGATTTGACGCGCTTGAGGCCCAAAACATCCTTCAAAATGGTATTGGCTGAGCCTTTCGATATGCCAACTTCATCAGCAAGGTCTCTAATTGTTAATCGACGGTTTTTCAACACCAAATCTTTGATTTGTTGAACGTGAGCTTCGTCGGTTGAGGTTGATGGTCGCCTTGGACGCTCTTCGTCTTCGACACGTTCACGGCCGGCTTGGAACTCACTATACCACTTGTAAACATTTTTTTAGACATAGCCTCACCACCAAAGGCTTTCTGCACCATCCTCAACGTATCCGCAGCAGAAAATTGATTCCGTAAACAAAATTTAATGCAAATTCTTTGCTCAACAAATTTCGACATCGCAAAAAACGAAAAACTCACTTTTAGCAGCTCACAAAACGACAAGTTATCTCAAACGCTAATGAATAATTTGACATGAAATTTGACATAAATGTGATTGACAGTACTACCAACCTAAAAAAAAATAATTCTCTAAATCCTTCGACGCGCGCAGTTTAAATTCAAATGGCACCTTATTTTTTGGGCACAGGTATGTCTATATAAAATTGCTTAGATTCCGATCCACTGGTTGACGTTTTACATCGTAAGGTATTTCCCTGGCTTTCATTCTTGCAAGTTGCAAGAGTATAAAATGTTCGGCTGCACCCGAACTTACCCCTTCCTTACTTTTTGACTATGTTTTTCATTGCCTGCTTCTGCTTTGCTTTTCGCAAAACTGCTTCCCAGCTGGACATTGCGATGCGCCACGTTATAATGCGGTTTTGCTACATGTGGCAAGAAGTGAAATAAATGCGTGTGCGCGCGCTTTCTGCTATCACTTTTAACATACTTGTATTTACATACATATGTACAAACACACACAAGAACATACATATGTATGTATGGCGCATAAAATACAAATACAATTATATAAGCTGGTGCATGAATGCATATGCATGTCGTCATAGCTGTAAATATATACATATATATTTTTGGCTAGTTTTTACTTGTTCCGTATGTCCGTATATGAAGTGAGAACGCATGTGTGTGTGTGTGTGAGTGGCAGCATAAACATTTGCAAGCGCATAAAAGGAGATCATGAATAAATGCATGAAATTGTTGTAAAGTGCTGCGTGAGCAACATATGAATGCCGATGTGGCACGAACGCACGCACACACATATAAATGTAACGGTGCTGCATATATACATATGTATATCTACATATTATATATACATATGAGCACATAAACTAGATAAGAGCAGCGCGCTGCCAGTGCCACACTCGCTTGTATGCGGTTCATATTGCACCATGCAACATGCGGCATGCGGCAGTATAACCATGGCCACTGCTGCCACCATTACCGCCGTGGCCAAATAGATGTATGAAAATAAAATAAACTGAAATTTACTGCGTTGAATGAAATAAAATGCCGGCAATATGAGCAGTCAGTCGCCCATGCGAGGCAGTCAGCGTGCGCGCGCGTATGTGCGTGTGTGTGTGCGGAAATTGTTGCTTATTGCCACTGTGGCGCAACGTGCGACCGCGTTGCAAGAATGTGACAACTTGTCGACTAAGTTGGGGCAAAATGGATGGCGCGCGCTTTTGATAGAAATCTGTGCAAGTCGCGCGCGCGCGGTAGGGGTCAGGTGTCACGAGTCACGAGTCATGAGTCATGCTCTGTCACACGACTAGTGTCGCTATGGGTGTGTGTATGTGTGGCGCTTGCAAGCGCTTCACTATTTGGTTGGCTAATATTTGGGTTCTGGGTCAGTTGGGCTCTTCTGCTGCTGCGGTTGCACTTGCAATTGCCGCGTCACCAAATTTAGTTTTGCCGCTTGGTTTGCTGAACTATGCCGCGCACCCCTTCAGCCAGTCACACGTACCATTTCCCAGTCATTCATAATTCAAATAGGAATAAGCTTCGCGCTTGATTTCGCTTCGCCGCCAGCAGCGCGTGGACGCTTGGTTACTCGCTGCCGCGAACGCCACTGCTTCCAATGTTTGCCGCTTCCTACTTAATTTTTACCGTTATTAGCCCATCCGCGCAAGTGTTCCGGCAAGTTAAGGCGAGCGTGTAAACGCAACTTGCGATTTTCGAGGCAACTTTCCATACAAATTTAATTTTTTCGCTTTCTCTCTCTACCCTTTTTGTTGGCGCGTTGACATTAATCGCTGCGGTGGCGACCTCAATAATTAGCAGCGTTTTGTGTGCACTTTGTAATTGCTGTTTCTCAAGTTTCTCTGCGCTTAGAGCCAAATTAGCATAGTGCAGAGATTCACTTTCTGCCAACACTTATCCGGCCAACGGCTTTCTTTGACCTTTTGTGTAGGGTCATCCAAAAAGGAAAATCATACTATTCGAAATTTCGCTGTTTTCATTGTGTATTTTCGGTTAGGAATGGAATGAGTCGATGGAAGCTAAGAGCTTTATTAAACTTTACACATCTTAAAACATCTTGTTTCTAGAAAACAAATTTTACTTGAAAAGCATTTTCGACCGATACAGGGCAACGTTCGGTCATATATTATTTGTTGAGAAAAAAGAGATTCTCAATTTTAGATTATTAGTTGCTTACGCGGTTATAGTCAAAGGACAAAAGAGTCTCTGGAGGATGGCGCCATGTGTAGAAGTGAGACTACGTTATCTGAGCACGAATCATTTAGGAGTGGCTAGAAACGAATCTTTACATATGGGTCAAGTAGCTCTCTACTTCCGGTCTTAAACATATTATCCTGTGGGGAGTCAAAAAACATTCGTTTCACGGCGAGTTAAAGTGAGAAGACGAAACACCCCACCCCAGGGTTGTGCGCTGGGTTTGGAACCTGCCACGCAAAGCACACCCCCAATGTAAAGAAGAAAACAACTACGGATTAGCTTCATTTGTTAATTCGTTTTGCAGAGCTCCGAATGTACCAAAATACTACGGAAAGATCGAACACCAGCTCAACCGACTTTATTACATATTTCTAAAGAAAACTCCTAGAGATCTACAATAAAAGATGTAATTCAAATAAATTAAGGTAAGCCCACTATGAAATTTTCAGACGAGGGCTTATGACTTTTCGAAATGTGAGGAAGACTTTTTACCCCCGTTATTTTTAATAATTTGTGGTCAGAAAAGATAACAATGAAATTTATAGACGGGCAAGTAGAAATTTGTCAAGCGATTTTTTTAAATGATCTTTCCTAAATTGGAACCTTAGTACCTTTTCCGGTTCATAGAGGGTATAGCTGTTAACTTCAAATTTATAATACCGCTAAACAGTAAGCAACAGGTCAGCATTTCTCCAATGTGGCCAAGGTTTTCAATTACATGATCATTACAAGAGAACCGATAAAGAGGGTGAGATAAATACAGACCCAAGCAACTATTAGTATTGTTTGGACCCCGATTTAAAAGATCACGATGAGACAGAGCTTACAGGCCTTCAGATAGGCCTGAGTCTCGAGATAGCGTTCGACCAATATCAATTTCCGTCAATGGTTAAGGCCAAACCCCCGAATATATTTCTGATACGACAAATATTTCCCGTAAAATCGGTTACTATTCTTGACTTGCACTCCTGTTCTCTGAGAGCAGGTCGACCACAACTCGAGCGGGATGTGATAGATATCGAGAGTTTAAAACGAAAGCAGGACGCATAAGCAGACAAAAAACGAGAGAGCCCGAAATGCCTGAGCTTGAGAAGCTGGCCGGCAGGGGCAATGCTCGAAAATTCTACGAAAAGATACGGTGACTGACGGAGGGTTTCAAGACTGGAGTATACTCCTGTGCGACCCAAAGTGATTTTCTAATGACTGATGTTTAAAGCATATTGAAGTAATAGAGGAACACTTGCCCAACCCGCTGAACGTCAGTGAAAGTATAACATCTGGAGATGGCGAATCCGATCGTGTATAAGGTCATAACGAGCGTACTGTGCGACTGAAGACCAACGATAACAAACTGATTGGTCTTTATTAGTATGGTTTTAGACCTGGAAAATGTATCGACCGGATTTTCGTCATGCGCCAAATCTTTGAAAAGACCCGAAAAAAAAATCGATACACACCAACTCTTCGTCGATGTTAAAGCCGTCTACGACAATACGAAAAGGTCTGAACTTGATATCCCAGCAAAGCTAATACGGCGTGTAAGTTGACGTTGAGTAACACCAAAAGCTCCGCCTGGATCGGAAGGACCTATTCGAGACGTTCGATACCGACCGAGGTTTCAGATATGGGTATTCTCTATCGTGTGACTTTCAAATAGCGAAAAGAAGAGAACACTGGCGCGCTGTTGTTAGGGGGTTAAGTTCGATGAAGCTTTCAGCAGATACATCTCATCCGGCTTTTTATCTTTAGGAGATGCTGATTAGATTGGGTAATAAGGTAAGCGCTTACTTTGTTGAAATGTTACAAGGTAGTCTTAAGGCCCTGAGAAATTATATAAAAGAAGTATTTCTAATGTCCAAAGTAAATATACAAATAATATATTCGTCTCAATAAGATTAACGATTCATCCATTCGTCTCAATGAAAGCCATTTTTGAAAAGCAGAATGGGGTCGGTACCTAAAATTATTTTTGGTAGTGAACATATTCTTCTTGGCAGTGCTCAAATGGTCTATGATTAAGGTAGAATTAGCACTTCAATGCTAATTGTACAGTTTTTCAAAGTGTTTTTCTTTAGACTGGTAAATCTGTCACTTAAAAACTTAAGAACCGGAAAAAAAAAAAAAAAAACAATTCTAGAAAACCCGTAATGCATCTTTTGCTTCTGTCGATACCAGCGGATTTTCTGTTTCAGCTTCGGCTTCTGCTGCCTGCTGCCTGCCATCAACAGTTGATAGCGTCTACTTACTTGATCGGCAAGTTAATTTATCCATTTGAACTCGAACTACAGCGCAAAGCGAAATAGAAAACCACCGACAAGCATCAGCTGAAAGCGAATGGCAGAAGGAAAATTGAGACACGACAACAGCAACAACAACATCAGTAACGTTGTGTACTCCGTGCGCGTTGAGAATTTGATTGCAAGAACGAGAGCGAAAGCGCTGCGGCATAAATGTGGTAAATTTTTAATAACTTCCTGAGCAACTCTGGCACTTGCCACTTGCCAGTCGTTAGTCGCCGGGCGGTCCGGCAGCCGAGCCGCGCGTTTTTATGCAGACAATCTGCTGGACATGTTCGCGTAATGTAAATGTTAATTAATTTTTCCGCCCTCCAGTCAGAGGCGCGCGAACTAAATGGTTGTGTAATGGAAATTGAGTAATTGCTGGCAATGTAATTACTTGTATAAATTACTCGGACTTTCTCTTTCTTCTCTGCCTTCTGCTTTCTGCCGTCATTATTGTGTCTTTCCGCGCACATTGATAGCGGTGGGTATTCTTTATCGAATAACTTAGTGATAATAAAGTGTGCATAATTATCGTTGCGAAGGACGGTCGGTAAGTGGGAAGCCCATTTCAAGCGATTGTAAATGTCTGTGGAAACTGTAGAAACAAAAAGAATTTTATGTGAGTTTGTTTTGATCAGATAATAAAATATAAGAGATGTAAGGAGCTCACTAAGCAATTCTTTTGATTAAAATTACATTTGGTGGTTTTTACCCTTTAATTCTCTGTCGAGCATGTGTTCGAGAAAGTATTTTTACCAATTTTTATTAAGATAATTTACTTGCTAAGTCTCAGAAAAAATAATGGAATTTAAGAACGAGGATTCTGAACTTTGTATGAGAGACATTTTCGAAGTATTCTCCCAGAAGTAGTCATGAAATGGTGGGATCAACCTACTAAGGATGATTTGAATCTGACCTTCAAACCCATAAATAAGCTGGAATAGTCCGGTAGTTCTTCGCAATGAGCAAAGCTTCCAGATATATTACCATCTTTTTGGTATAACGGCATCTATAATACCGAAAATCATTATTTTCCACAAAGCTATATCCATCGTATTTGGTTTTTGGAGTGGATTTTGATCATTTTGTTATGTGAAGCTAATAATACTTTGGTAGTTCAATAACTGGTTTCATATTGAAGCCAATGGCTTTTATCGCGGTCAGTAACCTTTTGCGAGGAAAACCAATCAAAACAATATGTTTATAATCCTTTTACGGTTCTTTTCCAAGATTTGGCGCATTGTGAAAAATTTGGTCTATAGTTTCAAGTCTAAAGCCACACTGATTAGGTCTCATCAGTTTGTTGACGATGAGCTTCAGTATTACACACACTACGCCCGATAAGTACCTTATGTGCGATATTAAGGAAGCTAGGTAGTTGGCGCAGATTGTGGGGACTGTGTTTATGGATTGGGCAGACCCCACTTAAGCTACAATCGTCTGGCATGCTTTCATCCGACTATATCTTGCAAAGAAGTTGATGCATGCACCTTGGCAGCCGCCGTATTTTATCATAGTCGGGCAGTTGAACATCTATTTCATTGTCATGGATTGGGGAATCGGGTTCGCCAGCTCCAGATGTTACACTTTCACTGCCGTTCAGCAGGATATAGAAGCGCTCTCTTCATAACTGCAGTATGGTCTGAATATCAGCCACTAGATCACCACTTAGGATCCCACAAGAGTATGCTCTGGTCTTGAAACTTCCGTAAGTCGCCGCATCTTTTCGTAGAATTTTTGAGCAGTGACATGATAGTCCTCATTGTACTAGTTGTTTTTGCGACCTTTATGAAAACCAATGGTTTCGTTAGGAGCTGTACGTAAGGAGCTTGAAATATCGTCCGACAGTTTTCTTATACCGAATAGTTGAAGAGTGCTCTCAGAGAGTTGGAGTGCTAGTCGAGTAGAAAACCGTTTCGTTGTCCGATGTGATAGCAGGTTATACGAGTACCTAAGAAATTATGTTTGAGTGATTTTCTTGAAGGAAATTATGTTAGGCAATAGCGCATAAGTCCCTAACAGCAATGATACGATATCACATAGTATATTACCTCTTTTTCTTCTTCTTTCTTTTATATCTTGATACTTCGTAAATCAGATCAAAATAAATTCATTGTCCCATTATTGATGTTAGGAAAGTATCAGTATAAGAAAATTAAGTCCTAGTTAAGCTCATTCTGCGAAAGTGGTTCGGGATTTTATATTTCTCCACTGTTATTTTTTTCGAATATACCATTCTCTTTATGTTATTTTACTGCCTAATGAAAAATGTATATTGGAAGAGTCACTGAATGAGGAATACTATAGCTGTAATGTTTGAAGAAATATAGGAATACTTCCAGAACAGGCACAAAAAGCTTCAGTGCTATCTGTGTGCACTTATTCTTGTCATAAATGCTGTTACAAAGTTTACTGTACAACCGGTAAGTACATATTGGAAGAAAAAAGTGCCGTCACTTTCAGTCATAAATACTGTTCGTGAATGCATTCGCAGAAAGCCCATTAAAAAATAGAAAAAACAGAAAATTTTGTCAAGAGCAATGGATGTATCGATCAGAACAAGATCTAAATTCATTCGAGAAGAACTTCACATGAAAGACTACTGTCGGTTAACTGCTAATCTTCTGACTATGTGCTTGAAGCAAATTACCATAAACGTGTTTCATCATCCAACTGATGTAATGGTTTGATAGGTAGTAACCTGTAAAGTGGTTACTTCGTTTCAATTAAGTAGGGGAGGGGTTAAAACTGGGGCAAAAATGTAACAGCCGGATGTTTTAGAAGGTAAAGCATTAAGACCTACTCCCTATCTCTCGAATCTTTTGATCCAACTGATGTAGTGGTTTGATAGGTAGTAACCTGTAAAGTGGTTACTTCGTTTCAATTAAGTAGGGGAGGGGTTAAAACTGGGGCAAGAGTGTAACAGCAGGATGTTCTCAATCTCTCGAATCTTTTGATCCAACTGATGTAGTGGTTTGATATATAGTAACCTGTAAAGTGGTTACTTCGTTTCAATTAAGTAGGGGAGGGGTTAAAACTGGGGCAAGAATGTAACAGCAGGATGTTTTAGAAGGTAAAGCATAAGACCAACTCCCAATCTCTCGAATCTTTTGATCCAACTGATGTAATGGTTTGATAGGTAGTAACCTGTAAAGTGGTTACTTCGTTTCAATTAAGTAGGGGAGGGGTTAAAACTGGGGCAAGAGTGTAACAGCAGGATGTTTTAGAAGGTAAAGCATTAAGACCAACTCCCAATCTCTCGAATCTTTTGATCCAACTGATGTAATGGTTTGATAGGTAGTAACAGTAAAGTGGATGTTTTAGAAATGTAAAGCATTAACACCTTCTTCCTATCTCTCGAATCTGTTGAGTGATTGTGTTAGAGCAAATGGTGATCATTTCAAACTTTTCTACATCTTGTAACAGAACTTATGGCAGGTTTAAGTAGAAACTTAATAATTCCCGCTAAGTAATTGAATTTGCGGATGAGTATTTTTAGAGTTTCGAACTAAAGACATGTGAGTCACGCTTAGCAACAGCGCTCAGCGAGCAACTCAACCTCAAAATCAGCTCCAAAAACTAATAATTTCCAATGTGCGAAGATGACATACTTTTTAAAGTGCAGAAAGTGTGAGGAACGTGCCTTTGGCGCATTGCAAGCAACCACACCAGCATGCACACCCATACATATATACATACATGTACATATTTATCACTGTGCTTGCAGCAGGTGCACGCACACACACACAATCAAACAAATTTAGTTGTCGTGAAATTCCTTTTATCGGCATCCTTTCGCACTGTCATGCCTTAGCTATCTCCTTCAAACGTTGCGTGTCGCTGCATGTGTGTGTGTACGTGAATACGTGCGTTCACACGCATGAGTAACGGTTCATATTTTACCACATACACCTACATATATGTATTTATGTAGGAGTATTCTCGCAGCGGATGAAAATTCAATCAGTGGCAAGAATGCAATACAACGGTGAATCCTGCGCGAGCTCTTAAACTGCTCAACTCCCCTGACCTCACCGCACCTCGCCGCCGCTCCTTTTCTATGGCGCTATGCTCGCTGCAATCGCTGTTGAATGGGCTTAACTAAGCTCGCATGTGCGTATGTACTGTGTGTGTGTTATGTGATATCTTAAGTGGGTGTGTATTGGCAGCATTAAATTTGTGCAATTTCCTCGCTCTACAACGGATTACATACACCCAACACACACACACACGCGCAATTATGTTATTAGACTTTTATGTGGGCGTTCTGCCCAAAATCGTGATAAACTTTTACCTCGCAGATTTATATGATTTACTGTTGACTAGAATTATTGGAGTTATATTTTTATTGGGATTATCGATTTAAGTGCGACATAATCATATGGCAACTGTGGCGACTTGCTTGGCAAAGTTCGAAGGCAATAAAATTGCAATGAACGGATTTAAGCAAGCAAGCAAAATGTGGATTTAAAGTTTTATTTTTTATTTTTGGGAAACTTAATCGAATGCGGTGCTAAAAAGTGGAATAAAATCTTCTAAAATCATTGCACTACGAATTGGAAATTTTTAGGTTAGTTTTTCTGTGTCAACACCTATCAAAATTATGACTTTAGATGAGACAGTCACTTATATAATTATATTTATTTAAAAGAGAGAGGCCGAAAAAAGTAAGTACGAAGAGCTTAACAAGCTGGCTGACAGCGGTAATGCTCGAAAATTCTACGAAAAAATGCGGCGACTAACAAAAGGTTTCAAGAACGGAGCATATTCTTGTTGAACCCCTAGAGGTGATCTATTGACTGATCTCCAGAGCATACTGAATTTATGAAGGGAACACTTTTCCAGCCTGCTTAATGGAAGTGAAAGCATAACACCTGGAGATGGTGAACCCGATTCCTCAATCGATGAGGATAGAGCAGACGTTCCATTGCCCGACCATGAAGAAATTCGAAAAGCAATTACCCATCTAAAGAACAAATATGGCGGCGGAGTACTGGTAAGGGGCATGCATCAGCATCTTTGTAGAATATGGAATGTGTTTCGCGCGCTTCGCTCAACCTATGGTCAACATAATCAGCCTACTGAGCGTGCTGTTGGCAATACCATCAACCATCTTGAGAGCCAGCGCTCATTATTGGATCATATTCGATCGAATAGACCACGTCCAGCACGCAGTGAAGAAAATATAGCAACCCTGAAAGTGTACACGCAGACTGTGGATAGTCGATTCGGCGCCGTTTACAGCAACTCGGACTGACGTACGAAACGACTGGGCGCATATTACATCGAGATCTTAAATTGAAAGCATACAAAATATAGCTTGTTTCAGAACTGAAGCCGCTCAACCTTGCCAAGCGATATCGCTTTGCTCTATGGGCTCTTGAGAAGTTCCAAGCAGATCCAATGTTTTCGTGTCAAATTTTGTTCCGCGATGAGGCCCATTTCTGACTCAATGGGTGTGCTAACAAGCAAAGTTGCTGCATTGTGGACAAAGAACAAACTGAAGAGTTTCAAGAGCTGCCATTTTATTCAGAAAAACCAACGGCATGGGTGTGGTTAGTGGAACGGTGGAATCATCGGTTCATATTTCTTCAAAACTGATGCCGTGAGAACGTAATCGTCAAATCGCCAGTTGCCAATAGAAATGCTCGAAGAGTCATCGAAAACTGGACTAAACGGATGGATCATCTGAAATGTAGCCGCGGCCAACATTTGAAAGAGATAATCCTCAAAAAATAATTGCCAAACAATGTTCTTTGAATGATAATAAACATTCCTTCATTAAATTTGTAGTTTATGTTTTTTTTTTAAGTAGTGAACCTTGATCACCCTTTATAATTTACGGATCCTTAAGCTGCTTATCGACGACGCGAAGAGTTTCTTTCTTTGAAAAAAGTACTTCATACCAATAAATAAAAAAAAAAAAGATATTGAAAACAAGAAACACTGCTTTCAACAAAAAATGCCTAGGAATTGATCCATCTGATTGGTTATGAGTTGAAACTAGCATCGTTGGCCCTGTGTGTATTTGATTCATTTAGAGAATACTTTTGTGTTTTCCTGAAGGTATATTATTTTAGATATGATTTTTTATAAATATCTTCTTCGTCCATGTTTGTTTTCCAACGCACTTTGCCTCTTTATAACGCTACGAGTTGTTTATGCGGAGCCGTCGCTTTATATCGTTTCGGAATGATGATCTTGAATTCCATCAGAAGTACAGTATATTCTCTAGATTACACCAGAATAAAGCTTTTTGTAGTTATGATATGATTTTTATTACCTTCGCTCTTATTTCTTCCCCGCAGATCTTTCTAGAGTTGAAACCTCGACTAAAGCTATTGAGTGAACCTCAGCCTAAGGTTTGATCTGACATCGAAAATTCAATATGGACTGGTAAGATTTGGGTTACAGCGACAGAGATCTCGAGAATAAGCGATATAATACATGTTTTTTTAATTATCTTTGCTTCTCATTTGCATCTGTCGTCTGAATCTTTTATGCATATTTTGTCGATTGTTCTGGAATTTATTACTCACGTAGAAGCATACATTTTCGTTAGGGTGTGGAAATCCTGACCTAAAAGGCTGCTACACTGCTAAAATTATGTACAATAACTAACAAGAAATCTCTATTAGGTCCATTTTGTGAAAGTGTTATGGATTCCAGAGTAGAGAGTTTTAATTCGAAAGCTTTATAATGGCTACGGCTGCCAAGTGGTCGTATTGAAAGTAAATCACTAGTCGAGTGTCTAGATAGAGATTTGTCATACCATTATTCAAAGTTGGATCGTTCAAAGTATTCATTTGTTATACCTTTCTTCGAGTATGCATCGTCTAAGCGTACGCAACTTAAACTTTACGCATTTAAAGTTTGTACGATGAGCTCTTTAACTGTGCTCGACATTTTTAATTGGTGGTACAAAGCATGCCAAATCAATACTTATATTACAGTGGCTGAAAAAGGACCTACTCACATGCCAAAAGCAATTAAAATACCATTCAATAAACAGTTATTGCTTGTCAGTTTAAAAATAGCAAATTGCTGATGCTGCAGCCGGCGCTTAGTCCAATTAGTCGCAATGAAACTCAGCTGTTTTTAGATTTTTCACAATTTTAATAATTTTTATTTATTTAATTTATTATTTTATTTATTACTATATATATATATATATTTGTATGTGTGTATGTATTACAGTTCAGCGGTACTTTTCATATGCACACATGTCAAATGTAGTTGTACAACAAAAAAATATATGTATGTTTTGCAATTCATGTAAATTAATACGCTTTTACGAGTTAATCTTTATTTTTTTCGTTTTATATTTTTTTTTAATATTTTATTTTTTTTATATTTATATTAAATATTTTTTTTTTTTTAATTTTTTTTTTTTTTAATTTTTTTGTTGTAATTTTTAGTTAGAAAATTTTTACATTTTGTTTTTGCAAATTCAATATATCTAAATGCAATTTTTTCCATGCGACTTTCCATCGTTTTTGTTTTTGTTAATTTTTGTATTCTTTTATACATACTAGTAGTACTATTTTTATGGCTGTATACTTATTTCATATTTACCGCATATTTTTTGTTGCTGTTTTTTCTTAGTTAGTATAGTTGTAATTACAATAAATACAATAATTGGCTCAAGGGGCATTCAGCTACGCGCAGGTGAACGTTTGTTTGCTGTACAAAAGTACCGTTACATATACATATGTATATATGCACATGTGTCCATATGTATGAGTGCGTAGTAATGCCTGTGCATGTTTTTTTACTTTTGATTTGGTTGTTGTCTATAAGTGCAAGCATGCACACACACACACAAACAGGTTTTTAGTAAGCCGCCACTGCCGCAAATCCACATTTTTCTATGCACAAGCTTACATACTTCAGTATTATACATACATTTACGTTATACACAATCACAGTTGCACATTAGCATACACATGTATGTGAGTGTATGTGTGTAGTCGTGTGTCCTTTTAATGAAATTGCATGCGGCAGCGTTTAGCGGTGAATTTAATTGTGTAGTTTACTTTTATTTACTTGTGGCAAGCATAAACGGTTTGTGTTAATTATTTTATGCCGCTTTGCATATGCGCTTAATTTGGTTTGCGGTATTCAATTATGAATTTGTAGATATTCGCCTATTTTTTCTACACTTTATTATGCATTACTTTTACATTACATCCCCCAATACGTACATAAGCTGTGCATTTTTATGTTCAATTAATTGCTGTGCGAGAAAAATATGCGAAATTAATTAAGTAATATATGCTTTAATTACATTGTGCAGAGGTTGTAGTGTAAATACAGTTTTTTTTTATAGGAATACAGGGTGAGCTGCTTATATGGTATATGAAAGATAAGCGCCAAAAGGTATGCTACATAAAATATTACTGCCTACATTCAGGCGTGAAACTATTTTCATAATTCTAATCATGTTTTCTTTAGTTAGTTCTGTAAAATTTAATCAAATTTGTCTTAAATACTAAATAAATTACTATGAAAGAGTACGAGTACTGTAAAACAATTCTAAGTGCCGTGAAGAATACTTTTAGACAGCACAAAATAGATTCATAACAAAGTATTAAAGTACTAAGTATTCATTATTATACTATGCATGCTTGACACAGCGGGAAAGCACTCTAAAAAGCTACTTAAACCAAAACTCGAAGCGGCTATCAACTAAGCTGGATGACTCTTCCCTAGACAACACGGCTTTAGACCCAGCAGATCAACTCTAGGAGCTATAAAATGCGTCATTGAAAGTGTAGAAGCTGTACAGGATAGTTAATTATCGACGTTTTCGAAAAAAAACCTTAAAATCCTCATCTACCCCAGAGCTGCTGTGCGGAGCTACTTTAGTAACAGAAAACCATATGGTATATGTGGTATATATGTAACTATACCAAACTAGAGAGGGACAGACGGTTACGTCAGGAGCACACAAGAATCCATTCTAGGCCTAGAATTGTGTTACATCAGCGACGACGCTATACCAAAACTCGAAATGTCAGACAGGTACAGACAGCCATCTCGTCAGGAGCAGAACAAAGATCCATTATAGGCGCAGACTTGTGGAAAATCAGCCACGACGCTATATTAAAACTCGAAATGCTAGACGAATCGTACTTAATTGGCTACGCAGCTGGCATTGCAACAGTAACCTCAGCACGAGACACAGAAGAAGCGCGAAGAAAGCTTAAACAGGCCATGATACGGACCCAATCATGGCTCGACTCGTACAACCTCCAGCTCGCTGCGGAAAGAAACAGAGTTACTAATGCTAACAAATAAGTGAGAAAACGACTCCACCTCGAAATACCTAGGCGTAAAGCTGGACCGAGATTAACAAGTCGACTTTTACAAAGCTGGGCTGTTATCTAGTCACGGATACTTCGAAAAGTACCTCCACAGAAAGAGAAAAGTCGAGGAACAGTCATGTCTATACAACGGCGTGACAAGAGACGACGCTGTACACACTTTCTTTGGATTTCTGCGATGGCAGCGAAAGCCCACCACCATAGAAAACCTGGTTGTCACAATAAACGCGGAAAATTTAATCAACGTCATGCTGGAGAGTGAAGCAAACTGAGGGATTATCCAGAAATTCGCAGCAATTTTGCTATGCAGCAAAAAGCGCAGGTACACAGGTGCAAGTCTTTTAATGAGAAATATGGAACGCCGCCATGCAGTAATGCAAATGTGGTTGAAATCGATTCCCAATTGAAATGGAAAATTAGCATTGAAATAAAGAATGGTTTGTGCAAGAGTTACCGAGTCTGCTTCGACGAGGTAGTTAGTATACTCCTGCACCAAATGCTCATACGAGGATGAGGAGTTGACTCGCTTTGCAGCAGCAATTTCTGAAACAGCTAAACTTGAGTAATTAGGCTATATTCTAGTAAGATTAGCTTCAATAGTTACTTTCGGATGAGACTACCCTCTGGACTTGAATGAATGAGATGTTTAGTAGGAGAGGATACTACCTCCATGTATACGGACGCGTCCAAAATGGACTGCAGAATAGGGGCGACAGTATACTCCAATGATCTTCACACCTCTATTTTCTTCTATCCGTCTATCAAACTCAGTCTGCATCTTCCAAGAGAAAGTACTAGATATAGAGAAGGACTGTGAAGTTCTGTTAATATTAGATAGCCAGACGCCATTGCTGTCCTTCACGACGGCAGGGATATATTCCAGTGAGTCAATAACTGCAGAAAGGCTTTAAGCTCAACTTAAGGTCAACTCGACTCCTTCATAATTTGGGTTCCTGATAACATAAACATTTTCGGCAACGAAAACAAACAGACGAGTTGACAAAGCTAAAAATGTCTTTAGACAAATCCGAGATGGAGCTAATACCAGCTAAGAACGATCAAGATTTATATGAATTTTTAAAAAACGATTTAGAACAAACAGAAAACAATAACAAGTTGTCAGGAATTGAACCAAGGACTTATTAAGTAGACCCAGATTTATTAAGTAAGTCGAAGGCACCGGCCTTTTAGCAAGCGCTAAAACTGAGAGTGTGTTGTAAAAATATTTGCTGCAGAATCACCACGCCTTGAATTACTGTTCACAAAAAGAATAACGGATGGATCACTGAAAACTATTGTGAGAAATCATTTGGGCCTAAGAAAAGTGAAAGCACGACTGAGCATATTAAACGTTAATCGCTACGCGCATTGAAGTCTATTCCGGAAATTGACTTTAACAACTGTTTCTTGAGTTGAAAAAACCGTTGAAATATGTGTATTGGGGCCAATAAATAGTCTAGGCCTTCCTAAATAATAAACTAAAATCTTAGATCGATGTCTAAATTTTTAGGGTTCGTGGCTTCTAAATTTGTAGGCGGTCAGTTCAATATCTTAACTTTAGACGCGCTTTTCCTGAAACAGCATTTTTCGAATTTGCATCGAAATTTTTCGAAGAGGGTCACACAGCTAAAAAAGTTGGCTGTAGACAAATCTTTTCGAAAGCATTTGTAGAATATTCTTAGTAAGTGTCTAATAAAATTAAATAAGAATTTTAACACTTATAAACATTTTTTAATAAATTTTAAAAAAATAAATAAATAAATTTTTTACACATATTTTCAATCAACTATTAGAAAAATCTGAATTTTGAATATTTTTTCTTTATTTTTTTTTATGACTCACCCTGTATACTCTCTATTTGACTTTTTCACTCTTAACTTTTTGCTCTTTAACTCCTGCATTTTTCTTAATACGATGTATATATGTATTCACTCACACTCCATTACATAACTATTCAACTTAATTAGTAGTTCAGTGCTCGGAGGGAGCGTATTTTCTTATCTAATTACAGTTGGCTGCTCGCATTCGCTCAAAATATCTCACATTCTTCATGCTTGATGTGATTTATGTATTAGCAGTTGGCAGAGGACAAAGCATTTCGAGTTTTTCTACGATTTTCGATGTGAAATTTACATTTATGTACTTTTTAACTACAATATTTTTAATGTTGTTGTAATAATAATTGCTATAACGTGTACTTTGTTGTGGTTCTTCCTATTTGATATGTACAAAAGTTCGTTCTTTTTATAAATTGACTAAGTTTATGCTTTTTGCTGTAATGAATAGTTGCCTATTTGTATTTTTTTATATTTTATTAATTTTTTATTTTTATTCAATTTATTTTTTTATTCTTATTTTATAATTTTTTAATTCTAAGTTTAGTTTTTTTATAATTTTTTTTATTACATAAATATTTATATTAAATTAGTGGAATATTTCGAATGACGTCCTAACCTTTTATAATGAATAATAATTGTATGGTAATTTGTCACATGTATTTATTTATGTATTTACATTACTTGTATTAATAATTTTTTAAATTTTTGTATGTCAAAGATTTTTTATTTAATTTTTTTTTTAAATATTTTTATAGTATTTACAGCATTTATCTACAATAAATAAATTTGTATCACTGTAGGCACTGTTAAAATTACAAAAAAATTAATTTAATTTAAATGCTTAGTAATAGTTTACAGTTACAACAAATTAGCAACTTTTTTACAGAATTAGTATGATTTAATTTTTTTTATACAAAATCACTCCTTCGCTTTTTATTACGCATGATATACGTTTAAAAGCGATATAAATTTCAAATATTCGCTTAGTTGTGGCTTAAGTGAGGTTAGGGACGATTTTTATCATTAATGGATATTTTCATTGAAAATGCTGTGACTATTACAGCACGGCCAGTAGAGACTAGATTTGATTGTGAAGACGTACTCGTACAAGTAGATACGAAGGCATTTTCTGAGCGATGCCAAGAGCAGGTTGAAGGTATAGCATAAATTCTCTCATCTTCACTTTGCTTGTCTCTCAGTCGCCCAGTTGAAAGTGACCAAAATTTGTTTCTTCATATACAACAATATGTTGGAGAGTATATACATATATGTATATACCATTTCTCATATGTACCGCTGGCATGTTGTGGGTTAATGTTTCAGAAAATGCAGATCCTAACAGTTAGTGGCAGTTCAATTTGACTATTAGCAATAATATTTTTTGGGGCGCTATAAATACCTCGCTTTATACATATACAATTTTCTTTTGAGTTTATTTTTTAATTGACAGGATTTTTTTCTTTAGATTGAAATCAATAAGATATTTTGAGGATATGTAAGGGTATATTTAGTATGGTAGGGGCCATAATTATTATATGATTTTTGAATTTCGGTTGCTTTTTACATTTTGATGGATGTACTTATGTGCGCTATTATTATAAATTTTGGTTCAGTTATTTATATACAGCATGCTTATAATGTTGTTCTTGTTGCTATATAACTTAATTTGTATTCATAGTTGATATTCTTAGTAATTATTTTTGAGCATTACTTTAAATTTCTTTGGCATAATTTGGCGTTAAATTTTATTTAGAAATAATTTTTTATTATTTTCGGCTAGCTTACTGCCTGACTCAGTGTTACTTATTTTTGGTAAAATAAATATAAAATTTTTTCGTATGTGTAAAAATTTTTCTAACAAAATTGATAAAAATATTTTTAGATAAATTAAAAAACAAAATATTTTTATAAATTTTTTCAGAAAAATTTTCACATATAAGACAAAAATATTTTTTCTTAAAATATAATATTATAAAAACAAATATTTTTAGAAAAATTACCTATTGGGGATAATATATGAATATATTATATATTTAAGGAAGAAAAAAATTGTGTTTAGTAAGATCTCTCAAAGATTTCTATTTGTTTTTTTAATTTTAAAATGGATATAAAAGAAAATGTGTAAAATTTATACAATATAAAAAAAGGAAAAAACCATTACAAAGATAGGTTAAGTTGCAAAGTAACTTTTTCGAGCACGGAATGTAATTTTTTCAAAAACTGGAACTTTGCACTTAACACATTTTAATTAAAAATAACATTTGATTAATTTATAATTATGCTATTTGAAATAATAAAAAGTCATACTTTTACTAAGAAAACTTAATGAAAATAATAAAAAGGTGGCAACTCCCTTTTTATTTGATTTGATACCTGTATACAAAATATTGCAGAAAAAAAATATTGTTTTTTTGAAAAATAAAAATATAAACGTGGCAACTCTTTTCTTAAAAAAATCGTAGATCTGTATGTAATATATCGAAGTATGAAAATTATGAAATTTTCTGTAACAAAAGATTAAAAGGGTTGCAACTCTTTTTCGAAAAGTATTTCAGATATTTATACATATGTATGTATGTATATAAAATGACGAAATCAGAAAATTTATGAAGTTTAAGGTATTTTTGTAAAAACTTTACAAGGTGGCAACTCTTTTTCTAAAAAGATTTCGGATACCTGTATATAAAGTATCGCAGAAAAAAATTGGTGATATTTATAATAAAAAAAAAATAAAAAAGTGGCAACTCTTTTATGAAAAAAATTTCAGATACCTGTATATAAAATATAACAGAAAGAAAATTATTGATTTTTTTGATAATAAAAAGGTGGCAACTCTTTTCATAAAAGAACTCGTCGTGGAACATTTTTGTTAAAAAATAAAAATGTGGCTACTCTTTCCTAAAAAGAGGGTACTGTTTATCACTTATCGAAAATATAAAATTGGTGAAATTTATGACATTTTTGTAAACAAAATTAAAAATGTGGCAACTTTCTTCCGAAAAAGATTTTGGATATTTGTAAGTAAAATATCGAAAATATAAAATTGGTGATATTTATGAAATTTTTGTAAAAAAATAATTAAAAATGTGGCAACTCTTTTCCAAAAAAGATTTCGGATACCTACATATATTTGAAATATCGCATAAAGAAAAAAAATTGTGAAATTTATTAATTTTCGTAAAACCGATTCCACATTTTGTATTATAGCAAGATACAGCTCATTGATTTAAAAAGCAGTGTAAAGAAAAATGGAGAGTTTAGATATCAAGAATCAATATTCCTGAAGTGTCTCCTGAAGCATAGCAAAAGAGTTCCAAAACTATTTCAAAACGGTCCAGTAATATTACAAAGCTATGAGGAAATTGAATAAAAATGTTCCTGAAAGCTTAATTCAATAGACAAACGTGACTCACAGTCTCTAAATTTGCCAAAAAGGTTTCGAAGTCGGTTCAAAACAAAAAGTTAGAAAGTTAAAAGTAGTACTATATACTATATAAAAGTTGGAAATGGTACGGAAAAAATCTTAAAAGGCTTAGTTTTCTTTCTGACTATACTTTCTCAGGTCCTTACCCACTGTACATGGATGGTGGATGGAATTTTACACGTTTTAAAGTAAATCAGTAAAGACGTTCTCATGATATAATGGGAACTTGGATTATATTTGAGAATACTCAATTTTCAACTGTCATTTCAATATTAAATTTGACTTTAGCACCATTTATCGAGAAATTTAATATATTATGCCTTGAACTCTGTAGTCGAAAATTTATTTCTTGATCATCATTTTTATTTAGCAGGGCACCTCTTTAAATACTTGTTTGGGGTTATAGGCGTGTGTGCTTTGCACTTCCTTTATCAAGCTACAGCATATTCCAAGAAAAATGTAAAAATTTTATTTTAACTTGCTCCAGTACACTCACTTAAAAGGAATAGTGCTGTCGTCTCTTTAATCAATTTTGAAATTTTTAAACACACATAAAAGGAGTATCCCTGTGGATGCTCAAAACAAATTCAATGAATTCTCAATAAAAAAAGTTGACGTCAATTGAAGCAAACAAGAAAACAGGCAAACGGCACGCATGCACACACAGTCAGTCCCCTTACTCGGGCGAGTGGCTGACAAACAGCACAGAAAAATTGTATAAAAATAAAAGCGTAGGCGGAGTGGGGCATACACAGAGAGAGAGAAGTATGGCAAAGTTGCTTGGTTGAGTGGAAATAAGAAGAGCAGAAACGAGCGATACAGGTAACAGACGCACTTAACTCGAAAGATATGGATTTAATACGAATCGATGTAGGTTAAAACAGACAAATGTGTATACATATGTAGAAAATCTATATGGAGAATGGGCTTGGTAACCCGGAGGAAGAAATCGCTGGTGCTTTGAGTAGTTTTCACAGTGTTAAGGAAGGCTGGAAGTGGTTTTAAAAGATATTAGTACGGAATTTCTTGGTGAAATTGTTAATGCTACAACTATGTGTATTGCGAATGTGAGAGAGAGTGTGGAGAGAGAGAGATAAAGGTAGAAAAAGAGAGAGAGAGAGAGAGAGAGAGAGTAGGCAGAGTAAGAGAAATAGCATATCCCAATTTGATTTCTAATAAAATTAGACTGCAATAAATATTGTTTGCAGACTTTCCGTACAACTCACAAAAAAAATTCAGCGTTGCCACATAGCAAAAAAACAATATTGGTAGTGATAAGGCAGTTAAATTAGATTCGTAAATTATTAATGTAGAGTTATGTGATCCCTTCAAAATTAAAACAAAACAAAAATTTAGTAGATAACTAGTGGCAACCCCGAAACCTTTGTTGTATGTGTATACATAAAATTTGTAGTAAAATACATATGTATGTATATGTATATTATTTGAAAGTTTGTTTGATGTCATAGAAGAGCTTAGCAAAGTACATTTTTTGTAAATATGGCAACACTGTTCACCAAAATTAGAATTTTTTAAGAATTGCCATGCGTACCTTCGCAAACTAAATAATTTTAATATAATATGGTAACCATTGCGGTAGCTCAGAAAAATTGGAATTACAGGGTTGCCACCAAAAAATATAGGATTGTCACTTTGCCAAAAACCAATATTGGGAGTAATAAGGCAGGTAAATTAGTAGAACTATACAATTTCCCTTAAAAATTAACAAAAAAATAATAATAAAATTGATAAATAGTGGCAACTCTGAATCCTTCCAAAAATCTTATTTATGCATATACATACATACATATTTGTTGAAAGTTTTATAGATGTTATAGAAGCGCTTAATCTAAGTATATTTTATGTAAATATGGCAACTTTGTGCACCAAAATTAGAAGTCTTAAAATACACCCATTCATAATTTCTCACACTACCCAATTTTAATAGAATATGGTAGTCATTGCGGTAGCTAAGGGAAGTTTGAATTATGGGGTTGCCAGTTATTTGCTAAATAAATATTTTTCAACTTAGGGAATATACATACATATGTACTATGTACATAGAAGGGTAATTAAATGGAAGTTTAAAAATATGAATAAAGACTTGTTTTTTAATAACATTGCTTCCTTTTAAAAAATTTATAAAAACTTAATTATGCGGAAGTATTTATAAGAGCAAAATAATTATTTAGTGTTGCCACTTAGAAATTAAATAAAATTTTACTATTAAGGCAAATCTCATAAACTAACTTGAAGCTAATAACTAATTATTCATAAATTAAAAAGAGAGTTGCCACCTATTTATAATTTTTAGAAAAAATCAGCTGCACTAAATTTGTACGTTAGGCCATGATTTGCTAAAAACTATGCAGACATTATTATAAAAATATACAATATAATAATTTCTGTTGTTCAGAAACTTAAAAGGAGCGGAGTTGCCATCTCTTTATGATCAAAATTGATGCTTCCAAGAAGTTATAAATATATTTTATATACTATAATGATTTTCATTATGCGTGAATTTAAAAGGAACAGAGTTGCCACCTTTTTCGAAAAAAAACAGCTAAATTAATTTGGCGCTACTTGCCATGAGTTACTAAAAATTGTTCAGAATTAAATATAGAAATAATATAAATATAGTATTGTAATGATTTTTCGAGCCACTAAACTGAACACATTACTTTTGGACCAATTCCTGGCCACTTAAGAAACCTGGTTCTATTTTCTTTAACGTCTTTGTTTCATACTATGCTATACCTGGATATACATATGTATAAGCATTTACCACATATACATATGTGTGTGTGCATTAAAGGTGGATACATTGCGGTTGAAAGTGAAAAGTCGACAAGGTGAATCGCCTGGCAATTTTGGCTGACTTACTCACTAGCCGGCTTTGCAGCTGAGTATCAAGCTGTTTTGAGTTGAGCCGACCGCAGGATGTCTGCTCGAAATGTTGGCTAGCTGGCAGCTGATGGCAGCAGTTGGCACTACCACACTCCCTACACCACCACCACCAAAAACAACAACAACAATATAATCCTCCATACTCCGCACGGTCGCTTTGTCTCTGCCGCGCTCCACCTTTCTCGGCGTTCAACGGTTTTATGACTTACTTTTCGATATCTGCGGATCAAAATGGAATTTATGCTTGCGGACTGCTACATGTGTAGGCAGCGCAGGTGGGTTGGTGTGGGTTCATGCATACATATATATATGTATATATGTGAGTGTGTGCTTGTGCATTGCAAGTGTGACTATGAATGATTCCTCTGGAGGTTGACTCCGCACTTTGCCGCCTTCAGTACGAACACACCTCTCCCACACTCCTCAACTGAAAAGACACATACACTCACATGTGCGTCATACAAACATTTTCACATATACACATATATAGAAATCCACCTGCATGCCTTCCGTTGATGTGCTTGTTTACCTGCTTGTTTTTTTTTTCGCTCACATCCACTTTTATTCGGTTTTTTCTTTGACTTTCGACTTATTCGCCTTTCTTTATTTCTTGTGAATTTCATCAGGCGGAAATCGAAGTCAACAAAAACGCAAATATAAACAGCCGTGGCGCTGGCAAAGTGGTCCAACTGCCGAGCCGTGGCGTGGGGACGGCATGCAAATCAAGTTAGTGGGAAAATTCAAGCACACACACACACCCACTCATACGCGTGCATGCACGCCTCTGTATTTATGTGGATATGTGCCCACATATAAACATTTCCTTGTATCTTTAGCCCACATCCGCGGGCGTCATTTTAATTCAGTTACTCGCGTGAATTTATGGCATTTGCCACTTCTTCTCTTGCTTCACAGCTGAAGTTATTCATACGCCGTATGGTACCTGTTTTTTTTTTTTTGCTTTAGATCGCCCGCCTAAGCTTTCTAGGCAATTTTTTTTGTTATTCTATGTTTGTGTTTATGCTGACGCTAGCCAATGTTTGTTTTACATTATATATGCATATGCATGTGTGCGTGTGTTTGCGTTATTTCAGTGAATTTTGTGTTATTTTCTTCTGTCAGCCATCTAAATAATATTTAAATGTGATTCGTTTTGGTTGAGACTTTAGCTGAGCGATTGCCTTTGGGCTAAGGTTATAATGTGATGCCATACAGGCACTCACTAAGTATTAGTAAAAGTGTTTGGGCTTTACAGCATCTGCGGGAGTAATGAAATTAATAAGCTAATTTAATAAACAGAAATATTTTTGAAATAAGATTCGACTCAAATTTAAAGGTTTTGTTTATAAATATTGACAAATATACAGAAGTAACTAAAACTCTATCTACTACTTAAAAAAAAAATGTTAACTTAGACTACCTCGAAGATATAATACCCTTCACAAGTGCATTTCTTATATCATTAAATATATAAAAATATATTTTTCTTCAATTTGTTCAATTAGTTTATATGGCAGCTATAGGCTATAGTGGTCCGAACTGTACAATTTATTCGGATATTGCAGAGATGCTTGAGACAATAATCTGTGCCAAATTACATGATGATATCTTATCAAGCAAAAAAGTTTCCCATACAAGTACTTGGGTTGGACCGTTCAGTTTGTATGACCGCTATACGCTAAAGTGCTCTGATATCCACGGTTCCAACAAATGAGCAGCTTCTTAGTGAGAAAAGGAAGTGTGCAAAATTTCACGTCGATATCTAGAAAAATACTGGCGGAGAGACGGACGGATGTGGCTAAATCGTCACGATGATCATTTATATTTCTTTCTTTTTTTGGATGTTACAAATGTCACGAAGTTTGTGAAGCAAACTATATTAAGTTTGTTATATATATAAAACAGCTAAATATGAGTCGTGAAATGTTTTCTGTCTCTTTCCGTTTTGAAATTTTGTAAACGCCAAATTTAAGTAGCTGAGCAGAAATATTTCAATGACTTTTGGTAAGCTAAATTCCAAAAATTAATAGATTTAACTCTTCATAGGTAGCGTACGACAAAGATATTCCAAGTTCACTATAACACCTTTGAAATTGGAAGATTTAAAGTTTTGACTTCTTTTCTGTTTTTGACTGCTATTTTTCCAACATAAAATTTCTCAACATTTTTTGTATGTACTTTGTTTTAAGTTACTATCCATGAATCCATGAAATTTGAAAATTCGCGCCTTGCAAATTTTAGTTCAAGTCCAAAAAGTTTCAAACTAAAATATATATTAAAAAATGTTGTCATGCACACGCGATTTGGCAGAAATTTTTCTAAAAAAACTAAAAGTATGTTTACACTCTACTTTAGATGCAAAATTCAGCTTCTCATAAGATGAGAGAGCAGACGTGCAGAATTTTCTTGAGGGTTATCTATCATAACAGCTGTCAAAAAAGAACCACGTGTTTCACATTTATGTCCAATATATTTCAACAAATGAGCAAGTAAAGGCTTACACCACAACCATGACACAGAATAGAGGAAATTTACTCAAAACATTGCAGTTAGAAAAACTTCCGGTCTAATGTGGTTCACTTGCAGAAGATGTTGTTAATCAACAATTTTATGTAAGTTAAAGTTCAATCTGGTAGTCTGGTAATAAGCCGCTTAAAGACCTGTTTTGGTTCTTTGCCATACCAGTTGGAGTTCTATTACTAGATTCATGATCATCCTTTAAGATGCCTGCGCTGGACGCAAATTACAGCACACTCTGTGGCCTCACTATCGATACCTCTTCCAGTGTAGTGTTGCCAATGGGGAACAAGCGCACAAGAGATGCTCTATTGTTTCCCTGGTGCCTTGCTCTAAACATTTCCTGCAGTGTTCTCGTTCTGTGGGCGTGTGTCGCCACCAGACAGTCACCAGTTAATATTCCGACATGTTCCTACAGTTTATTCTATCCAGTGCCAATAGGAATTTTGTGTGCTACCGAACTACAGTTTACTCATGTGTTTTGCAATCTTACATCCAGCTAGCTTGTTTCATCGGGTTGTGATTTACTTCACCATGCTTCTATCGCGATCGTCGTATAGACAAAGCATGTACTTCACAATGTTGATCAGGTTTTCGGGTGTTAGTCGTACACCATTCTTAGCAATCTCCTTCACTATTTCATTGACCTCGATGACTTTGTGACCTGGCACCCAGTCAAAGTGAAGTTGCTTGCTTCTGGCAACACTTTCCAGTGCTGCCGTGCTTTTCAAGACACTTCTGGCCGGCGAAACGATGTTACTGCCTTGATGGTTGCTTGGCTGCCTACATAGATGTTGACTCTGGAATTGCTTGCAGGTGCATTAGAAGAAAGCCTCGCGACTTTCGCAATAGCAAGGAGTTCAGCTTGAAATATTCTGCAGTGGTCCGTGGTCGATGCTTGCAAAGCCAGTATTACCCACCCAGGTATGCCGAAAGATGCCATATGCCATATGTAAATTCTCCTGCAGCCAGTAGTCGTCCTGCCGATTTTGCTGCGCAGTTTTCAGCTAGAATTTTGGTGGCTGGTTTATGTCAGTTCAAGAGCCGCCGTTGGAGTTGCTCTTAGAGCTCTCACTATGCACAGCGCAGCGAGCCTCTGAACCTTTTCCATTGTCTTCCGGTAGGTGGATTTCCGTACGCCTGTCCACCATACTACTGCACCGTAGAGCGGAATTGGTCTTACAATAGCTGTGTAGCATCAATGCATAAGAGAGAGATGGTCCTCAAGTTGTGCCGAGCATCTGCCTACACGCATATAAAGCATTGCTAGCCTTTCTCTTTCTTTCTTACACAATGTGTTTCCACAGCAGTTTGCTGTCCAAGACTACTGCAAAGTGCTTGGTGCGGTCCTTGAGAGAGAGTTGTCCCATTTATCTAAGAGACTTCCGTAAAGGAAATTGTGCTTTCTTGTGAACAAAAGTTGATCCATTTTCTCCGGACTCAACCCCAGACCCGCTTGCGATGCCTTCTTCTCAAACGATTTTCAATTTAGTTACCCGAGAATCTACTAAAGTATGAGTTGCTGAAAGCAAACACTCACGGTACATTGGAATACTTGAACTCTTGAGAGTACTGGGTTAGTCTTTGTTGAAAAATGGATAGCACCTTGAGCTGAACTCATTAAAACTTATAAACACTTCAATTTAATTAATATAATTTTTGCGAAAGGTTCAGTGGCGAATGTCAAATTTTAAAATATAAAATATTTAATATATGGGGTTCCTTCGTAGCACTTCAAGGTTGACTTAGTAAAGATTTTTTTCTTACCTAAAAGACAGCATATATGACTCAGACCCCTTAAAACTGTATCAAAGGTATGTGTGGGGAAATATAAAATCGGAAAGAGGTATTTGGTATTTCAGTAATTTCGAGAACATCACCTGGAAAATCTTCAATATATACCACGTTTTTACAAATAACAATGAAGCATACAAGAACTATTTTACACAAAAAATGCCACCGCACTCACATACAGCAGTACCCTCAACCATAAACATCCACACACACACAATCGGCAACTATAAGATTCGTGAAAATTCTTGAATTTCCGCATACCGACATTCCCAAATGCTTTATGTCTACTGAGAGCGACTTCAGTTGACTGCCACAATATTCACACATACAAGCACGCATAGAAAATTCCTTACACCCACACACACACATACACATACAGACTACCGTTGGAGCCAAGTACTCAATCAAATAAACACTCAGCTTTGGATAAGCGCATATTTGCCGTTATTTGAAAGTGCTGGCATGCCAACAAATACGCCGTAGCAACAATAACAACAACACAAATTTTTATTTGCTACCGTTTGCTGCAACATTTTCGCTTAACGCCATAATAAATTTAGTGTAAACAAATCGACAGGCGGGAATTTTAAATGAACTGAAAGAAATCGCATTTCAAGGAGTCGCCACAGCGCCGACCTTACCCTCCATGCACACGTTCATACATATATTTATATGTGTGTTTATGAGTGTGTGTGTGTTTGTGGAAAGGCAGTCAAGTTGCAGACGATTTAGTAGACAGCTGTTATGTCGATGGCTTTGGCTTACAAATACCGTTCGACTAAGACTTGAGAACACACACACGCATACACATATATATCTTCTATATATACACATGTGTGTGTGCTGTATATGTTAACTGTCGCAAATTAAATAGCAAATGATCGTACTCACAGGCGCTTGGCTGAAGTGTGGCGGAAATCGATTACGGTTCATTTAATTTTATACAAGCAGCAAACACACACACACAGACACAGGCATACGCGCATTATGTGTGTATGTAAATGTCACATATGTGCGCGGTTAAATAGCGGTAGTTATTAGAAGACATTTATATCTACACAAACAAATGCAAAAGCATAAACAAGCATGTGTTTTTGATGGTGTGTGTATGTGTGTGAGTGCTTGTGTGTTGGCTGCGGTTTCGTACTGTGGTTAGTGAAGTGCGAAATTGGGTTGCTGTGGGTTCGATTTCGGCGCACGCCTGCAAGTTTTGATGTAGCGGAAATATTTTATGAAATTTCGGTTGAATATTTCTAGTTTTGCATTTCATTTGAGCCGAATTTGAAGCAAGGAAATAATAAATGTGAAATGATAACGTTTTTAAAGAAAATCGAAGACAATTTTAAAAATATAAATATAAGATAACTTTAAGCAAAGCAACATATTTTTAAGATTGTAAATTTTGTGAAAAATTAATGTAAATAAATAATTGATAAATTAAATATTAAGATTGCTTACTTCTTTTGATAGTGTTACATACTTTCAGGGTGTTTAAAGGGTTACATGCGTTTCCTCGGAAAAAAAGCCTTTTTCAACAATTTTTTTTTCTCATATAAAAAATGAAATATTTTATTCGAATTTTTTAGTGTTACAAATGCACACTATTAACAAGAAATTTTGAAATTTTTGGAAAAAAAAATTCAACTCGGCCATTGCGACGCAATTTCCGGTGACCCCTCTGAAATAATATGCGCCCGCGTTGGCAGGATAACTCCTTACTAGTAATCGAGTAGTCGAGAAAAAGTCCTTCGTTCAAGCCTTTAAAAGTAGTATCTCAAAGACCAGTGTAAAATTTCATGAAGATCGGTTGTGTAGAAGAAAACTTGCCAACCGACTTCAAAAACACAGTTTCGAGAAGAACGCGTTTAAAGACGGCGCACTTAGTCTAGCTAGCCTCGAGCGCACAAGTTCTCACGGCAGTATCTCCGAAACTATTATTTGGATCAACTTGAAAATTTAGGACAATATTCTAGAGAGACAATAAACAAATCCAATTTTTTGAAACCCGTAACCCCTAAAGAACCTAAGGGCTTTATATGCACTCGTGAATTTCAATTTTTTTTTGCATATATCTCAATTGTAGGTACATTTGAGAACATTCATCGAAAATTCGAAGTTTCGCAGCAATGAGCGTATTTGTAAGACTTCGTTAACTTAGTGGTAATCGGCGCCTAAAGTTTTCATGAACCTTCTTAGATATGTATTGTCAGATAATGATCGACTGAATATTTTTTTTATTCATTTGAACAATAATTTCGAATTTTTCAGCCACTCTGAAAAGTAAATTTTTTCCCCAAATAAAACAATTTTTTTTTTGAAGCCGCCATTTGGTCTAAAATCAAATCTTTATATTCATTACCTGTATAATTCTTCTTCTTTTGTTGTCCAACAACCGCGGATCGACCTTTGCAGAGAAGAAAAAACTTCGCCACTTGCCTCTACCCATTGGGAGATCACGCCGGTTGTACATCCCAAGTACAACCAGATTGCTATGACTATGACTGTGTGAGTTCCCTTGCTTTCGCTGTTCTAGTCTCGTGTCGAAGAAGTCTTTTGCTTGGACATCATCTGCCACACGAACAACATATAGTAGTCTTAACAGCGCATACGGGGCATTTTTATGCGCTTAACTATACCCATGTAGCCATAGAGCACTTACAGAAGGTGGTTCTATCTTCTTCGATCTTCATCGCTCACACTGGCGACACCAAAGATTTTGCGAAGACAAGTTCTTTCGAATGCTCGAAGTGCTTTTTGTATTTGAGATAATTTTAAGCAGAAAAAGCTTCAAAACAGCAGAGACCTTTTTTCTGAAGTCTTCCTGGAATCGGTTAAGGAATTAAAGGTGATAACTTAAGGCTCTACATTGACTAACTTTTTTCCAACTCCTGATGATAAATAACATTTTATTATATTCTGATACTTTAGATAAAACCATATCCGTGAGTAGCGAACAGAAACCAAACTGGCATAATTCTCACAGACTGGTATATTTGATTATATAGATATTAGATATAGTGTTAATAAAGGGTTTTGTAAATTAATAGACAGATTTTTTTTGAAATACTAGAACTTGCAGATTGTTGAATCGATAAATTAACTGGTATAAATCACATATACTCGTATAACAAAATAAATTTAGATTTAACAAGCGTTTAGGTCAAATCATTCTTAATTTTTCTTCGAGATACTGGAATTTGGGGATTAGGGTATTTAACAGGTAACTGGTATAAGTCGCCTAGACTGGTATAACCAAATAAATGTAGATTTAAGAACCAAGTGCATAATTTTTTTTATAGATATTTCGAGATACGGGAATTTGGAGGTCGGGGAATCGAACAAGCAACTGGCATAAATCGCGTGCACTAGTGGGATCATATAAAAATAGGATAGAAAGCAGTTATACCACTTAAATAACTAACAGTGATCTAAAATCGAACAGATCGAGTTTTGTCATCCCAGCGAATCCCTGAAGTCTCAAAGTACTTTTTCATTTGAGAAAGTTTTCTGCATAAGTTTAAACCGGATCCTGTGAGCTTTGAAAGCTTAACTAGAAAGAGCAAGGGTTAACATTAAAGCGTTCAAAAACTTCCTGTTTATTCTTAAATTTTAGTTGATTCACTAACCGTCATTATTCGGCACTGTTTCAGGGGGATAATATTGAGAATAGTTGCTTTTATTTGAGAATTAAATATAGCCATTGCCCATTTTTGACTTTTTTGAAATATTCTAAACGAGGTCAACATGATAACTCACACCTTTTATAAACTTGTATACCGATGTATGTATTGTAAATATGTATTTCTATGCTATACATTTTTGTAAATATTTGAACGCTTTAAGCGAAAATGTAAATTGTATTAAATAACTTGAAAATTATGTTAGCTCATAATTACTCTCTACATGCCACACATATTTATAAGAATACATACAAACTCATTTCAAAATATACACAAGTATACCCCCTATACCACCTTAAATCCTTCTGCCAACACAAACAAGCGACAAATTTATAGACACATACACCCTTTCGCCTTGGCTGCCGCTGGACACATGTGTGGCAAGAATGTTTCTGCCACACAGCGTAAAAGAGTTGTCGTCTCATGCCCTTGAGTATAGCGAAAACATTTTAACTGCCAGTTACTGCACTCGAAAATAAAAAAGGTTACATTCAAAAGGATTTGGGGAAATCTAAGCAAATTCTATTCAGAAAATATTTATACATGCCACACACACTCTTCTTGTAGGAGTGTAGTATGAATGTTTTTGCATAATAAATAAATACTATACCCATTTATATATATAAGTATGTCGTTATGCAACGTAAGGGTTGACAAGGCAAAGAAGGCAATACTGTTGACAACAACATACAATTTCGTTGAGGGGAAAACGTTTTGTAGGCAATGAATAAATTGAAGTAGGAATACAGTGTGCTAAATAAGTGGGCGGACGCTGTTTATAAAGAGCGAAATATTTAAGAAGGGCATTCAAAAGAGTACAGAAAATTTTCAGCATAATGTTTATGGTTACAAAATATTTTAAGAACTTAAATATTGATCCTTGAGAAAACTAGATCACCTCTTAAACAAATTAGATTTTTTTTTTATTTTTTATTTTTGATTTTCATGTTTTCTGTGCTTATTTGAGACTACTTTAAGATTTTTCATCTGTTCGTAGTTAATTTTGAATACTTTTAATACTTTACTGGAAATTTTTAGTCTGACTGGCAACCTTTATGGACCACTAGTTTTGTATAATGTCAACTCCCACTCGCTCTTGGTTGCGAAGTTGTGGCTGAAGTTGGCGTTTTACGCATCGAGCCTCACTTTCTGTGAAGTTGTGGTTTAAAAGTTACTCTTTCGACATTGCTTCCTGATAAATGGAACACATTATTCTTCTAATATGGTGGCCACTTTCTATAAAAAGTTAAAACTAATTAAAAAGCATATGTCTCATATCAAATAAAATATAATACATTAGTTAATGAAGAAATGTAATATTTTTAGAACGCTTGAGACTGAAAAACTTTTTGAATAGAGTTGCCACGTATTTCAAAAATTAAATAAGTACATTTATTGCGTTCGTCATTTGCAAAAAAAAATAGATTTACCAAAAACATATTATCAAAAAATTTTATTTTACGATAGAGTTGCCATATTGATAAAAAAATAAAACTGGCTTAAGTATTAAAATATACATATGTATGTACATATGTAAAAGCAAGTTTTCAAAATTTGGGTACTTTGAAAAAATCTGTTAGACTGGTTAGATAAAAAAATATAAACAGAGTTGCCAACTTTATTAAAAAAATAAAACTAGTTAAAAATCTGTTAATCACATCACATTTTTCACATAAAATAATTTGACAAGTTAATAAAAAAAATTTAATATTGTGAAGATGCTTAAGACTGAAAAATTTTTAGAACAGAGTTGCCATATATTCTAAAAGATTAAATGCTTTAATTGAGTTTGTCATTTACAGCAAGTTTTGTTTAACCATAAAACTGTTCTTTTGAAATTTTAATTTTTCGTTAGAGCTGCCACCTGCTACGTATTAAAAAAAATTAAATTCTTAATTCCCGTTCGTCATTTATAGAAATATTTGTTTAACCAGAAATCTTTTCTCTTGGAATTTATATTTTTCGATAGAGTTGCCACTTGTATAAAATAAAATAAAATTAAAATAAGTATTTTAATATATAAAGGATAGTTATCGAAATTTGGCTGCTTTGAATAGATCTGTTAGCTTTACCAGTCAGCTTTTCTCTAAAAATTTTAATTTTTCGAGAGTGTTGCCGTAGGCATAAAAATAAAATGCAAATGAAATAAAGATACTCAAATTTATGTTCCTTAAAAAGATCTTTGAAATAAAAAAATTTGGATAGTTGCCAACTTTTACTAAAAAATTAAAACAAAAAAAGTAAATGTTTTACTTCAAATAATTTTGATTTGAATTAATTAATAAAAAAATTAATAAACTCCAAACATGACTAGATATACGAAATATATGCCAGGTATGCATCGAGTTCTCTTGCAATACCAACCAGCTCTTTTTATGTCCAACTCATCTAATACCCATAAGCCAAAGCTCTTCTTTTGGAATGCTAGTCGAAAGACGTATCTGACAAAACTCGTCACTAAACAGGGTTAAGATAACCATTACAACAACAATAACAAAGTTTCGCTTTCAAGAGGGAAATTATTTCTTTAAATTGAACATTTCAGGCCTTACGGAAACTATTTTCGAAATTTTACGATATTAATAAAGCGTTTGAGAATTATTTGTCAGTGAGTCATCATGAAGGAAATGTTTCCTAAAATGTGTGTTTCGCCTAAAAGTATGCACTATGCCAGAGAACCGGTTACATAATAACTATTTAAGCCAGCTTCTCCCAGAAATGTACGAATTTTATTATAACACACTGTACATATCACAAACACAACATGTCATTTCTTCGAGGCGACCTCGCCCATAACCATAAAAAGTTAATTTTACTAATATTTATTTAACTATGCAAATGTGCATGTCGACAGAGGGGGAAAAGGGAAACAACCAGCAAGGGTGAAGCAGAAAGTAAAGCGAAAGCCAAGTGAAAGCCAAGCAAATAAATTCAAGGCAAAAATCAACGCCATAAAGACACATAAAAAATGAAAGCCCAACGGATTTGTGAAGAATATTTCGCTTAGAAATAAATGTGTTTAGAAAAATATATAAATATTTAACTGTAAAATAGCCTGCATCCTTGCTTTGATATTTACATTTGAACTTTGTTGCTTCCGTTACTTTGAAGCAGCACATAACACACAGCGATTAATAGCACAGCATAAACGAAGATGTGTGTGTGTGGCAAATTCCAAGTTAGATTAATTTTCAAGTGAGGCGCCTAAGCCTACAAGACAGTTGGATCGTAAGCTATGACGCCTTAGGCTCACACACACACATACATATATACACAGAAATAATAAACAAACAATAAATATATCAAGAGTGGCGCCGCAATCTTGGTCTGTGCAGCTTCCTGCTGCAAAGCCATAATAGCCAGCATGACAGACAGCTAAACCGTTAGCTACACACACACACCATCACACACATACATGTATCTAACGCAACGCATGTGTCCTTGTCCCATATACGTCACTTCAATTGGCACTTCAGTAATGCCGTTCGTTCTTAACAACAACAGACCTGTCACACTGCTAGTTCTTCACTCGAAGCTCGCACACCGACCATCGACAGCTCGCCTATTGCCGTCAGCAGCTTTCACGCCTTCGTCGGCGCAGTTATTCATGTCACTCAAAAGTGTTTGCCAAGGCACCGCTGCCGCTGCTGAGGCTGGACAAATGTGACAGTGACAGTGATAGACCAAGAACTCGTGCACACACACACACATACATACATTTGTGTAGTACGAGTGTAGTGTGTGGCTCGCTTATACTTGGAGACAATAAGGACGTGTGCGCGAGTGAGTGAGTTGAATTGACGGCGGGTCCTTTGCGCTGACATGTCAGTAAGTTGGCGAGCCAACAGTGATTTAAGTCCATGAGGCACCCTTTTCATCTGCCCAACCAGCTGCGCTCCTTGTCGCACGCACATAAACACACATATATGTATGTATATAATATAAAGTAGAAGAAAAGGATAACGGTTTTGTGGCGCTTTCGCCCTTTTGAGACGCGTCGTTGACCTCGTTTAATGTGATTTGTTTAGTTTAGCCGTCAAGTTGAATTGACTTTGGCATTTTAATTATGCATGAAAATGTATGCAGATTTTTTGATTTCTTGTTATTGTTCTTCTTGTGGTTGTTGGTCTCAAATTGGCCTTGTAACGGCACATTTTATAGCTTGGTAAGTAGCCATAATCGTTTGAAGGCAGACGGATCAATGCTTTGATGGCTTAAAATACACTAGTCTGTGTGTATATGTGAGTATTTAGACTTGTATGTCGATGTGTGCTTGTATAAGTGTGCGTATGTGTGTGTGTGGCTATAACCACTGAGTCGTGAAAATTATTTAAGTGCCACTCATAAATATTGTCTGGGCATCACTAATAGATATTATATGGCATCGAATATTTATGAACACATTAACATAGATAACTGTGAGCTTATACATAACGGTGCATATACATATAGTATATATAGTATATATATACATACGTTTGCGGCTTGGTAATGAATTTTACTCAGCTTTTTGCAAAT
Source organism: Bactrocera neohumeralis (assembly GCF_024586455.1). Classification (NCBI taxonomy): domain Eukaryota; kingdom Metazoa; phylum Arthropoda; class Insecta; order Diptera; family Tephritidae; genus Bactrocera; species Bactrocera neohumeralis. Next base: position 9,498,505 of record NC_065922.1, on the reverse strand, counting down.
ATAAACTCACTACACAGTGGAAAACTTTCATAGAAGTTAGAAAGGAGATTAAGTAAGGTATTATTTGCACATACTACTTATACATTAGAGAAGGTCGATTTACAGTGAGCCGAAAAAACGGAAAAATGCCGGCAATGTTCTACAGATCATTTTAAAAAAATTTGCTTAAGAGACTATGGATCTAAAATCGGTTTCGAGCCAGATATTTTTAAGGCAAAGTAGAACATTTCCATCATAGGCTTTTTCTTAAGAAAAAAGTCGATCTGCTCTATTATTGTGGTACACACATATATACATACATATACATACATACATGTGTATACACATATGTAGGTAGAACATATAACAAGTAAATAATTTATCCGTCAACTCTGAAAGCACTGCATTACTTTTACCACTACCGCCAGATTAATTTTAGTAGAAACCTGTGCTTATAATTTTGAATTTTTCGAGCGAGTTGCCACCTACATATGTAGCTATGTGCTATATATGTATATAAATTAATACAAAATTTGCTTCAATATATAAATAAAAGATAGTTGTCAAAGCTAAAGTAGTTTTAAAAGATTTTCCAGATATTGTAAGAAAAAAAGATATTCAGAGTTGCCACCTTTAATAAAAAATTAAAATTATTTAAAAATTATAATTAATTAAAAATTATATGTTTCACATCATATATTTGAAATGTAATAAATAAGTTAATAAAAAAATTTAATATTTTTAAAATTGCTTAAGACTGAGAAATATTTATAACAGAGTTGCCACATATTTCAAAAAAATTTAAATGCTTTAATTGCGTTTATAAGTTAAATAAAGATTAGCTTTACCAAAAACTTGTTCTTGCGAAATTTTAATTTTTCGGGAGAGTTGCCACCTATAAAAAAATGGAATTTACTTCAATATGAAATTAAAATATACATAGGTACTTAAATTTAGGTTCTATAAAAAGCTATTTTAGATAAAAAAGATATACAGAGTTGCCAACTTTTATTAAAAAGTTAAAACTAGTTAAAAAGCAAATATTTCACACAAATCAAATATAATACACTAGTAAAACAAAAACTAATATTTTTTTAAATTCTTAACACTGAAAAACTTTTAGAATAAAGTTGCCACTTAGTAAATATTACACAAAAAACAAATAAATGCTTTCGTGATTTAAAGAAGGATTAGTTTTAACAGAAACCTGTTCTTTTGAAATTTTATTTTTCGAGGGAGTTGCCAACTAAAAAATAGTATTTACTTCACTATATGTATGTATAATTAAAATATAAGGACTAAAATTTAGGTTTCATAAAAAGATGTTTTATATAAATAAAATAAAGAGAGTTGCCACATAGTATTACAAAAAATTAAATGCTCTAATTGCGTTCGGCATCCATATACATAGCCTTGTCAAATTATAAATTTGTTAGCATTATGAATAAAATATCTCTATTTGGACCTACTACTCAGACATACACATATACATATGTATGTATGTACATATGCAATATAAATTTTATACTCGTATTAAGCAAAACCACAACAGAAAAGAGGTCTAAAGAACAACTAAATACCGATGTGGTTTAAATTCGAAAAGCCCACACAGCTACAGAGCTGCCAAAGGACTGTCCAGTAGTGTAGAATCGAGTAGGTTTTGGATTTTAATTTAGGTTCACTTTATGGCAGATAACCACTCTGTACGAATATATGATTTCGTGAATACTTTATTGTTTCTTTAACAAGATCTATCTTGCAACACTATTTTTCACTATAGATGGCAGTTCTTTTCAAAAATATGTCTATAATATATTAAAAACTTTCGTAATAATTTTGGTTTACTACCTAAATTGTGTTACTAACTTGCAATCGTTAAAGTTACGAAAACTCCTGACTATTTTTTGTTTAAGAAGTAAATACTGTTTCTAACTTAAAGCAAATTAGACATTTGGATAAAAATTAGGCTTCATAGTTTAAATAAAGTCCCTTCTAAGATATTTAAGAATGTAAATATATATATATTATTCCCTATTTTATATTTTTATTATATATTTTCTTACGATTACTTTAAAATTAAGATTAAGAAATATTTTTCTATCATCAAATTAGAAGATAAATTATTTAAAAGAAAGTGCTTACGTGTTCCTAACACCAACTCGAAAAATTTCAGTGGGTTTGTGACTTAGGTAAAACAATCCTAAATGTAGACTTTGTTTTCTCCACAACTGCTTTGGAAACTTAAACGTGGCCTACATTTTGGGTGTTAAAAATTTGAGGACATAATTTGAGTGACACATACAACAAGTAATTCAAAACTGCAACAAATACTAAATATAATATAAGAGATGAAACAAAGATATTGACAATTAATTCTGTCAGTGCATTTTATCTTCTTACTCATCATCTACTTTAAGTGTCAACTTAAGAGCTTTGAAAAGCTTAAGTATTGAAAATATTGCAAACTATGCCATTTATCAGTAGATAGACTAACTCAAACTACACACGCACATAAAATAGACTTTTAAGCATTACCGTTAGTCAGAAATAATCAATTGAAAATTGAAATTTAAGAGGATTATAAAATGGCTTAAGTCCATTAATGAATTAACTGTGTTTGTGTTGGAGCTGAGTTTAAATAGTAAAATGACTTTGAGTGTAAACATTCTGATAGAAAAGCTGATTTGAAAAGCCTTCAGAAAAGCAAAGAAAAACTGGCAATACAAATATAAGAACTTCAACATTATTAATAGTCTATAAGTCCAGAGTATTATCAAAGCTGAAATTGTTCGACACTCGTCTCCTAAGTACAGGCATGAAGTAGATAGGAACGTTGCTCTGTTATTCTCGACGAGTGGATGGAAAGCATAAAGCTTCGGAAGACTCATTTTATATTTGTAGAAACGCCAGAGGTGATCTAGTGACTGATGCCTAGAGCATACAGAAATTATGGAGGGAACAAATCTCCAGGCTTCTGAATGACAGTAAAAGCATAACACCAGGAGATGGTGTATCCGATTTCCCAATTGCTGACGATGGAGCAGACGTTCCATTGCCCGAACATGAAGAAGTTCGAAAAGCAATTACCAGTCAGAAGAACAACAAAGCGGCGGGGGACGATGGACTGTCACCAAAGCTATTCAAATATGGCATCAGCTTCTTTTCAGAATATAGTCTGACGAAAGCATGCTTGACGATTAGTATTTAAGTGTACTTTGCCCAATCCACAAAAAGGGAGACCTAACAATCTGCGCCAACTACCGTAAGCCTGGATAAGCCTCCTTAACATTGCATACTATGTGAAAGATTGAAGCCTCCCGTCAGCAAACTGATTGCCACTTATCAGCTTGGCTTTAGGCCAGGAAAATTTACGATCGATCAGATTTTCATCATGCGCCAAATCTTGGAAAAGACCCGTGAAAGGAAGATCGATACACATCCCCTCTTCGTAGATTTTAAAGCCACCTTCGACAGCACGAAAAGGAACTGCCTCTGTGCCGATAAGCCTGAAGAAGGTACAGTGTACAACTGCTGTCATACGCTGGTAACATCGGACCCAACATCAGCGGCGTTAGTTCTGCTTTCTACAGACTGGATAAGGCAGTGAAGCAAATGGGTCTGGTAGAAAACGAGGGAAAGACGATATACATATCTCCAGCCATAAAACAAACAGTTGTGGCTCTCGAGACTTGGCTCTAACGTCACTTTTGACAATCATAAGTTTGAAGTTGTAGACCTATCTTGGAACCAGCATTAAAACCAACAACAACGTCAGCCTAGAAATCCAACAGGCTCTACTTCGGACTGTGTAGGCTATTGAGAAGTAAAGACGATCTCTCCCGACGAACAAAGGCCAAATTCTAAAAGTCTCTCATCATCCCTGTCCTGCTATATGGTGCAGAGGCATGGACGATGTCAACATCTGATGAGTCGACGTTACGAGTCTCCGAGGGAGAGGCTCTGTTGAAGATTTATGGTCCGTGGCGCATTGGCAACGGCGACTACCGCAGTCGATGGACCGATGAGCTCTATGAAATAGACGACGATATTGACATAGTTCAGCATATTAAGAAACAGCGGCTACACACTGCTAGATCATGACATCCGAATGGATGAAAACTCTGCAACTCTGGGAGTATGCGACGCAATAATCGCCGAGGGAAGTAGAAAAAGAGAATAACCTCCACTCCGTTGGAAAACCAGGTGGAGAAGGATCTGGCTACACTTGGAATCTCCAAGCTAAACAGCGAAAAGGAAGCGCGACTGGCGCACTGTTGCAAACTGGCTATAACCGGTATCCACATCAATAAAGAAGAAGTTTTCAAAAGCCGATGATTTCAGGAAACCTTTAAATTTTGATGCCTATAAGGAACCCTCAATAAAAAGTGGAGTGCATCAATCTTGCTTGCTCTACGTATTGCGAAAGTTTTGTTTCTTAGGCTCCAGCTGACTCATATTTCCTTGACTCAATTACCGCAAAAATTAGGAAAATGCAACGGATCCAACTCCGCAATGTGAAACTTACTACTTCAGAATTCAATTGGAGGAACCCAACTTTGTCACACACCATTAATAATGTTATTAGTTAAAAGGGCTCAGTTGTTCTCACACAACCGAGAATGGAAAAAGAAGTCGGATTGCATTATTTTATAAATATGAACTCTTATTCAACCGTTCTCTCCGGCTATGTATTTGATGGAGGCTTGTCGCGTCAGGCAATATGTCGCCTACTTTCAAAGTGACATTGTCACACATTTGGCAGTCCTCACGATTTAAGTCTCGCCAACTGACCGCTGTCTGCTGTCCGTCGTCCGCCGGGCATCCACTCTTCACAGTCTAGCCGCTGTGCCTCCTTGCGGCATTTCACGGCTCATATCCAAAGCAGTTCTTCGTTAATACGACATATTGTATAGAGAATGGACAGCAGATAGTGGTGAGCTGCCATATTCAAGTGGAACAATTAAGTCAACGGCGTGTGCGGTCGACGAGCGCAGCTGGCCGACAACAAGCGCATGACGAGGGATGGATTTAGTTTGGATGGGATGTAGGAGACCAGAAGATAGAAGTGAATGCTTGCGGGGTTGTTGGCGGCGGTTGAGTCGCGGTCAGCACAGCAGGCTCTGGACAGCGGTCTATATGCCACGTCTGGTTCGACATGCTCACACTGTGTTGACCGCGAAAAATGAGCGAGTAAAATAAAACAGTTAAACTGAATTGAATCGTTAAAAGGCAGTTGACAGCCGGATGTGCGGCAACATGATGATACTATCGCAATGCGTGGACTACTACATGCATGTATGTGAGGCAGCATGCCACGTAGGCATGCTGGAGTAGTTGGTGCTGCAAGCGCAGTGTGTTGGCTTCCACTGCTTCGAGCTACGCGATGATGGTAGTGAAACTTATCTATACATGAAATTGAAGTTATGGAGCATTTCCGGAGAACTGATGTGAATTGGGCTTTCACTTTTTGTATCGTTTCTGTGATAAGTTGTAAACGAAACTCGGTTTAAAGTCGCATTGTTTTGTGCTGAGAGAGTTTTTTGTCCAAACCTTTTGAGTTCTCAATAGAATTTTAATAGTACTAATGTTTTGATATGCTGCCAAAGTTACTGCTGATGGTCGGAAAAGCTAACGCTTTCAGTGAGTGACAAAATTCTCTGTCTTTTCGTAATTTAAAGAGTTGAAAACGGTTAATGACGGAATATCTCAGCAAAACATTGAACTTTGGGTCTCAAGTCAGTTATCTTATGTCGTAGGTATCACGGAATAGTAAGGATAAATCGCTTGGAAACTAATAAACTTTCATTATATGGAAGCTTTTGTGAAAGCTCAAAGCTTTTTGCGGTTGCATTTAAGATATGCCGTGTTAAAATTGGCGGGGAGTTATCTTGTGTCGTAGGAATCTCGGAATAGTAAGGAAAAATCACTGAAAAACTAATAAGCTTTCACTATATCCAAGCTTTTGTGAAAGCTCAAAGATTTTAGCTAAAGCTTTCACTTTTATCAAGCTTTTATAGAAGCACAAAGCTTTTAGCGGCTCCATTTAAGGTACAAACTACACCCGATGTATGTAGAACTAACCATCTACAAACGTCAGCAACCGTGCTGAGCTGAAACTTTCATAGGATTCAGGAAATTGTTCAATATTTTGGATTTGAACACCTGTCGTTCGAAGGCAGTGCAGATGGGGCCAGTCTAATATAAGACATTTCGAGGGAATTTTATCCAGAATTTACTTTCCAAATAGTTTAAAAAGGGTTTCCCTACCTTGTAGAAAAGCTCGTTCCAAGCCAACCACAAGATACATCTTAACTATTTGGTGTCCCTTTTCCTTCAGGCCACAATTATGTTCAGTTGCACTCATGGCTGCGGCAGTAAATGCACACATGTAACTGAAAATGTTTTTAGTCTCTTCAGCCTTCAGCCTTCCGCCGGCAGCGTGTTTACTCCTTTTCACAAGTACTTCCTGTCACAACTGGCGCAGGCTTAATTTTTTCACTTCTCTTACACACTATCATTCTATGTGAATGGACTAACCACTCAGCCGCTTACTCATTCCCGCATTCCCCCGCCCACTATACACTCCCTCTCTCTTGATCCAGCAAATATAGCGGTGAAGTCGGCTTTGCGCTCTGCTGACTTCGTAGTCCGGTCCAGTCAAAGTGGCAGCCACTTAACTTATTTGCGAAATTTGTAGATTTGTGGTGGGTCAGCAACAGGTATTGTTGTTGTTATTGTTGCGCTCATCTATTTTATGTAGTGTAACGGTGTAGTTTTATATATATTCATGGTAGTTCTTATGTGTGCCTAGGAACGTATGACAACTGAAAACGACCGTTACTGAATTAGTGATATCCATTTAGGCGAGAAATATTGAATTTGTTTCAATTTAGCTTATAAATTGCAGGGAATTGCCTACAAATTGTTTGAGGTTATTATGATTTCGATTTTTAGCTTGAAAAAAGTGGCCAATGCAAAGTTTTTGTGTATTTTTCTCATCCTCCGGCTGAGTGATAACTGTTAAAAACTTGATCAAAAGAATGATTGCCGAAGCTTATAATGTGTGAGGTGTGAATGACAGCCAGTGACATACAAGCAGCAATAAACTGTTCATATGCAATTATTTATGTGTGTGTGTATGTATGTATGTGTAATTGCCGAGAAATTCAATGAAGCACATTGCGCTACATTGTTGTTTTTGTACAAGAAATACATATCGTCACCTAAAATGCAAAATAACGTATCACTAAAACAATTAAATAACTAATTCATATATAACCAATGTATAACCAATATATAATCAATACATAACTAATACATAACCAATATATAACCATTTTATAACCAAAACAAAAATTTTGTTTCATTTGACTGCTTTCTATAACATCGTTTTTCTTTCGCCTGAAAACTTATGAATAGTGTTACGATATGTGCGTGTGTGATGAGCAATCAACATAATATAATAATGCAGTTATATTTATATCCGGTTGCTTTTGAATATATCTTTTTTCAATCAAAAAAATTTTGAATTTTTTTGGAATACAAATTTTGCCATAAAAAATAGTGTAGCGAACTTGAAACCAGAGTTCGCAAATACTCATCACTGAGGAGTAAAATTTTTATCTTCCTCCTCAGTACAACAGAATTGAGGAGCAATAAATTTTGATTTCCTCAATTGTGAGTTCAAAGGAAAGAGTTCTCTTCTAGAATATTTCTCTTTAATACTTATCTTATCTTTTCGCTCTAATATTTACCGCAAACGTACGTGCTCCTCAAAATAATACTTCTCACAAGAGCGCTAAGTTTCTTTTTCTCATCTCAGGTTTCAGCACTCAGTATTTTGTATCGCTGATAAAGTCAGTAATGCAGCAGAGAGTGCACTTGAGCAATTTCTTATTCTCTTAGAGAGTATGTATATTTATGTATAAATTTATGTTAAAGTTTAATTGTTGTTGGTGTAAATATTAACAGTTTTGGGTACATGCATGATTAACCGTTAATTTAAGTTGTATTGTGTGTAGGTAAATAATTTTAATCAGGAAGACGATGCAAAAATACTGTTCTCTAAGAGAATTTCGCTATACAATGATTGTTTTTTTTGTCATGGGTCGGCGTTTTCTCAATTGTCATTTTGGATTAAGATGCATTGCAGTTTTGTTAGCTTAAAATTTTATAAGTTAAAAATGGGCAGGTTTTCAAAAATTGACAAAACAAAGTACGTATCATACGACAGTGAAACAAATCAATCGATGTGCCTTTTATGCAAAAAACATTTTAAAGGTCAAGTTTTGCACAACATAAAAATACATTACACTTTAGTTCACAAATATAATTTTGTACAAATTGAGTCATCGGAAACATTGAGAAAAGTAAAAATAAAATTGAATCTAAGTAATTTTTTTAAGTGCTGTGTGGGGCTGATTACTGTTAAAGCAATACCATTTAGGCTTTTTGATGATGAACAGTATTTTAAAAAAATTATAGAGTCTTATGAACACGAATTTAATATAACAGTAAACTCAAGGAATATAATTGAAAGACTTGGCACGTGTGCCGAACAAATGAAAATCAAACTATCTGATTTACTACGAAACAAAATGATTTGCATAAAGTTGGACATTGCTTCACGAATGGAAAAAAGTATATTGGGAATAAACGTTCAAGTTATTGATAATTTTCAAATAAAAATTTTTACTATTGGGATGGTGGAATTGAAAAAAAGACACACTGCACTGTTTCTAAAGGAAGAAATCTTAAAAAGTTTCCATAAATTTGGTATAAACGCGGCACAAATATATTCTTCTACTACCGATAATGGAGCGAACGTTGTGAAAACTTCAGAGTTACTTCAAGAAAGTGAAACCACGGATGGTGATGAACAAATTCACACTAGATTGAATTCGGTATTGTCGGTGGTAAGATGTGCTGTACATACGCTCCAACTAGCTGCACATGATGTATATAAAACTGTTTCAACAGAATTAACAAAGTGTAGAGAGGCGGCACGTTTTCTTCGAAAAAAGATTCGTAATGAAAATTTTGGTGAAGGTATCCGAATGCCTACATTAGACAATTTAACTAGATGGAATTCTACGTTCGATATGTTAAATTCTCTGTTGAACTTGGAAGAATTTGCAAATATTCACGAAGTTATACTTATATGGGTGATTTCTACAGGGATTGGCTGCTTTGCGAAACGAAATTGGAAACTATGCCGAACAATATCTTCGCTAGTACTTTATTAGGATCAATGCAGTTGCGGAAGGAAAAGCTTCTTGAAAACAATGCATTCGTTTCCGCTTTATATATGGATCGAAGATTTAATTATATGGATTCACTGTTCTTCAATGAAATGCAAAGAAAACAGGCGGTAGTAAGTACATTTCAATCTATAATATCCTTACTTTATTATTTACTAAAAATTATGCATGACATTACTGATCGATAAAATATGATTATCATTTTTTGTTGGTTTATATTCTCTAGTCACATATAATTTCTACAAGCACAATGTTAAGTTCTTTGGAGGGAAATCCAATATGCAATGATGCAGTGGACAGCCAAGTTGAATTCGAACCTTCTCTGTCTTCAAATGATACTTTTCAATTACTTGAACAAAAAGTTACTTCTTGGACGCAGCAATCTCCTCAGTCAACAAGCAATGTTCAAACAATTCGTCAAAAACTTGAAGGACTAGCACACGAAACTCGGATGCCTTTCCAAACAAACATACTGGATTACTGGAAAGGTTTGCGAAGCCATGAGCCAGCTTTAGCCAAATTAGCCGAAGTAGTTCTATCTGTTCCATGTAGTCAGACTTCAGTGGAACGTGCCTTTAGTGCTCTTTCGTTAATTTTAACTAAGCATCGTTCCAGGCTCAACGCACAAAATATCAATAATTTGCTTTTGATAAGGTTAAATGAAGAACTTTTTAATAATATGAATTTTTCTTAAGGTATTTTTTCATCAAAAAATTATCAACTTTATTTATTGAATTATTTATTTATTTATTGAATATTTTCTATTGAAATATATATATGTTTTGTTTGTTTTAATAAATAAGTACTTACTTATGCACGTACATATGTATGTACAAATACGGAAAATATCTAAATAAAAATTTGAGTGTCTATTCTTTATTTGTAAATACATATGTATATGCTTTTGCTTTTTTTTTCTTTAAATAAGAGACAATACTAATGACAAGTAAAAACAAGAAAGGAAGGGCTAAGTTCGGGTGTCACCGAACATTTTATACTCTCGCACGATAAAGTGATAATCGAGATTTCATTATCAGTCATTTACATATTTTTCAAATACCGTATTTGTGTAAAGCTTTATTCCGCTATCATCATTGGTTCCTAATGTACTATATATTATACAGAGAAGGCATCAGATGGAATTTCAAAATAGCGTTATATTGGAAGAAGGCGTGGTTGTGAACCGATTTCACTCATATTTCGTACATGTCATCAGGGTGTTAAGAAAATATTATATACCGAATTTCATTGAAATCGGTATAGTAGTTCCCGAGATATGGTTTTTGGTCCATAAGTGGGCGACGCCACGCCCATTTTCAATTTTTAAAAAAAGCCTGGGTGCAGCTTCCTTCTGCCATTTCTTCCGTAAAATTTAGTATTTCTGACGTTTTTTGTTAGTCGGTTAACGCACTTTTAGTGATTTTCAACATAACCTTTGTATGGGAGGTGGGCGTGGGTATTATCCGATTTCTTCCATTTTTCAACTGTATATGGAAACGCCTGAAGGAAACGACTCTATAGAGTTTGGTTGACATAGCTATAGTAGTTTCCGAGATATGTACAAAAAAGCTTAGTGGGGTTGTAAACAAAACTATAATACACTCCTTAGCAACTTTGTTGCGTGAGAGTATAAAGATGAGTTTTATTTTTCGCATCACTTGAACACTCAGAGCGATAAAAAATAAAGATGTTGCGTTAGGCAAAATATCGGATTTTTTAAGAGCTTGATAACTTTTTTTTTAAAAAAAACGCATAAAATTTGCAAAATCTCATCGGTTCTTTATTTGAAACGTTAGATTGGTTCATGACATTTACTTTTTGAAGATAATTTCATTTAAATGTTGACCGCGGCTGCGTCTTGGGTGGTCCATTCGGAAAGTCCAATTTTGGGCAACTTTTTCGAGCATTTCGGCCGGAATAGCCCGAATTTCTTCGGAAATGTTGTCTTCCAAAGCTGGAATAGTTGCTGGCTTATTTCTGTAGACTTTAGACTTGACGTAGCCCCACAAAAAATAGTCTAAAGGCGTTAAATCGCATGATCTTGGTGGCCAACTTACGGGTCCATTTCTTGAGATGAATTGTTCTCCGAAGTTTTCCCTCAAAATGGCCATAGAATCGCGAGCTGTGTGGCATGTAGCGCCATCTTGTTGAAACCACATGTCAACCAAGTTCAGTTCTTCCATTTTTGGCAACAAAAAGTTTGTTAGCATCGAACGATAGCGATCGCCATTCACCGTAACGTTGCGTCCAACAGCATCTTTGAAAAATACGGTCCAATGATTCCACCAGAGTACAAACCACACCAAACAGTGCATTTTTCGGGATGCATGGGCAGTTGGCCACCAAGATCATGCGATTTAACGCCTTTAGACTATTTTTTGTGGGGCTACGTCAAGTCTAAAGTCTACAGAAATAAGCCAGCAACTATTCCAGCTTTGGAAGACAACATTTCCGAAGAAATTCGGGCTATTCCGGCCGAAATGCTCGAAAAAGTTGCCCAAAATTGGACTTTCCGAATGGACCACCTAAGACGCAGCCGCGGTCAACATTTAAATGAAATTATCTTCAAAAAGTAAATGTCATGAACCAATCTAACGTTTCAAATAAAGAACCGATGAGATTTTGCAAATTTTATGCGTTTTTTTTTAAAAAAAGTTATCAAGCTCTTAAAAAATCACCCGATAGTTATCTTTTAAAAATGCTCGCTCATGCTAATATATGAGTGAGCCAAATACGTGAGGAGTTTTTTGTGATGAGAATGTTAGTTAAGCTTGCGCTCCTGAGTATTTGAAATGATGTTCTCTTGCAGAATATTACTCATCAGAGCAAGAGCGTATTTTGATGGTTTTACGAACTCTGGTTGAAACTTGTAACACGCTACTTTTGGTTAATAATATCGTAAAGCACATCTTGAGTTGGAGAAAGAGTGCGAGGTAGCTGATAATCTAATTGCTCCTTGCTTTAATACCCTCATGGTGGTTATACGGACTTTTTTAAAATGTAAATGATAAATTAAAAACTATTTTTTAAGAAGGTCTGACAAAGGTCTATTCCAGCCGTTCTTAGTAAAAAAACAATTCCATAGAACAAGATAGATAGTTTTTGACAACAGAAAAGATCATAGTAGATTGAAATTCATTGGAAACAAAAGATAAAATAGCAAATAAGGAAAGAAAAATAATTTACAATGATCTAAGGTCGGCAAAAGGAAGAAGAAAGTCGTGCTTGAATATTTAAGGGTTAAGAATGGCTCATCTCGATTTACGACAAAACTACGAGTCATACAGAAAAAAGTTATATAAGACATAGTTGTAGGTAAATTCAAATATCAAAGTTTTCGGATTTTTATTTTTATTTTGTACAAAATAATTGCCTTTTCACTTTATTTTTATTATAATAAGGAATAGGTTATTCTTTTCAAGAATTTTTTTTGCGGATATTTTTGATTTTTTTGCCTGTATTTTCCAATGAGTTTCAACCGACTAAGAATTCTATAATTTTTTACTATTTCCAAAGGCTTTTGCACTACATATGTATCAAAGGTAAGATGTTATTCGAGAATGTTTCCGATTCAAAGAGTTTTAAATAGTTTAATAGTTCCCTTCCCATGAATCATTTAAATTTTTTGTTCATAAAACAAAAATATGAATTATTCATACGTTCGCCCATTTCGGGTACATTTACTAAACTTTTTCTTTTTCTTTGCGTCATATAACACAAATTGTGTTAAAAATGGGAAACGAAGTATCTAAAGCAAATTCAAACATAAAAATTGTACTGTTTTACTGAAGAAACTAAACATGTAAATAAAAGAGATCCAATAATAACTTGACTACTTAGAAAACTTTTGAGTGGTGTGCAACTTGGCTAAATTATGCCTAAATGTATACTACGTTTTTTGTATAAATAACTGAAATGTTGGCTACATTCAGAGTTATAGAAATATGAAGGTAGTTTGCAATCATTCGTAACTTAGAGGAAGCGTGTAACTTGTTCGACAATTACCAATAGCAAAAGTAAAAATTTATTGTTTATTTTGTCTAGTCTAGTAGTCTAAAAGTGTTATATTTGAGATAATTGTGCGCGGTATAACCAACTTGAGTTCTCGTGATATTCAGACTCTTCTTCAGACATTGAAATGATGACGCATTATAGTTTTATATTGTTGGGTAGTCGATAAACTATTTTCGTTTTTTGTCAATAGATGTTGTGGCAGTAGTATATCTCCGGTGCTGTCAATCACATTGTGTCATGCCATATAGTGCTGGAAAGTTGAGATTTTAAGCCTCATTTATACAAACAAATTAGGTTCGGGGAAGTTGAAAAAGTTACAGTTGTTCAAAAATGAGTGAAAGTAATGAAGAAATTCGCTATATTTTGAAATTTTTGTAATAAAAAAGGGAAGAACGCCACGCAAGTCACCTATGAAATTTGTAAAGTTTACGGAGACGATGTTGTATCAGTTCGTGTAGCACAGCAATGGTTCGCTCGTGTCCGTTTTGGAAATTTCGATGTGAAAAATGCATCTCGCTCTGATCGACCTATCGTTGAAAAAGTCGATGCAATTTTGGAAAATATTGACCAAGACCGTCACATAAGCAGCCATGACATCGCTAAGGAACATAACATTCATCATCAAACGGTTTTGGAACAATTTAAAAAAGGCTGGCTACAAAAAGAAACTCGATGTTTGGGTACTACATGCATTTTCAGTGAAAAATTTAATGGAGCGAATTAAAATTTGCTATTCTTTGCTGAAACGAAATGAAATCGAACCATTACTGAAGCGAATGGTAACAGGTGACGAAAAGTGGATCAAATAGGACAATAATGTGTGAAAAAGATCATGGTCTAAGCGTGGCGAAACTAAACAAATGGTCGTAAAGCCTGGATTGACGCTTTGAAAGGTTATGCTGAGTGTTTTTTGGAATGAGAAAGGAATCATACACTACGAAGCCTAATCGAACGATTAATTTTACATTTTTCTGTCAACAACTGATGAGATTGAAGCAAGCAATCGAAAAAAGAACGACCAGAACTGATCAACAAAATGGGCTTCGTCTTCCATGAGGACAACGCAAGACCACACACATTTTTGATGACTCGGCAAAAAACTGTGAGAGCTTTTTTGGGAAGTTTTGATGCATCCACCATATAGCCCCGACCTTGCACCATCGGACTACCATTTGTTTCAGTCAATGCCGAACTCCCTTAATGGAGTAAAGTTGGCTACAAGAGACGCGTGTGAAAATTACTTGTCACAGTTATTCGCCGAGAAATCAGAAAAGTTTTACACTGATGGAATAATGTCTCTAGCGGAAAAATGGCAAAAAGTGGTCAATCAAAAGTGTGCATATTCGGTTCATTAAGGTTTATTATAAATATAAAAAAAAAAAAAAAAAAGGGCTAAGTTTGTCACCGAACATTTTATACTCTGCATGGTAAAGTGATAATCGAGATTTCATAATACGTCATTTACATATTTTTCAAATACCGTATTTTTGTAAAGTTTTATTCCGCTATCATCATTGGTTCCTAATGTTTATACTCGTATTATACAGAGAAGGCATCAGATGGAATTCAAAATAGCTTTATTCCCACCCATATTTCGTACATGTCATCAGGGTGTTTTGAAAATATTATATACCGAATTTCATCGAAATCGGTTTAGCTCCTGAGATATGGTTTTTAAATGGGCGGCGCCACGCCCATTTTCAATTTTGCCTGGGTGCAACTGCCACTTCTTCCGTAAAATAATACAATTTTGAACATCACGTGGTTATTATCATTTCTTCCTATGGAAATACCTGAAGAAAACGACTCTGTAGAGTTTGGTTGACATAGCTATAGTAGTTTCCGAGAAATGTACAAAAAACTTAGTAGGGGGCGGGGCCACGCCCACTTTTCCAAAACAATTGCGTCCAATATGCCCCTCCCTAATGCGATCCTTTGTGCCAAATTTCACTTTAATATCTTTATTTATGGCTCCGTTATGACACTTTATAGGTTTTCGGTTTCGCCATTTTGTGGGCGTGGCAGTAGGCCGATTTTGCCCATCTTCGAACTTAACCTTCTTAAGCCAAGGAATACGTGTACCAAGTTTCATCATGATAAATTAAATTGGACATCCAGTTACTCGTCGCCCTGATCACTTTGGTATATATAACCCTATATCTGACTCTTTTAGTTTTAGGACTTACAAACAACCGTTATATGAACAAAACTATAATACTCTCGTTAGCAACATTGTTGCGAGAGTATAATAAGTTGAGGTTTGATTAGAAATACGAAAAGACTTTTTCGAATACCCAATATATTCAACATAGCCAAAACTTGAAAATCAATTAACAATAGTTGTTCTCTGAATTTATAAATTTTTAAATGGAGTTGCCAACTGTCCGAATAATACAATTTACATCACTATGCAATTAAGAGATGTTAAAGGTATTTAAAAATTTCTTTGGCAATACTGGGTGAAAAAAACTATTTGAACTGGGTTGCCAGCTTTTAACGAATTCTAAATTTAATTGGCAGTTAGACGGTTTTTTTTTTCAAAAATATTTTATAAAATATATAAAAAAAAAATATTTTTTATAAAGTATTAAAAAAGGCAATTTAATTGTGATTTAATTAAATTTGCTAAATGCATTATTTTTTCAAAGCATTTTATATTTACCTGAGTAGAAATTTAATCATTTTTTCCAAAAATTGCTGTTTTAATAAATTCAAAGTTGCCATATGTAAGTATTTTTGATTAAAAAGCATATTCGTTTAAACTTTTCTATGACAAAAAAAATGTTTTTAAAAATAAAAACAGTATGTGCAAAAAAAATCCAAAAATTGTTATAAAATGCAAGTTATCAAAAGCAGGGTTGCCATAGTAAACTGAATTTGAGAATTGATTATAAATATGATATAATAAATAATAGCAAATAATCATTAAACAAATTACTAATATATAATAATTAAAGTAAAAAAATTATAGCGAATGAAAAAAGTTAGAGCGCTTATTGGCTCACCCTATATAAATATATATAAAAATACATATATATACAAGTATAAAATATTATTTATACTAAATTTACCAAAAATATTGTTTTTTTTTTTATTTTCAAACAATTTTTTTTTCAATAAAAAAAACTTGGTAACACTCTGCACAGTAAACTAGCCTTTTTACATTTTTTATTATTTTAAAAATTATTAATTTCTCACTAATATTAAATACCTAAGCTAAATGAGCAATTTATGTTAATTAGTTGTGGCATTTTCCTTAAGCTTAGCAGTAATTAATTAGTTATTTCATGCTAGACGCACCGCGCGCCGCTACTTAAACAATAAATATCAGTACTTACTTACATAATTCGCCAACAATTCGCCGCAAATTGACGCATAATAAAATTTGCCATAATTACATGTACTTAAATGTATGTTTGTATATCACTAAATGTGTAGCCACCGCCATCGCCGTGGATTTATCTGCCGACAAGATGCCAACGGCGCCGCCGACCGCGCGAGCCACGCGCACGATACTGCCACAACAACAGCAGCTGCTGCGAGAGGGTGCGTAAGATGCGCAGCTCAATTGTCGCCGCCGCGATGAGCAGGGTCACATTCACGCTCAGCGCCATCGATGCGGCGGACGAGCCGAGGTTGCCCTTCGTCAGCTGATCCTGACAGCGACCAATCGAATCGATGTCCAGCTCGGCCATGGCGCGACCGTTCACATCCAGCGGCGAAATGCAGTAGTTCTTCAGCAGGAACTCGCTGAGATTGTGTGCGCCCTCGACCAGTGGGCCGTCGAGCAGCGTGTGTATGTGACAGCCGCAGGGAAAGTGATTGTTCACCAGTTCCAGCTGTGAGACACCGTCGATGATTATCGAGTTGGGGTCGGGCGTCTCCAGCACATGATTGCCGTGGAATTTCAACAGTTTTATGTCCGCGGTGTAGGTGAAGTTGAGCTCTTCAATCAAATCGATTTTGTTATTCAATATCTGCAGTTTGTCCACCTGCGATAGACCGGTGAAAGCATCCGCGCATATAATGCCCAAATCGGACTCTTGCAGCGTCAGCAGCAGCACATTTGTCAGGCCGCGGAAGGTGTATGGCGAGAGCTCCTTCAAATCCATGTACGCGAGCTTCAACAAACCCACCGTGTCCATGCCGAGGAAGGCATCCGGCTCGATGGTGCGTATGCCGGACGGCAATATCAGATGACCGACATTGGTGAGGCTCGAGAAGGCCGAACTGTCGATGCGTATGAGCGGATTGTTCGAGAGTAAAATCAATTTGACATTCGATGTGCCAGCGAAGGCGTTACCCTCGATGGTCGCAATTTGATTGTGACTCAGCAGTATGGTCGAGAGATTCTGCAGGCCGGCAAATGCGAATTGGGCGACCGTCTGCAACGGCGTGTACTGTATGGAGAGCTCCTTGAGACGCGGCAAACCGCGAAAGGCGAACTGCTTGATGCGCGTTATATTATTGCCGTCCAACGAGAGCTTCTTCAGCGCGCGCAGTCCGGCAAACGAGTCCGGTTTTATGACTGGGAAATTGTTTTTCGTTAATGCGAGATTCTCCACGGTCGAGGGTAATTGCCGCAATGGAATCTGCGCCAGACCGCCAGTGTTACACAACACCTGTGGGAATAGACAAAGAATTAGTGAGTTGGAGTTAGCTACAGCGGGGGTCGTGCTAATAGCATAATTGTTTGTGTTGTGGCTGAGTACATACTCGGGGCGTGTGGAAGGGCGGCACCAAATGCGCAACGCAAAACAAACTAAACAAACAAAAGCAGAAAATAGAAAGAAAACAAAAAGAACCGTTATGTAGTGTACTCCAGGGAGCCGCGTCGCTCTGTGTGTGTTTGCTCTGACAAGTCAAGGTGTGAACTACCGCGCTGTCGTGGCGTGGCAGTGTCCGCGTTTGCGTCTCTTTTGTGCATAACTTCGCTCCCGCCAGCAGTACAATTTTTATTGCGAAACTGTCTGTCCGTCTCGTGGTCCGTCTGTCGGCACATTCATCCGCATATCTATTTTCACGCATCTTAATGTTCATGTTTATGGTTTTGTTTCCACAATTTCTTCACGCTTTTTTCGTCGCCTTTGTTTTCACTTCAGCTCCGGCTTCATTTCTCAGTGACGCTTTATGGCGTTAAATGCGTTCGTGGGTAAATTGAATATGCGCCATTATTGTAGCAAATTAAATTAAATCGAGTTGCGTCGGCGTTGCCCCTCCCCCTCAGCTTGTGTCTTCTTTAGCGTGGAGAATTGATTATTTCTGCACACGCCTCCGGTTCTTCCTCTCTCTCTCTCTAGTTAAATATCGCACTCGAGCCTGCTATGTAGGCGCTACATTGTAGTGCGTCCGTCTATGCCTCGTGCTTGGTGTATTGTGTGGCGGCTTCTCGAGTGGTGCCCACACTGCCGCTCGCGGAAGTGCCAAATCATGAGCGCCATTAAATGCGCGTGATTTTTGACTGATTTCCTTTTCAACTTATTCAACTAAATTGAATTAAATTAGACACGCATGCCAGCCAGTCGCACGCCAGGTGCTGGGGGACTGCAGTGGTGCGGAAGTAGATTTCACATTCCGGCTGTTGAATGAATATTAAGTTGACTTTTATGGTCGAATTTCATTTGTTCGCAGTTGTAATTGTGATAAACTCTCGCTTTGAGTATGCGAATTCGGATTGTGAGGTTAGGTTGGAGGCTTTTGAGCTCAAAACTGAAGTTTTAAGATCGATAGCTTTAAATAAATGCTTCAGAAAATATTTATCAACGGACGCTAGTTGTCAAAGGTATATGGAGGAGAGTGAAGTGGAAACAGCTAAGCACTTTCTCCTCCATTGTCCGGCCTTTGCACTAGTGAGCCTGAAACATCTCGGCAGTGTTACTTTCGTCATACTAGAAAATATAGCCAAAACTGACATTCGCAGTCTCAGCAAATTTGTGGCAGGCTCAAAGCGATCGTAAAGAAGGCATTTGGTACTTTATATTGCTTTATCGCAAGAGCGGCTGTTGCACTGCGGAGTACACTAAAGCACTTTATACCATTTTCCACATAAGAAATGTAAGGGAAGGAGGGCTTCTGAAGGAGTCGGAACAAAGACACTCCGAAATTTTTATCTCAATTTTTATTCGGTTTTCTCTAAGGAGCTCTCCGTCAACCTTAGCTGTTAGCTACCGGACCTCTGCTGGGTCCTTCAGGCTGAAGTGGCTGCTATTATGGTAGCGGCAGACGTATTGCCAGGAAGTACAAGTTCTTTCAGGAAGGTGAACATTCACTCCGACAGCCGAGGAGTGTCTCTTCTCTCTATAGCTTGCATCAAGCTACTTCATCAGGCTTGTTAGGGTACCTGTTCATAGCGGACTCGCTGGCTACTGCAAAACCGAAGACCTAAGTAAAGGTCTCCACTGCGAAATTCTATGGACCTAAAGAAGATCGCAGAAGTTTTTCTAAACTGAGGATGAAACTCAATAGTTAAAAGAAAATTAACTACGAGAACTTCTAAAAATTTAATGAAAAGACCAAACAAAATCTGTCACATAAAGACACCACCAGAAGCTGATAGCCATGATCAAATTCTGTAAGAAAGCTGAAACTCTTAATTCTTCTTTACAAGAGGCCATAGAAAAGAAGAACTTCTGTCAACAGGGACAGTCAAGAAGAAAAGGTTGAACTGTTTTCGCCTCATTTTCTTCCATACAGCTTCTGCAGATGGCGTCTGGTAGGATTCCCAGCCTTAGAGCGCGGACGCCAATAGGACAATGGCCAAGGCTTTTGCGACAGCGCATTTAACGATGGTAGTCCAGAGCTGGCCAAGCTTCCGTGCAGCCCAACTATACGATAATACAAGCAGCTTTACATTCTCCTGAGATTCCACTTCCAGTTTTATCATAAATACACTCGTTACTATTAATAGCGAGGTTAGGTGCTCTTTAACCAGCCCTGAACGCACTGTTAATGAGTTCAAGGCTAGTATCGCCACTCTGATATCTGAGTGGATGGTTACTTTTCTTAAGAAGGCTGCATTCCGAGGAAGTAAACCTACTGCTACCTTAATGGCTGCAACCTCGGCTTGGAAGAATTCCTGTAATAATCAGGAAGTCTGAAGCTGAAGTTGATAGAGAGTTCCTGACAGTAAACCCCTTAACCAACCTTCCTCAAAGCTTTGACCATCCTTAAAGAAGCTCACTGACCCTCTTTTATAACGGGTTCTTTCCACCCACAGTTCCCTCGCCGGTATATGGATGGAGAAGGAGCCGCCAGGGTTCCTTTTGACGACTCGTTGATCCAAGTGATCCGGTATGAAGTCAAAGTGAGTTAGGATTTCCGAGTGTTGAGACACGTGTTCTTTAAGAACCCAGATTCTCTGAGTCTTATAGCAACTTTCGCTAATACACCTTCCGACGATGTCTACGGTCAATATTTGTAGGACGAAATTAAGTGTCACGGTTAGAGTGGACCATACATGCTGAGCCCTCCTCCACATAAAGGCTCCATGGAACATAATGAGCTTTACTGTGGTGTCATAGAGCCAGAGGACCACTTTCAATGAGAGACTCCACCTTTTGCCAATGGCTCCTCTACAAGATTACAAGACAATCGATGCCTTTTTTCTTTCTGTTCGATATTCGGCTGCCATGAAAGCTTCCTATCCTGGATAAGCCTTAGATATTTCACTGTATCTGCTGGTTGCAGAAAGATACCTCCCACTTGCCGCAGTGGTGCCGCCGGGATCTTGTATCTTCTAGTAAATAAAATACCTCGGTTTTATTTAGGTTGATGGCGAGACCATTTACGACTGTCAAATTTGTTACGATGTTGAGGTACATCGTCTGCATAGGCAATTACCTGGCAGCCACGATCTTTCAGTGTTCAAGGGAAATTAAACATCATTTCTTGTGTACTTAACTCCGTGTTTATTAATGATGTGTTTATGTTAAACACCAAAACGGTCATTGAACTCCAGTTTATGGAACTAGTGTTTATTCTACTGTAATGTTCCATTTTAATTTCCTATGATAATATTTAATGATTTCGAATATTAAAATTTTTAAAGTGAAGCACCAGTTTTCAGCTAACTCCGTACTTCCGCATCCGCTAAAAAATAGTGGACATTAAATTCGAATCAAAATTCTCCATTCACCCAGATTCCGCTAAGACTCGTTATTAGTTTTTATATTTTTTGCATATCATCTTTGCAATTCTTGCACTTCACTGCCTTTTCGCTAACAATTTTATTAGAACAATAATTGCAAGTTTCATGTCGCGTCATCATTGTTGAAAAATGGAACGCCATGCGAGAACACACAGCGCTCGCAGAAGAGCAGAAGCAAAGCAATGTTTGACGCAACCAACTGATTGTGGAGCCAAGCGTCGCACTACACACACACAGCGACTGTGAAGCCGAAGCCACAGCAAAGAGCAGCGCTTGGGCTGCACTGTGGGGAATTGACCATATAATCGAGCAGCGCAAGGGGCTGAAGCGACGACAACTGATTTGGCAGTTGCATCCCGTGACGACGCACTAAGTGTGCAGGATGAGCTGGCTTTAGCCGCATCCACCAACCCACATTTAATCTGGAATAATGAAATTACTTAAATTTTCCAATTTACTAGCAATTCGTAAGCGTAAACGTATTGAGGTCTCACTGCAGTGGCGCTGAAGCTGATTTGGAGGGGTTGAGTATTAGTTATAAGCGATTTCCAACAACTAATTCTATGCAGTTGCGGGTGTGTGGATGTCAGCGCCGTGCCAGACAACAATGAGCGAACGCGGCGGTTGCCATTGGGGACGCGTTCTATTAGTGTCTTCTCCACGGGCTTGATTTTTATGAAGACAAAAAGCAGCAAGCAGCTTGGAGTGGATAACACAGAAAGCGCTGGCGAATTGAAATCACGGAAATAAGCATTTTCTTGCCAATGCTGTTGGGGGAGTGAAAAAAATGAGAATCACTTGAAAAGGATATAAAAAGTAAAAAGGCATAAGGCACAATCACTGCGAATGCAGAGTCTTTGAGAATATATTAGTTTTCTTTTCTGCCACTTCGTATTGCTTTTCTTTTATGTGCGTTCCGATTATTCGAAGCTAACAACAATAGCTCTTCTTGAGCTATCTTAAACCTATGCTGTCTTATAACAAGAACTCTTAATGCAGTTGAATAATATTCGCTTTGTTCTGTCTTCGGTATTATCGAATTCGGTTTAAATGCAAGATATTGCTTGAGAATCGATGTGGTAAAGAGTTTTTTCGATAATAAAAACTCCAGCATTTTTTTCTCGCTAGATATCTTGCAGTTGACTTGTAGAAAGCCTTCGAATTTTGAAAATAAAAACACCGAACAATTCACTTCGCTTTTGACCTCAGAGTAGGTCGAAAAGATGAATGATTTTGCTCGAATTGCATTTCCACCTCGACTACGAACTTAAAAGAAAAGCTAGATTGCGCAAAAAAAAAAATCGATATGTATCGAAACTTTTGAAAATATCGGTTGAGCTGCCCAGAAAACTCGATGTGTCTCGAATTTATGAAAAAATCGATATGTTTCGAATTTTTAAAAATATCGGTTGAGCCGCTCAAAAAATCGATATATTTCAAAATTTTGAAATTATCGGTTGGACTGCTTAAAAAAATCGATGTGTCTCGAATTTTTGAAAACAGGGGTTGAGCTGCCCAAAAAAATCGATATATTTCTAGTTTACGAAAATATCGGTTGAGCTGCCCAAAAAGTCGATATGTTTCAAAATTTTGAAAACATCGGTTGAGCGTGATATTTTGAGGTTGCTCTAAGAAATCTTAACTACATATAAACAA
This sequence comes from Bactrocera neohumeralis, assembly GCF_024586455.1. Taxonomy (NCBI): domain Eukaryota; kingdom Metazoa; phylum Arthropoda; class Insecta; order Diptera; family Tephritidae; genus Bactrocera; species Bactrocera neohumeralis. The sequence goes on along the minus strand of NC_065922.1, from coordinate 9,475,450 downwards.
TTTCGACGAATTTGGTTATTACTTCAAATATTAGTTTATCGCTAATTCGATAATTTATCTATGTAAAACTGCCAGATATGCAAAGTGAAGGACTATTGCGAAGTAGCCGCGAGTTCTGGCCACAATTTGACAATTTATGCGGTCATTATCGGTAAATCAGCTGGCAACACGATTTTTTGGCCAAAGTAGCATTTCAATCATTTACGGCTATAATCGCATAAGCGGTGTCTACGCTAATAAAGAAGAAGAAGAAGCATTTCAGAGTTGTCACATAAGAATTATGGTTTCTATGGCTCGAAGGTATAAACTCCTATCTCTTTTGATTCGTTCTTTTAACCAGTTAGGTTCATAATCTGTTAATTTAGTAAGGACTTCATCAGGCTATGGCTAAATACTCACTACTTAGACCCTATAGAAAATGGTTAATAGAGGCGACGATATAAAATTAGGCTTCTCTAGAACTGAAAATATGCGAAAAAATTAATTTAAATATTTTTGCGTTACTTTTTTTAGAAAAACCACTTGTTCGAATATTTTCTTAAGTCAGTTGAATTAAAGTTTTGATCTTCGATTTTTTGACTGGTTTGTACTCGAAAAAATAACGAGGCTATGGTTAGGGCGAGCGTCTGATAATTTCTGTGAATTTTTCTGTCTTAAAGTATGGCCTTAACACAGGGTGTCTATTATAAAGAAAATTTCCTATAAAGTCGAGTTTGAAACAAAGTCTTCAGCTCGTCAAAGCTGAAATGTGCCCTGGTTCAGCTCGTATATTTAATACTTTATACTTTCTGTAGATCATTTCTATGATCTATTGTTCTAAAACATTGAGTTGAAATAGAGCAGGTAACCTTCACACCATAGCTGAAATGTGCCTTGGTTCAACACGTGTGCAAATATTTATAATTTATAAAATTCACGAATCCATTATTCAAACTATAGAAAATATACATTTTTTAATTTACAGAAATACCATCTGATCAAAGTTAAACCGGACTGACAAAAATACTATATGTATTTATATACAAATCCTATTGCTTCGATCTTATAGATCTGAACTCAGAAGACTAAAGAAGCGGTTGTGAGAATGAGCTTCTCTAGAATTGAGAATATGCGAAAAAAATAATAAATTTAAACTTTGTTTTGAGTGGATTGAAGAAAAAGTCACTTCTTTGAGTCACTTTTCCGAATATTTTCTAAAGAACGCTGAATTGTGATATTGGTCTCGGACTTTATTGAATGATTAGTGAAAATTTTTTTCTTGTAAAATATGCCTTTAATACAGGGTGTTTTTTATGAAGAAAACTTCCTAGAAGTTTGAGTTTTAAATAAAGTTGATAACCTTAACACCACAGCTGAAGGAGACCCTAGCTTAACATGTTTATTTATATTTTATAAAAATCTAAAATGCATTACCCAAACTTCAGAAAATATATTTCATTGCTTTCACAGGGTGACCCAATACAAAATTTTTTGGAAATCCCAAAGAGAGTTATAAACATAAAGTTTTTACAATATTTATTATAAAAAAATATCACCTGATCACATTTAAACCGAACTCAAAAAGAGCTAAATTTTATGTTTTTTTTTTTTTACAAATCTGTATTATCGCTTTCAAAATAGGCTACTGAGTCATACAACGCTTAATCCAATTTTCCAAATACTAGATATATTAGATACATATGTACCGAGGCTGTGTTGGCCTTCATACGGTGGATTGTTGGACAGTTCTGACTACAAATTTGATTCTTTTGGTATTATTTTCAAATCCAAACAAATGAAGTTGCAAATCCGCTTTCTCATTACAACCATAATCCCACTTCACCACTATTATTAGCATTTTGACAATAATCGCGTGATTTTTGAATTATTATCTGCCTTAAATTAATTACTTTTCGTGCGCTTATTGCTGCTTGCTTCACCCTTACTCTCCCATCATTTCTCGAGATTTTTGCTTGTTTTCAATCCGCTTTGCAATTTCGCCAATTTCTGTTTTAAACTCGTCTTTATTACTGTTTTCTTGCTTTTGTTGCATCATTATGTTTTTTGCGTGCCTCCGTTGGGCGCTGCTGCTTTAGATGTCTGCATTAATGAATTTACTGTTGTGCGGCATGTTTCTGTCTGCTGTTGACAACACTTTAGTCGCTGCCGTTGCCACTAATTTCGTATTTTCCATTGTTATTTTTATTGTTGCTTTGTGAACTGCAACTTGCAGTTAAATTATTGTTGTAGTTGTTGCGTTTTTTAGTGGCTCTTTGTTATTTTGCGTCTCCATTTTCTCTACTTCACTTAACTGAAATTTTTTGCTCTGTTTTTGAGTTCTTTAGTCATAAAAGTCGAAATTATTTGCTAGTGTTGTTTTTGCGTTTCGTTGTTTTGATTTTTCATATTTTAGTAGCACTTGGTGAATGCATGATGCCGGGATTGCCATGGGATTCTTTTTTGATTTTTTTAAGACAGGGTTTGTGTCCATGCTAATTAAAAAAAAATTCTTAAATTTGTGTTTTAGGGGCTCTGACAGATTTGTTCGACGCCCGCGTTAGCTTACCAGAGTTGTTCTGGCATTTTGTATAACGAGTCTTATATCAAAGGATCACTGTCTAATATGTTGCTTTTGTTAGTCAGATAATTTCTTCCTTAATATAATTTCCTTAACATGCTGTTGTCTAAATCTTACCACCTCCTTCCAGCGAGAAACTCTTCCCGGAGTGAAAGTAATAGTATTCCGACAGAAACCAAAAACATATGAAAAGAGTAAGGGGAAGAAAAAGGGAAGAGGACGTGGACGAGGAAGAAACTAACTAAAGATACAAACATAATGCAGACGTAAATATACTTCAATGCCATCATATCGTGAGATCATTTAATACGGCCGTAAGCAGGGGTACATACTTGTATATCTATATTTTTTCTAAATATTTCCAGCTTCTGTATCAAAAGCTGCACTTAACCCAAGATATTTCTTCGATTAATTATTCACTGAATTTTATTATTGGTTGGGAGTTTCTTAAGGCCTTTTTTGTGGTAACTTTTTATGTGGAAGGTTGCGGTTCCCACATAAAGCAGTGACGAATCTCTAGAGTTTACGAAGGCTTCGTTCCTGTGGTAAGCTTTACTTGTTACTTGTTGTGGTTTTCTCATAAATTAGTAATGAGCCACTTTATTTACCAAATCTCTCGGTGCTCTTTTAATGGATCAATTCTTGTCACAGAGCACTGAAAAAATAATTAAATGTGCTATTGTTTTCTGGAATCATGTGATCTAAATAACTGCCTTTCATCATACTTAAATACAGTCTTCAGAATGACATAAATTTGTGACCTAAATATGCCCCCGTTCTTCCATTTAATGTGGAAATTATTGATTGTATACCCCGTAAATAGCTCATCGAAGATTCATGCTTGCTTATGCTCTACTAATCAATATAAAAAATATCATATTTGATAGTTTCGCATACCGATCTTGTGCTCCGGCCAAGAAGCCAGAAAGAATCGAAACATATTCAGTCAAAATTATCCAATTTGTTGCCTACATCCAGGCGCATTCTCAAATAATATTTAATTTTAAAGCGGAGACACACACCTAACTGAGTAAAGTTACTAACCACATCGTTATTTCAAAACTTAATAAAGGTCTTTTCAATCACAATAATAAAATGTTAAATAAAAGAACAAAAAATCAACTCTGTGTGCAAAAATCAAACCTCACCAGTGTGTTCACATTCCTCTACCATCCACCACTCTCGCACTTTCTTATTATTATTATTATGATAATTTAAATATTTTTTGTTTGCGCCCTTGTGCGCCCTGCACACTTACTTGGGTCTGTGATAAGCAGATGCACTCGGCTGGGCATGATTTCGATGTTTCGGACAGCTGCGAGTTCCATAAGCATTCCAGTGTAATCGCAATTATGAGGAGCCAAGAATTGCACATTTCACGGTGTGTTGAGCACGGAATGACGCCGGCACGTGCTGCACTACCACTACTTCAACAACAACAACAACAGCAGCAGCAACTGCGAATACCGTTAGACGAAGAATTGCAACACTGCTAGTATGCCTCGGGCAGCGAGTACACTGCGCGCTACAACAGCAACGCCGCTCACAGGCGCTGAGGGACTTCTCGAGTGGATTTCTCACCCTTTCCGCCTTGCTCTTCTCCTCTTATTTACGCTCCTTGCCGCTTCTATGCTGCTGTTGCTACTTCTTCACTGCGTCTTGTTCTTCTAGTTGTTGTTGTTTTTGGCTGTGTGGCGCTAATGAAATGCTGAAGTCCTGCAATGCATAGAGAAGAGAGCAAAAAAGAATACATAATAATTTATAAGCAAAAAATTGCGGAAGCAAAAAAAGAGGAAAATGACAACAACAAGTTTAAAATGTGAGAATCCGGGGAAATGGAGGCAGATTGAATTATATGAGAGCGGATTTTCATAATATTGTTTTCGTTGTTTTTTCATATTTTTATTATTATTTATTTATGTTGTTGTTGTTGCTTTTCATTTAACGGCGGTTGGCCATCACTTCATCGTTTTTACGA